>NC_058087.1:101823128-102165628 GCF_014858855.1 Bufo gargarizans
GCCTCTTCAGAAGAATACCCCCTGTTTGACATTTGGACTACTAAATTTAGGGGTATTCCCTGAGACTACCCATGAAAAAAAGCAAGCCTGTCTTACAAATGGGAGGCTAGCGAAGTACCGGAGGCCGCTGCGATTGATAAAAAATATCAAAACAGATTTTTTTTTTTATCGCCGCAGCGCTTGTAAAGTGATTGTGCAGTGATCAAAAAAAAATATTTTTTTTGTCACTGCGGCGGGGCGGGCGTGGGTGAACGCACGTGTGGGCGACCGATCAGGCCTGATCGGGCAAACACTGCGTTTTGGGTGGAGGGCGAGCTAAGGTGACACTAATACTATTATAGATCTGTGATCAGTTTTGATCACTTACAGATACTATAAAAGTACAAATGCTGATTAGCGATACGCTAATCAGTGAATCAGTGACTGCGGTGCGTTGGGCTGGGCGCTAAACAATCGCTAAACTACCTAACCAAGGGGCCTAAACTATCCTAAAACCTATCAGTCAATACCAGTGAAAAAAAAAAAGTGACAGTTTACACTGATCACTTTTTTCCTTTCACTAGGTGATTGACAGGGGCGATCAAGGGGTGATCAAGGGGTTAATTGGGGTGATGGATTGGGGTGATGGGGGGTGATCTGGGGCTAAGGTGTAGTGTTTGGTGCTACTCACTGTGATGCCTGCTCCTCTGCTGAGACCAACCAACGAAAAGGACCAGCAGAGGAGCAGGGAAGCCATTTAACACATTATATTTACAACTATAATGTGTTTACTGGCTTCTGATTTGGTTTTTAAAAAATCATCAGCTTGCCAGCCACGATCACTGGCTGGCAAGCTGATGACGTGACCCCCCTCTAACTTTTGCCGGCCCGCGATGCACATGTGCGGGCCGGCTAAGCGCGTCATCTCGTATCTCGTGTCTCGCGAGATGACGCATATATAAGTGACTCTGCCTGGGACTGGGGAGGCGGTTAAGGAGCACCACGATACTGTCCTTGCTGGGCACCCGGGGAGTAGAGCCACAGTGGATCTCATTGCTCAGAGATTCTGGTGGCCGGCTCTTCGTAAGACGGTTGAGGGTTTTGTGGCAGCCTGCGAGACCTGCGCTTGTAATAGAGGGAGGGGAGGTATCTCCTCTCTCTCTATTATGCATAATTATCTCCAGCAGGGCTGCAGATAATTAGTACAAAATGATTCAAATTCTAAAGAACTTTGTGTTCACCAGAATGACCGGACCTTGTCTGGTCATCCTGGTGCCTTCACCCAGATTACATCAATGTGAATGCTTGGGGCACATTCACATTGATGCATCTGGGTCCATGTCATATATATATATTCAGGGGGCATATATATATATATATATATATATATATACACTCACCTAAAGAATTATTAGGAACACCTGTTCTATTTCTCATTAATGTGATTATCTAGTCAACCAATCACATGGCAGTTGCTTCAATGCATGTAGGGTTGTGGTCCTGGTCAAGACACTCTCCTAAACTCCAAACTGAATGTCAGAATGGGAAAGAAAGGTGATTTAAGCAATTTTGAGCGTGGCATGGTTGTTGGTGCCAGACGGGCCGGTCTGAGCATTTCACTATTTGCTCAGTTACTGGGATTTTTACGCACAACCATTTCTATGGTTTACAAAGAATGGTGTGAAAAGGGAAAAACATCCAGTATGCGGCAGTCTTGTGGGCGAAAATTCCTTGTTGATGCTAGAGGTCAGAGGAGAATTGGCCGACTGATTCAAGCTGATAGAAGAGCAACGTTGACTGGAATAACCACTCGTTACAACCGAAGTATGCAGCAAAGCATTTGTGAAGCCACAATACGCACAACCTTGAGGCGGATGGGATACAACAGCAGAAGACCCCACCGGGTACCACTCATCTCCACTACAAATAGGAAAAAGAGGCTACAATTTGCACAAGCTCACCAAAATTGGACTGTTGAAAACTGGAAAAATGTTGCCTGGTCTGATGAGTCTCGATTTCTGTTGAGACATTCAAATGGTAGAGTCCGAATTTGGTGTAAACAGAATGAAAACATGTATCCATCATGCCTTGTTACCACTGTGCAGGCTGGTGGTGGTGGTGTAATGGTGTGGGGGATGTTTTCTGGGCACACTTTAGGCCCCTTAGTGCCAATTGGCCATCGTTTAAATGCCACGGGTTACCTGAGCAGTTCTGAAGGCAAAAGGGGGTCCAACACCGTATTAGTATGGTGTTCCTAATAATTCTTTAGGTGAGTGTATATATTCGGGGGGCATATATATATATTCAGGAGGCATATATATATATATATTCAGGGGGCATATATATATTCAGGGGGCATATATATATTCATGAATTCCCACAGGGGCAGGAATGAGCCCCTGGGGAATATCAGAGGCGGATGGGCACAGGTGCTGGGCACATCTGCGCACATCGCCCTCTGAGGGGACCATTTATGCACAACTAATATATATGCATGCCCGAGTAGGCATGCATATATATTTATGCATACCTGCCACCCTTCCTCAACACCGCCCCTTTAACAGTGACTACCACAGTACCCCGCTGCCTTGACAGTGACCTCCACAGTACCCCACTCCCTTAACAGTGACCTCTACAGTAACCCGCTCCCTTAAGTGACCTCACAGTACAACGCTGCGTTAACAGTGACCTCACAGTACCCTGCTGCTTAATAGTAACCTGCACAGCACCCGCCCCTTTAACAGTGACCTCTACAGCGGCCCGCCCCTTTAGCATTGACCTCCACAGTACCCCGTCTCGTTAACAGTGATTTCGATAATAACCCGTCCCCTTATACGGCTTTTCTCTTAGCGTCTGACAACAATCGTCCAATCAAATTCCTTTTCTTCTGGGGCATAATGGTATTTAATTGACAGTATTTTTTTTATTATATTATATATATATATATATATATATATATATATATTATATTAATATTAGTATTATAATTGACACAGACTTAGTATACCTAATCCTTTTGCTACCAGCACTACCAGTACATGTATGGCGCTGGAGCGATGTGGGAACATGGCATGTGCGAGCAGGCGTCAAGGCTGGCAAGTCTCTGCTGTTTCAAACAGCAGAGACCTGCGGCTAATTACTGTGACTGGCAAAAATGCAGACCGCGGTAATTAAAGGCTTTAGATGCCGTGATCAAGTAGACCACAGCATCTAAATGCGCAAAAACCCAGAAGCTTGCGCTTCCAGGCTTCCTACCAACACCCCCTGCGGATAGTGTTCATGCTGCAATTCTTATTTTGACCACCAGATTACAGGCCAGGATACGAAATAAGCAATTTTCAGTTCAAACCCCATTTTAAAAATCCCTGATAGTACAAAATTAAAAAAACATAATTTATAGACTCATATATGAGCTTCAAAATCATCACAAAAAATAAAACAAAATGTTAAAAAAATATATAAAAAAATATAGAAAAGTTTTTATCACTCCCCTTTCCATATAATTTAAAAATAAATACCTAAATAACAATAAATATAAACATCATGGGTATCACCGTAACTGTAAAAGCCTATACTATTAAAATATAAAGAAAACATTTTTTCCAATACAGTGAATGGCGTAATGGAAAAAAGGGTTAAAATGGCCGATTTGCAAATTTTTTTATTGCTTCTCTTAACAAATTTTTTTTTATAAAATGTGATCAGTCACCCAGACTGGAATATGGTATCAATAAAAACTTGTCCCACCAAAATTTTGACCCTAAACAACTCTATTTAGACATAAAAAACCTATACATATGGGGTATCATTGTAATCATACTGACCCAGAGAATGAAAGGCATGGGTCACTTTTGCCTCAAACAAAACGCCATAGGAACAAAACCCGTAAAATTGTGGAGGAATTGTGTTTTTTTTCCAATTTAACCCCATTTGGATTTTTTTACCGCTTCCCACTACATTTTATGCCATAATTAATGGTGGCATTAAAACGTAGACTTTGTCCTGCAAAAAATAAGCCCCCATACAGCTATGTGAACGGAAATATAAAAAAAGTTATGGCTGAAGGAAGATAGGGAAGAAAAATTAAAACGAAAAAAAAACTACAACGGTAGTGAAAGGGTTAAGGTCATGCACACAACAGTTGTTTTTCTCGGTCCGCAAAATGGGGTTCCGTTGTTCCGTGATCCGTGTCCGTTTTTTCTTCTGTTGTGTTTCAGTGTGCCAGGTTTTTTTGCGGACCGTCAAAAAACAAAGAATGGTGAAAATGTTTTAATTTTAATAACTTCACCCAGGATACTGGTATATATGCTGGTCACCTGAGTTTGGTTTGGTGGCCATTTTCTGTAGTCTTTACAGGGTACAGAGGTTCTTTTGGTTGCTGTTTCACCATGGCGGATGACTCTGAGGAAGAGGTCTTACTGCATTGGCTTATTTCTCAGCGATGGGGACAGTGCACTCGTTTGTTGGATGAGGAACCAAGTAGAAGGTGGCGATTTTGGGTCCATACGATTGTTTCTCAACGTTACCGGAAAGGACACTTTCATACCCTCTACAAAGATCTGCGCCTGCATCCTGAGAAGTTTTTTCCTTCTGTCGGATGTCCATGACTACATTTGATCGCTTGCTGTCGTCTCTACGTACTGTCCTTACCTTCATGGACACCAATATGAGACGCAGAATTTCTCCAGAGGAAAGGCTCATCGTCACGTTGAGGTAAGCAATATTTCACGTTTCTAGTTTCAACAGTAATGTGCAGTGCTTCTGTCAGGAGGAACATGTGTTAGAAAATGGCTGCTGTTAGACATGTGCTACTGTTTGCTGAAGTAACCTTTCTTTTCCTATAATGTTTTGCGAACATTATGTCCTTTTTTTTTTTTTTTACTAAAATCCCTGACACATAACATGGCAATATTAAAGCTCGTCGTTTCTTTTTAGCAGGTTTGCAATTTGTGTTCAGCTAACGTCATAATCATGCATAATGTTCACATCATTCTTAAGGCGCCCATAACCTTCAGCATGTCAAGGGTCTAAACACAGTTGTTGTGACTTAGTTGTGGTAGTACTGCCCACACCCCAATAGCTGGTAGTGTTTGGTTCATACACACAAACTCACTTTTTTTTATTATGTTTAGACAATGGACATAGATAGTTTTAAATCATGTCTTGTATACAACATTATAGGCGAATCATGTATCTGATGTTCCCTTTGATTTTGTGTTTACTGATATATATTTTTTCTTTGTCCTACAGATTCCTGGCAACTGGGCACTCTTTTGCATCCCTGCATTTTGAGTTTCTTTTAGGAACCTCGACGATCTCTCAGATTGTAAGTCACACTTGCCATGTCACCTTTGCAGCAACTCCAAGAGATAGTGATGCCGCAGCCCACGGCGGACGATTGGAGGGCTTCAATATTTCTGCGCAGTTTCCAAACTGCATCAGGGCAATGGATGGCAAGCACATCCGTGTGAAGAAGCCTCCTCACTCAGGGTCACGATTCTTCAATTATAAACATTATTTTTCGGTAGAGCTGATGGCTGTTGCTGACAGTAACTACCGGTTTATAATGGTTGATATTGGGGCCTATGGAAGCACTGCGGATGCTCGCATCTTTAGTGATTCTAGAATGGGTGAGCGGCTTCGTGCCAACCAGTTTGCCCTGCCCGAGTCCAGAAGACTGCCCGGATATGCAGGTCTGCCGGCTCCATTTGTCATCGTGGCGGATGAAGGGTTTGCATTGACTCCCCATGTTATGCGGCCCTTCCCAAAGAATGGTTTGGATGTATTTTCAACTACCGGTTGACTCGTGCCTGTCGGTATGTTGAGTGCGCTTTCAGTATACTCTCTAGCAAGTGGAGGGTGTTTTTTTCATCCATACAAATGGATCTGGAGAATGCTACCCTGGTGATTCAAGCTTGTGTTGTTCTACACAACTTCACCAGGATTCACGAGGCTTCCTCTTCTGTTGACATGGAAGATCTTCCTACGTCATCAGATTTGGGTTTGGAAAAGACCCTGCATAGACGACCTGGAACTGCAGGCATTGCAGTTCAGGAACTCTATGCAGACTACTTTTACAGCCCAGAGGGGTCCTTGCCATGGCAGAGGGATGCTATTTGTGGCAGTTTTTGAAATCTTCTGGGCTCTTTAGTTGTTATTTTAAAGATAGATTATTTAAATTTATTGTGGTAGTTGAGTGTAGGGACTCGCAAGAGACTGAGGACCCTTGACATGGGCTTGCAGGCTGAGTTTTTTTGGCCTGCACATATTTAAAAGCAAATATCAATACTAATGATGTTTTCCATAAAATGTCACCAACATTAACATCATTAATATTTCATGTAATGGGCCAAAAAATCTTCTAATACCTCATGTTCACATTATAGCAAAATACAGATTATGTCCCTCCCAATTAAAAAGTATGTACATTGTGAACTAGTGTGCGTCTATATGTGTTTATGAAATGTGTCTAAGAACTGAAAATATTTGTTTGTTTAATAAAAATCATGCAAGGAAATTTAAATTTTCTGTTCAAAAATATTTTTGGGGAAAATATCATAAATTAAAGAATATACAAACAAGAATAAAGACAATAAATAAAAATGTATACAACATATTACATTAAATACCAAAAAGGTCTCGTGTAAACGAGCCAGGCTCAAAAGATGTTTGTGGCCTACCTGGCCAGGATCAGTGGCCCTAGTTGACATCCTTTGGGGGTAAATGGTTGGTATGGGGTCTTGGAACCATTGGTAAGTCGGATGGGGAGGGAAAGATGGCCCTTAAGGTGAGGCTTGAGGCTGGTAATAGCCGGGGACATGTTGATGTGGGGGGGAATATTCAATATCTGCTTGCGCAGATCATTTATTTGGGAGTGTATGTCTCCCTGGTAAGGGGAGGCATACATTTGAATCACAAGGGCTATTGAAGCAACACATTCTGGATGTTTGCCAATGGGCACTTGCTTTAACAAACTTGCAAGGCCCCTCAGCGTTGACTCCTTAATGCCATCACTCCTCCTCTGAGCAAGGAAATCTACAGGTCCTTCTCAAATAATTAGCATATTGTGATAAAGTTCATTATTTTCTGTAATGTACTGATAAACATTAAACTTTCATATATTTTAGATTCATCACGCACCAACTGAAGTAGTTCAAGCCTTTTATTGTTTTAATATTGATGATTTTGGCATACAGCTCATGAAAACCCAAATTTCCTATCTAAAAAAATTAGCATATTTCAGCCGACCAATAAAAGAAAAGTGTTTTTAATACAAAAAAAGTCAACCTTCAAATAATTATGTTCAGTTATGCACTCAATACTTGGTCGGGAATCCTTTTGCAGAAATAACTGCTTCAATGCCGCGTGGCATGGAGGCAATCAGCCTGTGGCGCTGCTGAGGTGTTATGGAGGCCCAGGATGCTTCGATAGCGGCCTTAAGCTCATCCAGAGTGTTGGGTCTTGCGTCTCTCAACTTTCTCTTCCCAATATCCCACAGATTCTCTATGGGGTTCCGGTCAGGAGAGTTGGCAGGCCAATAGAGCACAGTGATACCATGGTCAGTAAACCATTTACCAGTGGTTTTGGCACTGTGAGCAGGTGCCAGGTTGTGCTGAAAAATGAAATCTTCATCTCCATAAAGCTTTTCAGCAGATGGAAGCATGAAGTGCTCCAAAATCTCCTGATAGCGAGCTGCATTGACCCTGCCCTTGATAAAACACAGTGGACCAACACCAGCAGCTGACATGGCACCCCAGACCATCGTCTGTGGGTACTTGACACTGGACTTTAGGCATTTTGGCATTTCCCTCTCCCCAGTCTTCCTCCAGACTCTGGCACCTTGATTTCCGAATGACATGCAAAATTTGCTTTCATCCGAAAAAAGTACTTTGGACCACTGAGCAACAGTCCAGTGCTGCTTCTCTGTAGCCCAGGTCAGGCGCTTCTGCCGCTGTTTCTGGTTCAAAAGTGGCTTGACCTGGGGTATGCGGCACCTGTAGCCCATTTCCTGCACACGCCTGTGGATGTTTCTACTCCAGACTCAGTCCACTGCTTCCGCAGGTCCCCCAAGGTCTGGAATCGGTCCTTCTCCACAATCTTCCTCAGGGTCCGGTCACCTCTTCTCGTTGTGCAGCGTTTTCTGCCATACTTTTTCCTTCCCACAGAATTCCCACTGAGGTGCCTTGATACAGCACTCTGGGAACAGCCTATTCGTTCAGAAATTTCTTTCTGTGTCTTACCCTCTTACTTGAGGGTGTCAATGATGGCCTTCTGGACAGCAGTCAGGTCGGCAGTCTTACCCACATAGGCGTGCGCACGGGGTGTGCCGGGTGTGCCTGGGCACACTCTAATAGGTTCGTCACCTCCATGCGCACTGCCCCCCAGCCTATTTCCCTGTCTGTTTTGCTGGCTGCCGCCGCCCGCCGCGCTGTCAATTCATTTACAATATCTGGCTGTGGGCTGCCGGCGGGCGGTGGCTAGTATTCAAATAGGGGGCGGAGTCCCGGACCCGGCAGAGGCAGAGAGGGAGTGCGTGCTGTGCGGCGCAGGCTGAGTTGACGTTGACGTCACGTCACGCTGCATCTGAATAGTAGTACCCTGCCTGCGCGCCTGGCCGTCTGCTAGCTGGTGAGGTGAGGGCTGGGCAAAAAAGTAGTATGTACCCCCCCGTCCCACAGTGCTACGAATCCTCTGTTGTCGCCTGTATTATCCTGATACCCCTCAGTTATATAATATATCTGAGGGGTATCAGGGTAAATCATATAGGGGATAATATAACTAGGGGTATCAGGGTACATGAGGGGAAATATAACCGAGGAGGGCTAGGCTACTATCAGACATTATACAGGGGTAATATAACTTATCTTACCCCTCACCCCTGTATTATGTCCCTGATAGCCCTCCTCACTTGTATTACCCCTGTATAATGTACCCTGATAGATACCCCTTAGTTATATTACCCCCTGTATAATGTACCCTGATACCCCTCAGTTATATAATATAACTGAGGGGTATCAGGTTAAATTATACAGGGCGGGGTAATATAACTAAGGGGTATCAGTGTACATTATTATACAGGGGGTAATATAACTAAGGGGTATCAGGGGACATTATTATACAGGGGTAATATAACTTAGGAGGGCTATCAGGGGACATTATACAGAGGAAATATAACTTATATTACCCCTGTATAATGTCCTTGATAGCCCTCCTCAGTTATATTACCCCTGTATAGTGTACCCTGATACCCCTTAGTTATATTACCCCCTGTATAATTTACCCTGATACCCCTCAGTTATATTACCCCTGTATAAAGTTCCCTGATAGCCCTCCTCAGTCATATGTCATCCACAGGTCCCCCATAACAGTGTGTCATCCACAGGTCCCCCATAACAGTGTGTCATCCACAGGTCCCCCATAACAGTGTGTCATCCACAGGTCCCCCATAACAGTGTGTCATCCACAGGTCCCCCATAACAGTGTGTCATCCACAGGTCCCCCATAACAGTGTGTCATCCATAAGTCCCCCATAACAGTGTGTCATTCACAGATCCCCCATAAAAATGTGTCATTCACAGATCTCCCATAAAAATGTGTCATTCACAGATCCCCCATAAGTGTCATCCACAGATCCCCCAAAACAATGTGTCATCCACAGATCCCCCATAAGTGTGTCATACACAGATCCCCCATAACACTGTGTCATCCACATATCCCCCATAACAGGGCACCTGCGCACTATGGAGAGACTGAAAGGAGGGGAAGATCCGCGGAAGCAAGCAGAGGACGGCATAGCAGACGACTGAATGGCTTCTTTTGTAAGTAAATTATTTTATTATAGTGCTGAAACTGCTTTAAACTCTAAAGAAAAGTTTTGGAGAGTGTTTCTCTCTTTCTCAGGTATGAAGCAATACCGAGGAAGAAAGGAAAACTCTTGAAAGCTTGTCTTTTAAGTATTAGGATAGTACAATAAAAAGGTACCCCTGCATACCGCAATACTCTCCTATTTTGTAATCTTATTTATATATACTTATTTAGTTTTTTTCAGTAGTATGATTATATGGTGGAAATTATTAGTGCCCCCCGCCCCCATTTTTGACTGTGGTATATTATGTGCCCCCCCCCCCCCTATATATTGTTCCTAGGTGCAGAGGCGGAGTCACGGCAATGCTAGGGTGAGGCCCAGCCTGTGTGTATATGTGTGTGTGTATATAATTATATATATACAGTGTGTGTGTGTGTATATATATATATATATATATATATACACACACACACACACACACACACATATATATATATATATATATATATATATATATATACATACATACATAAATACACAAATACACACGTGCGCGGGGCGTGTGTTTTTGTGCTTTAGGGTGCACACCCTAATGCAATAGGCTGCGCACGCCTATGCTTACCCATGATTGCGGTTTTGAGTAATGAACCAGGCTGGGAGTTTTTAAAAGCCTCAGGAATCTTTTGCAGGTGTTTAGAGTTAATTAGTTGATTCAGATGATTAGGTTAATAGCTCATTTAGAGAACCTTTTCATGATATGATAATTTTTTGAGATAGGAATTTGGGGTTTTCATGAGCTGTATGCCAAAATCATCAATATTAAAACAATAAAAGGCTTGAACTACTTCAGTTGGTGTGTAATGAATCTAAAATATATGAAAGTCTAATGTTTATCAGTACATTACAGAAAATAATGAACTTTATCACAATATGCTAATTTTTTTAGAAGGACCTGTATAACTCGGGCATCTATAGCCTCCCGAGTCGGTTGCCCAGAGGAAGATTGAGGGACATTGCGGCGACGCCTGGGCTGCGGCTGCTGGACTGCTGAAGGGCTCCTTGGAGATCGGGTGGCCTCAGCCTGGAATGGCTGGTCCGGCTCCTCAGCGGGCGTTGGGGCAGGACTAGCTGCAGGCGAGAAAACTGCCGACATGTCGCTTAATGAGAACTCTTCTGGCTCATCAAGACTGTCCACAGTACTGTATAGGAAAATGACATGAAAACATATATTACATCATTTGTCAACATTTCAAAAGTAGTTTTTTAAATAAACACCAACTGTGTGTGAACTACATATACGTTGAGCATGCATACATCCCACATTTTTTCATAATTGAGAATTTTGTCCTTTAACCTCCCTGGCGGTATGATTATGTCTGGAATTTTGTACCAAAAGTGGTACAATTTTTTGCATGAAATTTGGTGTTCTGTTATAAAAAAAAAATTTTGGGCACAAATTACAGTAAAATTGCAGGCAAGGGGCACTGTACAGTAATAAAATTTCAGATCGGAGGTTATACAGTGTAATCCTCTCAGATTACAATGTATAACCTATTTTATGTGTGTGTGTCACTTTTACTGTTTATATTTTTTTGAATTTCCCGCCCAGTTCCGCCCCCATGCGCAGCTGCTGCTCGCAGGGAACGGAACCCGGAAGTAATATGCCGGCCGGCGCGCACAGCAGAGGACATCGCCGGATCGCCGGCAGAAGGTGAGGGAGGACTGCAATGTTACCCCGAGCGTGACTCGGGGTTACCGCTCCTGGCAGCGAAAATTAACCCCGAGTCACGCTCGGGAACACCGCCAGGGAGGTTAATGAGAAATTTTAAAATTAGAATAAATTACTTTTTTCGGGTCAATTAGCTCACAACGCCAAATATAAAACTACTTTGAAAAATATGATTTTCTTTAGAATCAGTGAAGCACAAAACGAGGTATACACATTCAAGGACCAAAAGCAGTGCTGAAATTCTGTCCGTCTCTTCTATATCTGGACTGCTTTGAACTTAAACCAAAAAGAACATAATTTCCTAAAAAATAACATGGAGCACGCATCACAAGGCCATGTTGGTAGTAGTAGTTACTATTCAGCTGTACGGACACTGTTGGAGCATCATTATACTCATATACTTATGTATGTGTCATTTTTTAATAAATAGTTGATTTTTGATGACTCTATGTTGAGGTTTATAAAAAATCATTTAAACTATGTAATTGTCAATTACAGTACAGAAGAGGTACCAAATCCTAAAACCACCATAATAAAGTTAGCGTCTATGTTCCAGCAATTAAGAACATAACCAAACTTACAAAAATGGGTACGCTATTCAGGGCCACAAAAAGGAAACAGGCTTTTCTAAAACTTTTCACATTTATCACCTATCCACACGATAAGTACACAAGATCATATTGGCCGGGGAACAACCACCATGATGATCAACTGTATGAGGAGACAATGCGTGCAATTGCTGAGATCTATGTGACTTGTTCATGAAAATAGTGTCAGTCAAGGGAGTAAAAAGATACAGGAGGCGGCATGTGCGCTCTGCACGTGTCGTGTCATCATACTGCTCATCATTGGTGGTGGCCAGTGTTATTAACCCACAAAAATGATTTGGTTCACTGACACAAAGGATAGGTCAACAATTGTACAACGCGCCACACAACTCGTTTCATTGTAGACCACTATGGCATAATCCAAAATTTGGAACTAATAATTACCAGGAAAAAAGGATTTTATCACAACAAAATAACTTACGGCCTCAAATCCATCACGGGACGCAAAAACTACAATTGAGCAGTGTAGATGGATGGCCTCTTTTTTGTGCTGTCTTCCCCACTCCGGCCTTGAGAATTCGGCGAAATTGGTCCCGGCAGCTGTTCCATCTAGTTTTAGTCTGTTTCACTGTAAAGAAATTTAAATTTATTGTAAACAAATGTCAAAACAATAAAAATATATCAGTAAAAATAATAAAGGGCAAAATTTATTCAAAATCAAGTTGCCAACTCAGATAAATGTATGAATAGGACGGATTATACAGCACATGGTACAGTACTGCAGGTGTGGGGATACTAATGTACAATAAGTTCAGGAAGGAGGAGATTAGTCGTGCAAGCCATTTGGACTACCGTATTTTTCGCCCCGTAAGACGCACTTTTTCTCCCCCCAAAATGGGTGAAAAATGCCCCTGCGTCTTAGGGGGCGAATGCTGTCAGTTTTACATCGCAAGCTGCGATGTACGAGAGAGCGGGGGAGGGACTGGGAGGAGGAGCTGGGGGCCGGCAATAGTGGCAGGGCGGTGCAGTCAGTGTACTATTAGCCCCGCCCCGCCGCTCGAGTATACTAATATAAAATGTCTTATTCAATTAATAGTTATTAAACATGCCCCCCAACTCCTAATCGTACCGTACATCCTAACCGCTTTAGTAGAATGCCGGGAAGCCGGGCGGACAGGCACTTTATGAATGAAGCAGGCAGCGCAGGCAAGTGACATCAGTGAGTGACGCGCCGCCCGGCCTGCCTGCCGGCATCGGTTAGGATGTACGGTACTATTAGGAATTGGGGGGCATGTTTAATAACTATTAATTGAATAAGACATTTTATATTAGTATACTGGAGTGGCGGGCGGGGGGGAGGGGGGATCTGTCGATCACATTTTTATGGGGTACATCTGTGGATGGCACAGTTATGGGCTGGGGGGGTCTATGGATGGCACTGTTATGGGCTGGGGGGGTCTGTGGATGGCACACATATAACAGTGACACCCACAGATCCCCCCTATAACAGTGCCACCCATAGATCCCCCCTCTAAAAGTGCCATCCACAGATCCCCCCTCTAACAGTGCCAGCCACAGATCCCCCTGTAACAGTGCAAGCCACAGATCCCCCTGTAACAGTGCAAGCCACAGATCCCCCTGTAACAGTGCAAGCCACAGATCCCCCTGTAACAGTGCCAGCCACAGATCCCCCCCCTCATCCACAGATCCCCCATAAGTGTCAGTCATCCACAGATCCCCCATAAGTGTCCGTCATCCACAGATCCCCCCCATAACAGTGTCTGTCATCCACAGATCCCCCCATAACAGTGTCTGTCATCCACAGATCCCCCATAACAGTGTCCTTCACAGATCCCCAGTAATAGTGTCATCCACAGACCACCATTAGTTCCAAACCCACCAAAAGCAAACCTTTTGGTAAAAAAAAAAATATTTTTCTTATTTTCCTCCCCAAAAACCTAGGTGCGTCTTATGGGGCGAAAAATACGGTAAATGAATTTATAATATGACATGGGGACAACTATATAGGATGCTCAATTACAAAAGGGACACGTATGAGGAAATAACAAGTGCACATACAGGTTTGAGACATGAGTACTGTTTGCTGGAGCAAAGGGAGGCTCAGCAATTTTTCAGAAAACAAATGGGGTATAGTATTTAGTGCACAACTGTTCCCAAAACCATGTACAGGTTTTATGCCAAATAAAGCTGGACCACT
Source organism: Bufo gargarizans (assembly GCF_014858855.1). NCBI lineage: Eukaryota > Metazoa > Chordata > Amphibia > Anura > Bufonidae > Bufo > Bufo gargarizans. Next base: position 101,837,408 of record NC_058087.1, read on the forward strand.
AAATATACATTCTTCTGACCGCATGGAATTTATAGCTAAATCATTTTATAGGGACAGATTAGGCAAGGGCAGTACAACGACATTGCTGGAACTTACCTAAAGCTGCACGGCCATGTCCATCAGCTTTGGACCATTCTTGCCGCCTCATATTATGGGCCACTTGCTCCCAAGCAGAATCTTGGCGAACACGGTCCTGATAATTATTGGACCGGGTGTCCCATAGTTCGGGCCTCTCCTGCACCAAACAAAGAATTAAATGTTACCATGTAAACATTTCCAGTGCAGGTGAAAAAAGTATGTGAACCCTTGGATTTAATAACTGGTTGAACCTCCTTTGGCAGCAATAACTTCAACCAAATGTTTCCTGTAGTTGCAGATCAGACGTGCACAACGGTCAGGAGTAATTCATGACAATTCCTCTTTACGGAACTGTTTCAGTTCAGCAATATTCTTGGGATGTCTGGTGTGAATCGCTTTCTTGAGGTCATGCCACAGCATTTCTATCGGGTTGAGGTCAGGACTCTGACTGGGCCACTCCAGAAGGCGTATTTTCTTCTATTTAAGCCATTCTGTTGTTGATTTACTTCTATGCTTTGGGTCATTGTCCTGTTGAAACACCAATCTTCTCTTGAGCTTCAGCTGGTGGACAGATGGCCTAAGGTTCTCCTGCAAGATGTCTTGATAAACTTGGGAATTTATTTTTCCTTCGATGAAAGCAATCCGTCCAGGCCCTGACGCAGCAAAGCAGCCCCAAACCATGATGCCCCCACCACCATACTTCACAGTTGGGATGAGGTTTTGATGTTGGTTTGCTGTGCCTCTTTTTCTCCACACATAGTGTTGTGTGTTTCTTCCAAACAACTCAATTTTGGTTTCATCTGTCCACAGAATATTTTGCCAGTACTGCTGTGGAACATCCAGGTGGTCTTGTGCAAACTGTAAACATGCAGTAATGTTTTTTTGGGACTGCAGTGGCTTCCTCTCTGGTATCCTCCCATGAAATCCATTCTTGTTTAGTGTTTTATGTATCGTAGATTCGCTAACAGGAATGTTAGCATATGCCAGAGACTTTTGTAAGTCTTTAGCTGACACTCTAGGATTCTTCTTCACCTCATTGAGCAGTCTGCGCTGTACTCTTGCAGTCATCTTTACAGGACGGCCATTCCTAGGGAGAGTAGCAGCAGTGCTGAACTTTCTCCATTTATAGACAATTTGTCTTACCATGGACTGATGAACAGCAAGGCTTTTGGAGATACTTTTATAAAACTTTCCAGATTTATGCAAGTCAACAATTCTTAATCCTAGGTCTTTTGTGCTCTTTTGTGCAAGGCATCATTCACATCAGGCAATGCTTCTTGTGAAAAGCAAACCCAGAACTGGTGTGTGTTTTTTATAGGGTAGGGCAGCTGTAACCAACACCTCCAATCTCATATCATTGATTGGACTTCAGTTGGCTCTCACCTCACTCCAAATAGCTCTTGGAGATGTCATTAGTCTAGGGGTTCACATATTTTTTTCCACCTACACTGTGAATGTTTACATGGTGGGTTCAAGAAAAACATGGTAACATTTACAAACCGGATTCCAAAAAAGTTGGGACACTAAACAAATTGTGAATAAAAACTGAATGCAATGATGTGGAGATGGCAAATGTCAATATTTTATTTGTAATAGAGCGTAGATGACAGATCAAATGTTTAATCCGAGTAAATGCGTAATTTTAAAGGAAAAATACGTTGATTCAAATTTTCACGGTGTCAACAAATCCCCAAAAAGTTGGGACAAGTAGCAATAAGAGGCTGGAAAAAGTAAATTTGAGCATAACGAAGAGCTGGAAGACCAATTAACACTAATTCGGTCAATTGGCAACATGATTGGGTATTAAAAGAGCTTTTCAGAGTGGCAGTGTCTCTCAGAAGCCAAGATGGGTAGAGGATCACCAATTCCCACAATGTTGCGCAGAAAGATAGTGGAGCAATATCAGAAAGGTGTTACCCAGCGAAAAATTGCAAAGACTTTGCATCTATCATTATCAACTGTGCATAACATCATCCGAAGATTCAGAGAATCTGGAACAATCTCTGTGCGTAAGGGTCAAGGCCGTAAAACCATACTGGATGCCCGTGATCTCCGGGCCCTTAAACGACACTGCACCACAAACAGGAATGCTACTGTAAAGGAAATCACAGAATGGGCTCAGGAATACTTCCAGAAACCATTGTCAGTGAACACAATCCACCATGCCATCCGCCGTTGCCATCTGAAACTCTACAGTGCAAAGAAGAAGCCATTTCTAAGCAAGATCCACAAGTTCAGGCGTTTTCACCGGGCCAGGGATCATTTAAAATGGAGTGTGGCAAAATGGAAGACTGTTCTGTGGTCAGATGAGTCACGATTCGAAGTTCTTTTTGGAAATCTGGGACGCCATGTCATCCGGACCAAAGAGGACAAGGACAACCCAAGTTGTTATCAACGCTCAGTTCAGAAGCCTGCATCTCTGATGGTATGGGGTTGCATGAGTGTGTGTGGCATGGGCAGCTTGCATGTCAGGAAAGGCACCATCAATGCAGAAAAATATATTCAGGTTCTAAAACAACATATGCTCCCATCCAGACGTCATCTCTTTCAGGGAAGACCCTGCATTTTTCAACAAGATAATGCCAGACCACATTCTGCATCAATCACAACATCATGGCTGCGTAGGAGAAGGATCCGGGTACTGAAATGGCCAGTCTGCAGTCCAGATCTTTCAACTATAGAGAACATTTGGCGCATCATAAAGAGGAAGGTGCAACAAAGAAGGCCCAAGACGATTGAACAGTTAGAGGCCTGTATTAGACAAGAATGGGAGAGCATTCCTATTTCTAAACTTAAAAAAACTGGTCTCCTCGGTCCCCAGACGTCTGTTGAGTGTTGTAAGAAGAAGGGGAGATGCCACACAGTGGTGAAAATGGCCTTGTCCCAACTTTTTGGGGATTTGTTGAAGCCATGAAATTCTGATTCAACATATTTTTCCCTTAAAATGGTACATTTTTTCAGTTTAAACTTTTGTTCCGTGATTTATGTTCTATTCTAAATAAAATATTAGAAGTTGGCACCTCCACATCATTGCATTCAGTTTTTATTCACAATTTGTATAGTGTCCCAACTTTTTTGGAATCCGGTTTGTAATTCTTTGTGTGTTATTAGTTTAAGCAGACTGTGATTGTCTATTGTTGTGACTTAGATGAAGATCAGATAACATTTTATGACCAATTTGTGCAGAAATCCATATCATTCCAAAGGGTTCACATAATTTTTCTTGCAACTGTATATACCCCTGATATATATACCCCTGATAATCCAGTGAGCTAAGGTGGTATTGGTCGAACTCCACTGAGGGGGATCAATGTACTGCATTGTAGGAGGATTTTTTCCATTTTTAATCTACCGTATCTTGCATCTTACTGACATTTTGGCAGAATTACTATATTGCAATATAGTTGGACTGGTTATCCACGTGATTATTTGGAGGAATCCAGAATAGACATCTAATTCTCATTCTGCTGCGTTTTCCAATCCACAAATTATACTCCTTATATATTTTTCATTTTTTTTTATTTTTTTTATTTGTTTCATTTTTTTTTTCTATCTGTGCCATATTGTATAATTAATTATTACAATCCTTTGTGGACAATACTGTCGATGCTCTAGGTGGAAGATAGTGCTCATTAAAGCAGTAAACTCTGACCCATATCAAGGGGGCAGCACTGATATCCACGTGGACCATCCACACAAGGATCCACATAAGAATTTCCCTGTAATAGGATATTAGTACTATCGAGATTATAGTCTGGTGTTTTGTCAAGACCGCTCAGTATCTATTGCTATTTTTATATACGGTACTAATTCTTTTTCTATTCTAATAAATAAGGCTTTTATTTATATGAATGTGTTAAATCTCCATTTGACCTCCTGATAATTGAGTGCCGTCCAACTTTCAATTACTTTTGTTCTTATGTTTTACAGGCTTGGGGTGTTGCCCTTGGAGTGAGCACCATCTCACGGTAGTGCAAGCAGGTGAGCCACTGACACTCACTGTATTTTTAAGCGTCTAAAACAACGTTGGCTAAGTGTCGCAATCAAAATCATATTTACTCACACATAACATGTCTTATACTACGAATGTCCTTTGTTGCCTATAGCAACCAATCAGAGCTCATATTAATGACCTGTAGCAAAATAGAAGCTGAGCTGTGATTAGTTGCTATATGCAACCTGATGAATATCCAGGCTAACTGCCACAACAGCCAATGGCTCCTGTAGTGTGGCGGTTAGGTTACTAAGCATATTTTTGGGAAAATAATTGGAACGCGCGGGGTGAAAATTTCCACTCAAAACATAGTCTATGACAGGGGTGGCCAACCTTACAGACACAAAGAGCCCAAAAACAAACAAACGTATGACTACCAGGAGCCACAAGCTATACATTTACACACAAGTCACCGTATTTTTCGCCCTACAAGACGCACCTAGGTTTCAACAAAGAAAAATAAGAGAAAAAAATATTTTTTCATCTATCAGAGGTTTGATAAAAAATATATTATTTTTCATTAGCAGAGAAAAAAATGAAAAAAATATATTTTTCATCAGACCTCAGATCAGACTCCTAAATCAGATCCCCAATTCTCATCTGACCTAAAATAAGATCCCCAAACCTCATCAGATCTCCAAATCAGACCCCCAAAATAAGACCCCCAATGCTTGGATCAGACAACACAAATCAGACTCCCAGTGTCAGACCCTCAATGCTCAGACCCTTCCTCCATGCTGAGATCTGACCAACCCATGCTCAAACAAGACCCCCCCATGCGCTGATCTGACCGCCCCAATGCGCAGATCTGACTCCCATTGCTCAGATCAGAACCCCCCATGCTCAGATCAGAACCTCACATGCTTAGATCAGACCCCCATGCTTAGTTCTATCATTTAAAAAAAATCTCTTCCCTCTCCTGATCAGGCACTGGGCTCCTGCTCGGGCACCTTCTACTCTGCAGGTCTGACACGCTCTCCACGGTGACCTCATGAGCACAACGTCAGATTATAGTGCGTGTCTCCACGTACTATGTTTTCACACTGTGTGCATCAGGACATAGTGGAGAGTGAGCTGGAGATGCACAGTAGCAACAGTGCCCAATCATGAAAAGAGCATGGAGTGGAGAGTGAGCCGCCTGACTGCTTCCCAGCTCCACAGCTAGAGCCGCACTTGAAGAAGCAAAGAGCCGCATGCGGCTCAAGAGCCACAGGTTGGCCGCCTCTGGTCTATCATGTTCCCCGAGTCACAGGAGGCGGCTGTGCAAAATTTTGCGATTGTAAATGTGACAGTGCAGATTCCTTTAGCGGATATACTTACAAACATACACTCAGCTTTATATATTAGATACAGGTGAAACTTTCAGTAATGCAACTTAAAAGGTAAAACTAATATACGGTATGTGATAGACTCATTACATGCAAAGCGAGATATTTCAAGCATTTATTTGAAATTTTTAAAAAAAGGATTTTAAATAGAAAAGTGTAGATCCTCTGAAAATATAATGCATATGTACTTAGTACATGGTTTGGACCCCTTTTGCATCAATGCGTGGCATGGATGCTATCAGTCTATGGCACTGCTGAGGTGTTATGGAAGACCAGGATGCTTCAATAGCAGCCTTCAGCTGTTCTGAATTGTTCGGTCTCATGTCTCTCATCTTTCTCTTGGCAATGGCTCATAGATTCTCTATGGGGTTCAGGTGAGGTGAGTTTGCATGTCAATCAAACACAGCAATCCCATGGTCATTGAACCAGGTTTTGGTACTTTTGGCAGTGTGGGCAGGTGCAATGTCCGGCTGGAAAATGAAGTCACCATCTCCATAAAGCTCATCTGCAGAAGGAAGCATGAAGTGCTCCAAAATCTCCTGGTAGACGGCTGCATTGACTCTGGACTTAAAGGGGTTGTCCGGGTTCAGAGCTAAACCCGGACATAACCTTATTTTCACCCAGGCAGCCCCCCTGAGGCTAGCATCGGAGCATCTCATGGTCTGATGCGTTCCCTTGCCCTGCGTTAGATCGCGCAGGGCAATGGCTCTTTTGTTTATCATAACACACCGCCTGGCAGTGTGTTCGGTGACGCCACCGGCTCTGTTGGGCAGGCTTTAGCACTGCCCTAGCCGTTTTACTGGCTAGGGCAGCTCTAAATCCCACCCATCAGTGCCGGTGATGTCACCGGGTTTCCTGGCAGCCCCGTGGAGAGCCTGGTACATCAACGGATCTCTAAAAAATGCCTTTGCCCTGCATGATTTAGCGCAGGGCAAGGGAACGCATCAGAGCATGAGATGCTCCGATTCTAGCCTCAGGGGGACTGCCTGGGTGAAAATAAGGTTATGTCCGAGTTTAGCTCTGAACCCGGACAACCTCTTCAATGAAGCATAGTGGACCAACACTAACAGATGACATGGCACCTCAAATCAAGACAGACTGTAGAAACTTCACACTGGACTTCAAGCATCTTACATTGTGTGCCTCTCCATTCTTCCTCCAGATTCTGGGTCCTTGGTTTCCAAATGAGATGCAAAAGTTGCTCTTATCAGAAAAGAGGACTTTGGACCAATGAGCAACAGACCAGTTCTTTTTTTCTTTAGCCCAGGTAAGACGCTTCTGACATTGTTTGTTGTTCAGGAGAGGCTTGACAAGAGGAATACGACCATTTGAAGCCCATGTCCAGAATCTGTCTGTGCGGTGGCTCTTGATGCACTAACTCCAGCCTCAGTCCACTCCTTGTGAAAGTCCCCAACACTTTTGAATGGCCTTTTCCTGACAATCCTCTCCAGACCGCTGCTTGTGCACCTTTTTCTTCCACACTTGTCCCTTCCACATAACTTTCTATTAATGTGCTTTGCTACAGCACTTTGGGAACAGCCAACTTCTTTTGCAATTACCTTTTCAGGCTTTCCATCCTTATTGAGGGTGTCAATGATGGTTTTCTGCACAACTGTCAGGTTAGCAGTCTTTGCCATGATTGTGATTCCTACTGAACCACACAGAGACAATTTAACCCCTTCAGGACCCTGCCATTTTTCACCTTAAGGCCCCATGCACACGGCCGTGTGCGGGCCGTGGAACCGCGGCCTGGATCCCTCCTGAGAGCAGGAGCGCACGGCGTCACTGGTTGCTATGACGCCGTGTGCTCCCTGCTGCCGCCGCAATACAGTAATACACTGGTATGATCTATACCAGTGTATTACTGTACTGTGCCGGCAGCAGGGAGCGCACGGCGTCATAGCAACCAGTGACGCCGTGCGCTCCTGCTCTCAGGAGGGATCCAGGCCGCGGTTCCACGGCCCGCACACGGCTGTGAAACACAGCCGTGTGCATGGGGCCTAAGGACGAGGCCATTTTTTGCAAATCTGACATGTGTCACTTTATGTGGTGATAACTTTGAAACGCTTTTACTTATCCAAATCATTCTGAGATTGTTTTCTCGTCACATATTGTACTTCATGACAGTGGTAAATTTGAGTCAAAATATTTCATTTTTATTCGTAAAAAATACAAAATTTACCAAACCTCAAAATTTCAATTTCTCTGCTTTTAAAACAGATAGTGATACCGCATATAATAGTTATTACTTTACATTTCCCATATGTCTACTTTATGTTTGGATCATTTTGTAAATGACATTTTCTTTTTTGGGACATTAGAAGGCTTAGAAGTTTAGAAGCAAATCTTGAAATTTTTCAGAAAATTTCCAAAACCCACTTTTTAAGGATCAGTTCAGGTCTGAAGTCACTTTCTGGGGCTTACCTAAAATAAACCACCCATAAATGAGCCCATTTTAGAAACTACATCGTTCTACATGCCTTTGATAAAAAAAAAAAATGTTTGGGCAAAAAAAAAAAAAAATGGTTTGGGTAAAAGTTATAGCGTTTACACACTATGGTACAAAAATGTGAATTTTCGCTTTTTGAAGCAGTTCTGACTTTCTGAGCACCTGTCATGTTTCCTGAGGTTCTACAATGCCCAGACAGTAGAAAACCCCCGCAAATGACACCATTTCGGAAAGTAGACACCCTAAGGTATTCGCTGATGGGCATAGTGAGTTCATTGAACTTTTTATTTTTTGTCACAAGTTAGCGGAAAATGATTTTTTATTTTTTTCTTACAAAGTCTCATATTCCACTAACTTGTGACAAAAATAAAAAACTTCCATGAATTCACTATGCCCATCACAAAATACCTTGGGGTGTCTTCTTTCCAAAATGGGGTCACTTGTGGCGTAGTTATACTGCCCTGGCATTCTAGGGGCCCTAATGTGTGAGAAGTACTTCGCAATCAAAATGTGTAAAAAATGGCCTGCGAAATTCGAAAGGTGCTCTTTGGAATGTGTGCCCCTTTGCCCACCTAGGCTGCAATAAAGTGTCACACATCTGGTATCGCCGTACTCAGGAGAAGTTGAAGAATGTGTTTTGGGGTGTCATTTTACATATACCCATGCTGGGTGAGAGAAATATCTTGGAAAAAGACAACTTTTCCCATTTTTTTATACAAAGTTGGCATTTGACCAAGATATTTATATCACCCAGCATGGGTATATGTAAAATGACACCCTAGAACACATTCCCCAACTTCTCCTGAGTACGGCGATACCACATGTGTGACACTTTTTTGCAGCCTAGATGCGCAAAGGTGCCCAAATTCCTTTTAGGAGGGCATTTTTAGACATTTGGAGCCCAGACTTCTTCTCACGCTTTAGGGCCCCTAAAAAGCCAGGGCAGTATAAATACCCCACATGTGACCCCACTTTGGAAAGAAGACACCCCAAGGTATTCAATGAGGGGCTTGGCAAGTTCATAGAATTATTTTTTTTTGGGCATAAGTTAGCGGAAATTGATTCTTTGTTTTGTTTCTTCTCACAAAGTCTCACTTTCCGCTAACTTGGGACAAAAATTTAAATCTTTCATGGACTCAATATGCCCCTCAGCGAATACCTTGGGGTGTCTTCTTTCCAAAATGGGGTCATTTGTGGGGTGTTTGTACTGCCCTGGCATTTGAGGGTCTCCACAATCATTACATGTATGGCCAGCATTAGGAGTTTCTGCTATTCTCCTTATATTGAGCATACAGGTAATGAGATTTTTTTTTTCCATTCAGCCTCTGGGCTGAAAGAAAAAAATGAACTGCACAGATTTCTTCATTCACATCGATCAATGTGGATGAAAAAATCTCTGCCAAAAAAAAAAAAAAAAAAAAAGGAGGGGAAAGGCGTCTGCCAGGAGATAGGAGCTCCGCCCAACATCCATACCCACTTAGCTCGTATGTCCTGGCAAACCAGATTTCTCCATTCACATCAATCGATGTGGATGAATAAATCATTGCCGGGATTTTTGATTATTTTTTTATATACAAAGTGTTTGCCAAAGCATAGGAACACCGCCTCCTCCTCAGCTCGTATGCCTTGGCAAACGTATCTTTTACTGCAGAGTAGAAATCTCGTCTTGCAGCGCCGCATACACCGACTTGCGTGTAATCTGACAGCAGTGCAACGCCTCTGTCAGAATGCACATCAGTGCTGCAGCTGGTCGATCGGTTGGTCCACCTGGAAGGTAAAAAAAAAAAAAAAAAAAAAAAAAAACAGGCCACAACGCAATAATTTTATTAACTTTGGAACAGAACATATAAACTTTAACTTTTTGAACTAAACATTAACCTTTTTGCTTACTGGTGTTTTTTTTTGTTTATTTTACCTTTATAGAACAAACCTCTCCTCCTTGTGCAAAGCGCAAATCGCCCAAAGATGTGGCGAAGTGCGTTATGCACTTTGTCCCAGGTGAAAGGAGAGGTTTGCAGCAGCTGTATGTGAATGGGCCCTAATAGCCCTGTGTGCCTGTTCTGGTGAGATGTGATCCCTATGCTAGGTGTACCTGTGTGTGGTACTTCCAGAAACACTCCCCTAAGCATAGGGCAGGGTGGTCAGGACAGTCAGGACAGAAATAGCGGGTGTCACGCCTTATTCCACTCCTGCTACAGACACAACATCTTTTTCGGGGTGACGGTTGGGTTGAGGTACCGGCAACGACATTGGGGAAATGTCGCTCGTGTAGACGGCTAACTACACTGGTGGATGGGGCCACGGAGCCTCCTGGGTACAGGAGGTTCTCGATGATCTCTTCCTGAAATTTGAGGAAGGATCCTGTTTTCCCAGCCTTACTGTAGAGAACAAAACTATTATACAGAGCCAATTGAATCAAATATACAGACACCTTCTTATACCAGCGTCTGGTTCAGCGGGACACTAAATACGGAGACAACATCTGGTCATTGAAGTCCACCCCTCCCATGTGAAGGTTATAGTCGTGGACTGAGAGGGGCTTTTCAATGACACGGGTTACTCACTCAATTTGGATTGTCGCGTCTGCGTGAATGGAGGAGAGCATGTAAACGTCACGCTTGTCTCTCCATTTCACCGCGAGCAGTTCTTCGTTACACAATGCAGCCCTCTGCCCCCTTGCAAGACTAGTTCGCGCGGTGCCACAGGCGCCAATCTGTTCTAGAAACAAATGCCTAAAGAGGGCCACACTTGTGTAGAAATTGTCCACATAAAGATGGTACCCCTTGCCGCATAAGGGTGACACCAAGTCCCAGACTGTCTTCCCACTGCTCCCCAGGTAGTCAGGGCAACCGACCGGCTCCAGGGTCTGATCTTTTCCCTCATAGACACGAAATTTGTGGGTATAGCCTGTGGCCCTTTCACAGAGCTTATACAATTTGACCCCATACCGGGCGCGCTTGCTTGGGATGTATTGTTTGAAGCCAAGGCGCCCGGTAAAATGTATTAGGGACTCGTCTATGCAGATGTTTTGCTCAGAGGTATACAAATCTGAAGAATACCCCCTGTTTGACATTTGGGCAACTAAATTTAGGGGTATTCCCTGAGACTACCCATGAAAAAAAGCAAGCCTGTCTTACAAATGGGAGGCTAGCGAAGTACCGGAGGCCGCTGCGGTTGATAAAAAATATCAAAACTGATTTTTTTTTTTATCGCCGCAGCGTGTGTAAAGTGAATGTGCAACGATCAAAAAATAATAATTTTTTTGTCACTGCGGTGGGGCGGGCATGGGTGAACGCACGTGTGGGCGACCGATCAGGCCTGATCGGGCAAACACTGCGTTTTGGGTGGAGGGCGAACTAAAGTGACACTAATACTATTATAGATCTGACCATGATCAGTTTTGATCACTTCCAGATACTATAAAAGTACAAATGCTGATTAGCGATACGCGAATCAGCGACTGCGGTGCAGTGGACTGGGCGCTAACTGATCCCTAAACTACCTAACCAAGGGGCCTAAACTATCCTAAAACCTAACAGTCAATACCAGGGGGGGGGGGGGGAGTGACAATTTACACTGATCATTTTTTTCCTTTCACTAGTGATTGACAGGGGCGATCAAAGGGGTGATCAAAGGGTTAATTTGGGTGCAGGGGGTGATCTGGGGCTAGTGAGTGGTGTTTGGTGTACTCACTGTGAAGCCTGCTCCTCTACTGGATCCAACCGACGAAAAGGACCAGCAGCGGAGCAGGGCAGCCATATAACAGATCATATTTACTAATATGATCTGCTATATGGCTTCTGATTGGATTTTTTTAAAATCAGCAACCTGCCAGCCGCGATCATTGGCTGGCAGGTTGCTGACGAAATACTGCTTTAACTTTTGCCGGCTCTGACCGAAATCTCGCGTCTCGCGAGATGATGCACGGATGCGTCCAGGAGGAATAAATCAACCACCTTCCGGACGCATCCGTGCGTGAGGCGGTCCGGAGGTGGTTAAAGGAAAATGTAGATGACATTTCAGAATTTCACTTTTTTGGCAGATTTTCCATTTTAATCCATTTTTTTTACGCTAACAAAGCAAGGGTTAACAGCCAAACAAAACTCAATATTTATTACCCCGATTCTGTAGTTTACAGAAACACCCCATATGTGGTCGTAAACTGCTGTACGAGCACACGGCAGGGTGCAGAAGGAAAGGAACGCCATATGGTTTTTGGAGGAAAGATTTCGCTGGGATAATTTTAAAGGGAACCTGTCAATGGGATTTTGTGTAAAGAGCTGAGGACATGGGTTGCTAGATGGCCGCAAGTACATCCGCAATACCCAGTCCCCATAGCTCTGTGTGCTTTTATTGTGTAAAAAAACTGATTTGATACATATGCAAATTAACCTGAGATGAGTCCTGTCGCTGAAATGAGTCAGGGACAGGACTCATCTCAGGTTAACTTGCATATGTATCAAATAGTGTTTTTTACATAATAAAAGCACACAGATGTCACCACCAGATCTTTGAGAAGTTCTGTTAGAAGTTCTTCAGTACCTTCTGCATGATCTTCTTTTGTTTTTCTTTCATTTTGACATCTGTCCTCCCTCTCCCAGCTGTCATCTATTAGCAGTGATTGCCTCCCTATATATCTCCTCCCCATACTGCCTTACCTTGCGGTTTATACAACTTCCTGGAGTGTGCTGATGCTAGAAGCTGTTACTGCTGCATCCACAAGATAAGTCTGTTTCGGTATTTCTGTTTTCCTGTGGGCTTGATCCTAGATGACCTGACTCCCTCCGTATTAAGTGTAGGGAGCCGGTGGTCGTGTTTATTTATGCCAGGGTAAACAGTCCGCAGAGATATACTGTTCTGAATTTCGGAGATGGGCAGCTGATACTGGTTGGAATGATGCTACACTCCAAAGTAAATTTTGCCATGGTCTTTCAGAGGGATTGAAAGATGCATTTGCCTTTCATGAGAGACCTATCTCTTTAGAGTCTGCCATGTCTCAGGCCGTTCGTATTGACAGGCGTCTTAGAGAGAGAGGAGAGATCACTCCTTCCTGTCATACTCAGTCCAAGGACAGTGCGGCGGTCTGATTCAGTGCGCAGGGGTCTCAATCTCTCTCAATCCCTTCTGAGCAGGAGCCCATGCAGCTGGGTTTGCTTATATCTGACAAAAGAAGATTCAGCTCTCAGAGGAGGTTTTGTTTCTGTTGTGGAAGTATAAATCATTTGGCAAATGTTTGTCCCTCTAAGAGATTCAGGCAGTTTTTTGAGAGTAATAAAGAAACAAAAAGAAAAAAATCCTCTAAAAACATTCCATCTGTTACTATTGGCAAGGTTAATGCGGAAATTGAAGGTTTTCCGTTTGCTTGTAGTTCCCGTTTTGTCCTACCTGCCAGGGTGGCGCTAGAGAGCAAGAACATTTTTTGTGAGATTTTTGTAGATAATGGAGCAGCTGTCAAGTGCCTTTTTCTCGAAGAAACTCTCCTCCGCAGAGAGAAATTACGATGTGGGAGATAGGGAGTTGTTGGCCATCAAGTTAGCTTTTGAGGAATGGCTAGAGGGAGCAAGACACCCTATTACCGTGTTTACCGACCATAAGAATCTGGCCTACTTGGAGTCAGCCAAGCGTCTGAACCCGAGACAGGCCAGATGGTCTTTGTTCTTTTGAAGGTTTAATTTTGTTGTCACGTTCCTCCCTGGGGTTAAGAATGTGAAGGCGGATGCCCTGTCACGTTGTTTTCTGGGAGGGGGGAACTTTGAAGACCTGGGTCCCATTTTGGCTAAATGGGGTGGTTGGGTCTGCTATTTATCCTGAATTGGAGGCAGAGGTTCAGGCAGCCCAGGCAGAGGCTCCTGATCTTTGTCCTCCTGGGAGGTTGTTTGTGCCTTTCACTTTTCAACACAAGGTTTTTAAGGAGCACCACGATACTGTCCTTGCTGGGCACCCGGGGGATAGAGCCACAGTGGATCTCATTGCTCAGAGATTCTGGTGTCCGGCTCTTTGTAAGTCGGTTGAGGGTTTTGTGGCAGCCTGCGAGACCTGCGCTCGTGCCAAAGTCCCTCATTCACGGCCATCGTGTCCTCTCCTTCCGTTACCCTTACCTTCCCGTCCTTGGATCCTGTCCATGGATTTCATTACAGACCTGCCTCGTTCCTCGGGTAAGACTGTGATTCTGGTGGTGGTGGACCGTTTTAGCAAAATGGCGCATTTTGTTCCTTTTCCTGGTTTGCCCAATGCTATAACGCTGGCGCAGGCTTTTATTGATCACATTGTCAAACTGCATGGTATCCCTTCAGACATAGTCTCTGATAGGGGCACACAGTTTGTTGCCAGATTCTGGAGGGATTCTGTTCTCGCTTGGGGGTTCGGTTGTCATTCTCTTTTGCTTTCCACCCGCAGTCGAATGGCCAGACAGAACAAGTCAATCAGAATCTGGAGACATATCTGCATTGTTTTGTGGCGGAGAATCAGGAGGATTGGTGTGCTTTTTTTCTCCCTTGCTGAGTTTGCTTTGAATAACCGTCATCAGGAGTCCTCTGATAGGTCACAATTTTTGGGTGCATATGGGTTTCATCCGCAGTTTGGGACATTCTCTGGAGAGGGGGCTTCTGGTTTACCTGATGAGGAGAGATCCTCCTCGTCTTTGTCATCTATATATCTACTCCCCATACTGCATTACATTGCGGTTTATAATATATATATATATATATATATATATATATAACTGTCTGGAGTGTGCTGATGCTTAATATGATTCCCTCCATATTAAGTGTAGGGAGCTGGTGGTCGTGTTTCCTCACTATTATAGGGTGTTCAGGAGTCATACAGTCGAGGAACGAGGGTATGCAATTTTCTACCATTGAGATTTTTGCATAGGCTGAGCAGTAAGGGAGAGAGCTAGGGCTGTTACAGGGCTTACCCTTTTGTTCCTTAGTTTTGGATCAAGTCAGTCGGATCTCATTTGTGTCTTCTAGTTTTCTGTAACACCATCCGTGACAACAGAGCTATGGGGACTGGGTATTGCGGATGTGTAGCGGCCATCTAGCAACCCATGTCCTCAGCTCTATACCCAAAATCCCGGTGACAGGTTCCCTTTAAGTTGCCATGTCAGATTTGAAGACCTCCTGATGCACCCCTAGAGTAGAAACTCCCACACCTGTTCCGTGAAAGTCTGCTGCCCGTGAGAATCTACTGCCCTCGTCATTTCTGGGGAGTAGTTTCTCGAAGCGGGCCACCTGATAGGCTAAAAGAGGTGTGTTTGAGGCTGCGCACCATCGCTCTGGGTACCAGTATTTTGCAGGCGATAGCTGTGAACGCGCCAGGGCAGCTGAAAATAACAGGCTAGCATGCATGTGCACTATATGAACGCGCCAGGGCAGCTTACTTTTACGGACAATAGCGCATGCACGATATGTGATCACGCACAGGGACCGACAGGAACGTGCCAACGCTCCAGGGCAGCTTATTTTCACGGGCCACCGCGCATGTGCAGGAACAGTAAGTTATCTTAACAGGTATACAGCGCCAGGGCAGCTGAAAATTATGGGCTAGCGCGCACGCGTTCTTCTCAGGAACAGTATGTTATATTTACAGGGACCCTGCGCCCAGATGGAGGTAACTGGCACAAAAGGGGGGAGGCATCTCATCACCATAGGGACCCTGCACCCAGCATCACCATCACCCCATTGGCACAGTGGAGGTAACTGGCACCAGAGGGGGCATCTCATCAGCACAGGGACACTGCGACTGCGGCCAGCAAGCACCCCATTGGCACAGTGAAGGTAACTGGCATCAGAGGGGGCATGTTATCATCACAAGGACACTGCGCCTGCGGCCAGCAAGCACCCCATTGGCACAATGGAGGTAACTGGCACCAGAGGGGGCATCTCATCATCACAGGGACACTGCGCCTGCGGCCAGCAAGCACCCCATTGGCACAGTGGAGGTAACTGGCACCAGAAGGGGGGAGGGGGCATCTCATCATCACAGGGGGACACTGCTCCTGCGGCCAGCAAGCACCCCATTGGCACAATGGAGGTAACTAGCACCAGAGGGGGGGAGGGGGCAGCGTATCATCACTGGGGCACTGCGCCCAGAAAGCACCCAATTGGTGCAATGGAGGTAACTGGCACCAGAGCGGGGGAGGGGAACATCTTATCATCACAGGGACACTGCGTCCAGCAAGCACCCCATTGGCACAATGACAGCTAAGTGGCACCTACTGGGACCGTAAAGGTGGTGGTGGGGAGGTCAGATTCACAGGCTACTGCGCCTGATCGCATGACCGCAACCAAGCAGATTACTCTAAAAAGACACCAAACTATTACTTATACAGCTTCCTGCCTGTGGAAGGGGGCTGGATCTCACAGGTTCTTTCCTGGAAGGCAGTAATGATGTCTAAGGAAGGCATCAGGCTGCCTTCCCTGCCATCGGGTCCCCGTCACAGCAGCACCGGGACTCAATGGACACCGCGCACCAGACTGGATCCTGCACGTGCTGCGGTCAGCACTGATCGCGGCTGTGACAAACTCCCCTCTTTTGAGATTACCACGAGTGCTTGGAGAGGACTACTTGCCAGCCTCTTACCATGTGATTATGGTCCCATGTTGTATGCACCGGTTTTATGCAATAGCGGCATAGTTATATAAGTTCATGTAATTTTCTGTCTTTGGAATTGTATTGTATGTTATGTGAGGATACCCAGATAGCTAATTTTAGTGTATTTGTGTAGTCTGAGTGCCATTTACCTAATAATATGCATTCAGACTTGAGCTATCTGGGGTTATGTTAAATGTCTGTGTTTACTGTAAGGGTTGTGACATTGTATGTTTAAATGGTGATTTCTGTCCTGTTGTATCCACATGTGTATTGGCGATTCCCTTTGTCCTGAGAGAAAATTGAATTGCTCCTCGGGTGTCTCCAGGGCAGAGAGGAGGAAACCATGATGCATTGTGGGGATGTATTGTGTCTGTGTGTCCTGAACTGTTGTTTATCTGTCCTGTGTCACAGTCTTCCTCCTGGTCCCCTAGGGGAGGGTCCACCAGATAGGGACCTGCATAAATACGGGCGGGTAGCCCTCAATAAAGAGTTCCTATTTTACATTCAACATAGAGCCTTGTCTCATGTGTGTGGGGATTGCTATACATGTATACTCCCCTGGCTATTACTACTAGCTCTTGTAAAAGCTGTTCCTGCTCTCTGGATGTAGGAGAGGTTCACCCACAGGAGCCTGGAGCCTTGTCGTAGGTCCAGGGTGTGTAGGAGACGGTGAGACCTCAACCACGCTTCGGCGGTTCGTGGGGTCTGCAGCACTTACGGTGTCAAGTGGAGTGCTTAGAGTCCTCGGGAAGCACTAGGAGCATCATTTGACGGAGGTACCCAGTCGGGGTGCCAGGAGTTCCGTTACAGCGGCCATGAAGGGGTTAATGCACCAACATTGGTGATTTCACCAATGCCGGGGAATGCAGCAGGGGTCTGGCTATCAGTGACAGCTCCTGCACCAGCCCGATCACAGCGTTGTAGTACTAGGGCTCTGGACCTTATATCACAGACTTTTGCACTGTACAAATACGGCAAGGGTGGACTTAAAGGGCATGGACTTAAGGATGGTTTAATTTAATAAAGCTGTGGCTAATCCCACTCAACCCAAAACACTGGTGCCTTGTATTTATTTGTATGGAAGGTGGAGAGTTGACTTTTCCCATCATGTGCCCGCTATATTGACCAATGCTCTCAAATACCATACTTTTTGATCATACCAAGCTAGCCCATAAATTTCAGCTGCCCTGGCACTGTATACCTGTTAAGATAACCTACTGTTCCTGCGATGCGCGTTGGGCCGTAAATTTCAGCTGCCCTGGCGCTGTATACCTGTTAAGATAACCTACTGTTCCTGCACATGCGCGGTGGCCCGTGAAAATAAACTGCCCTGGAGCGTTGGCGCGTTCCTGTCAGTCCATGTGCGTGATCACATATCGCGCATGTGCTATTGTCCGTAAAAGTAAGCTGCCCTGGTGCGTTCACATAGCGCGCATGCACGCTAGCCCGTTATTTTCAGCTGCCCTGGCGCGTTCACAGCCATCGCCTGCAAAATACTGGTACCCGGAGCGATGGTGCGCAGCCGCAAACACGCCTCCTCTTTTAGCCTATAAGGTGGCCCGCTTCGAGAAACTACTCCCCGGAAATGACGAGGGCAGCAGACTTTCACAGAACAGGTGTGCTCCAAATTCATTTAACTCAATAATACCAGTATCTTATTGAAATCTGTGAATAGTGTCAGTTTGCCTACTTTGATGCCAGTTCTTGTGCCAAGAACTTGTTCGGGCCAGGCTGACCTCAATTGTATCTGATGCAAGACCCTCTGTTTACGACCACATTTTTATTGAGTCAGGTCAATAAATATTGAGTTTTGTTTGGCTGTTAACCCTTGCGTTGTTACTGGAAAAAATGGATTAAAATGGAAAATGTGCCAAAAAGTAAAATTCTGAAATCTAATCTGCATTTTCCTTTAATTCTTGTGGAACACCTAAAGGGTAACCAAAGTTTGTAAAATCAGTTTTGAATACATTGAGGGGTGTATTTTCCAAAATGGGGTCACTTTTTGGGAGTTTCTATTCTAGGGGCGCATCAGGGAGTCTTCAAATGTGACATGGCAACTTAAAGGGAACCTGTCACCAGGATTTTGGGTATAGAGCTAAGGACATGGGTTGCTAGATGGCCGCTACACATCCGCAATACCCAGTCCCCATAGCTCTGTGTGCTTTTATTGTGTAAAAAAACGATTTGATACATATGCAAGTTAACCTGAGATGAGTCCTGTCCCTGACTCATCTCACATACAGGACTCATCTCAGGTTAATTTGCATATGTATCAAATCAGTTTTTTTACACAATAAAAGCACACAGAGCTATGGGGACTGGGTATTGCAGATGTGCTAGCGGACATCTAGCAACCCATGTCCTCAGCTCTATACACAAAATCCTGGTAACAAGTTCCCTTTAAAATTATCCCAGTGAAATCTGTCCTACAAAAACAATATGGCGTTTCTTTCCTTCTGCACTCTGCCGTGTGTTCGTACAGCAGTTTACGACCACATATGGGGTGTTTCTGCAAACTACAGAATCAGGGTAATAAATATTGAGTTTTGTTTGGCTTTTAACCCTTGCTTTGTTAGCGTAAAAAAAATGGATTAAAATGGAAAATCTGCCCAAAAAGTGAAATTCTGAAATGTCATCTACATTTTACTTTAATTCTTGAGGAACACCTAAAGGGTTAAAAAAGTTAGTAAAATCAGTTTTGTATACCTTGAGGGGTGTAGTTTCTAAAATGGGCCCATTTATAGGTGGTTTATATCAGGTATACCTCAGAAAGTGACTTCAGACCTGAACTGGTCCTTAAAAAGTGGGTTTTGGAAATTTTCTGAAAAATTTCAAGATTTGCTTCTAAACTTCTAAGCCTTCTAATGTCCCCCAAAAAAAAAAAAATTTCATTTACAAAATGATCTAAACATAAAGTAGACATATGGGAAATGTAAAGTAATAACTATTATATGAGGTATCACTATCTGTTTTAAAAGCAGAGAAATATAAATTTTCAAAATTGCTAATTTTTCTAAATGTTTGGTAAATTTGGTATTTTTTATGAATAAAAATGAAATATTTTGACTCAAATTTACCACTGTCATGAAGTACAATATGTGACGAGAAAACAATCTCAGAATGGCCTGGATAAGTAAAAGCGTTTCAAAGTTATCACCACATAAAGTGACACGTGTCAGATTTGCAAAAAATGGCCTCGTCCTTAAGATGAAAAATGGCAGGGTCCTTAAGGGGTTAAATTGTGTCTGTGTGGTTCAGTAGGAATCACAATCATGGCAAAGACTGCTGACCTGACAGTTGTGCAGAAAACCATCACTGACACCCTCCAAAAAGATGGAATGCCTGAAAAGGTAATTGCAGAAGAAGTTGGCTGTTCCCAAAGTGCTGTATCAAAGCACATTAATAGAAAGTTATGTGGAAGGGACAAGTGTGGAAGAAAAAGGTGCACAAGCAGCGGTCTGGAGAGGATTGTCAGGAAAAGGCCATTCAAAAGTGTTGGGGACTTTCACAAGGAGTGGACTGAGGCTGGAGTTAGTGCATCAAGAGCCACCGCACAGACAGATTCTGGACATGGGCTTCAAATGGTCGTATTCCTCTTGTCAAGCCTCTCCTGAACAACAAACAATGTCAGAAGCGTCTTACCTGGGCTAAAGAAAAAAAGAACTGGTCTGTTGCTCATTGGTCCAAAGTCCTCTTTTCTGATAAGAGCAACTTTTGCATCTCATTTGGAAACCAAGGACCCAGAATCTGGAGGAAGAATGGAGAGGCACACAATGTAAGATGCTAGTCTGTGTTGATTTGAGGTTGCCATGTCATCTGTTAGTATTCGTCCACTATGCTTCATTGAAGAGGTTGTCTGGGTTCAGAGCTGAACCCGGACATACCTCAATTTTCACCCAGGCAGCCCCCCCCTGACTTTAGCATTGGAGCAGTTCATGATCCGATACTCTCCTTTGCCCTGCGCAAATCATGCAGGGCAAAGGCATTTTTTAGAGATCCGTTGATGTACCAGGCTCTCCACGGGGCTGCCAGGAAGCCCGGTGACATCACCGGCACTGATGGGTGGGATTTAGAACTAAAGCCCGCCCATCAGAGCCAGTGACGTCACCCAACACACTGCCAGGCGGTGTGTTATGATAAACAAAAGAGCCCTTGCCCTGCGCGATCTAGCGCAGGGCAAGGGAACGCATCGGAGCATGAGATGCTCCGATGCTAGCCTCAGGGGGGCTGCCTGGGTGAAAATAAGGGTATGTCCGGGTTAAGCTCTGAACCCGGACAACCCCTTTAAGTCCAGAGTCAACGCAGCCGTCTACCAGGAGATTTTGGAGCACTTCATGCTTCCTTCCGCACATGAGCTTTATGGAGATGGTGACTTCATTTTCCAGCAGGACATTGCACCTGCCCACACTGCCAAAAGTACCAAAACCTGGTTCAATGACCATGGGATTACTGTGTCTTTTGGAAAATATTCCTAGTGGGATGATTCCTTGGGGGCCACCCAAGCTCTTATCATGGCAGATGGACAGATACACAATGACCTCACCCTTCCAGCATTAAAGGGGGTATTCTCATCTCAGACAATGGGGGGCATGTCGCTAGGATATGACCCCATTGTCTTATAGGTGCAGGTCCCACTGCTGGGACCCACGCCTATACCGAGAACAGAGCCCTGCAAGGTGATGGCTGGAGGGCTCCGGTTTGGCCACTATCAAGCCCGCTTCACATAGAAGTGAATAGCTGTGCACCACGCATCACAGGCCACCGCTCCCATTCACTTCTATGGGCTCGATGGAAATAGCCAAGCCAGTGCTCGACTATATTCGCCGGCCCCATAGAAAAATAATGGAGGGCAGCTGCGGATGCATAGTGTGCCCTCCTTCACTTTTGGGCTCTGTTCTCTATATAGGTGCGGGTCCGGTAAGAGAATGGGGGCATATCCTAGCGATATGCCCCTATTGTCTATGATGAGACAACCCTTTTAACACTGGGAGCATCAGGTATTTATGTGCCCGGCCAGAGGCCACAGCTACCCCCCTAGATTCAACTGTATCACTGCCCTCAGGACAGAAATATAAATGGATAATGTTAATAAGACCTCTATTCAGACACCCAATATTTATAAGACCCCCATGTTAATCAGACTTCAGATCTGAGAGAAGAAGAAAAAAATATCAACTTACCTCTCCTGCCGCCCACTGCTTCTGAGATCCAATGCTCTTCCTACTGCGCTGTGCTGTGATCAGACGTCATACAGCGCTCGATGGCGTTCTCTCTGTATTCACCACTCTCCGGTCCTCCATTAAAAATGACCACTTTCACAATGGAAGCACACAAAACACACTGTGACATAAGCCCCACCACCACCTTGGTATGATCAAAAAGTACGGTATTTGAGAGGATTGGTCAATATAGCGGGCACATGATGGGAAAAGTCAACTCTCCACCTTCCATACAAATAAAGACAATGCACCAGTGTTTTGGGTTGAGTGGGATTGGCCACAGCTTTATTAAATTAAACCATCTTTAAGTCCATGCCCTTTAAGTCCAGGACCCGCGCAGTATTTGTACAGTGCAAAAGTCTGTGATGTAAGGCCCAGAGCCCTAGTACTACACCGCTGTGATCGGGCTGATGCAGGAGCTGTCACTGATAGCCAGAACCCTGCTGCATTCCCCGGCATTGGTGAAATCACCGATGCTGGTGCATTAACCCCTGCATGGCCGTGATCAGCGCTGACCGCAGCACGTGCGGGATCCAGCCTGGTGCGCGGTGTCCATTGAGTCCCCGTGCTGCTGTGACGGGGACCCGATGGCAGGGAAGGCAGCCTGATGCCTTCCTTAGGCATCATGACTGCCTTCCAGGAAAGAGCCTGTGAGATCCACCCCCCTTCTACAGGCAGGAAGCTGTATAAGTAATAGTTTGGTGTCTTTTTTAGAGTAATCTGCTTGGTTGCGGTCATGCGATCAGGCGCAGTAGCCTGTGAATCTGACCTCCTCCCCCACCACCACCTTTACGGTCCCAGTAGGTGCCACTGTAGTGTCCCACTAGGTAGGAGTGGGCACTACACAAGGGTCAATTGGGTAGCGTGTTACTTCTGCTCACAAGGGACAGTGATATTGTATTGATCTATGCATTTAATGTATTTTCCAAGGTGTTTTTACATGTATGCAGGGGCGTCGCTAGGTTAAAACATTCGGGGCCTGGGCCCCGGATGTTTTGTCCCATGCCCCGAATGTCCTGCCTGCTAGATACAACTGTATTGCCGTACACAGAACGGCAATACAATTGAATCTTACACTGGGAAGAGGTGAAGGACCTTTGGTGACATCACAGGTCATGTGATCAGCAAAACAGGCTGTGATAGGATGACCTGGATGATGTCACCATCATGTGACCAGTGCAGGATTGGACCGGAGTGAAGAGGAGAAGGAGCCTAATGTCTGTACAGGAGAGGTAAGTGAAGGGAGAGGCAGAGCAATGCTGGGAGTTGTAGTTATTTAACTGGGATGTATGTTAGGGCTGAAGGGAGGGATGTTATTGACATGGAACTGTGTGCTTGAGGTGGCTGGGGGAGGGAGTGATGTTATTTACATGGGACTGTATGTGGAAAGTGGATGGTGGGGGGGAATGATGTTTATGTACATGGGACATAATGTTGCGTTTGGTGATCCGCTTGTGAGATCCGTCTCTCACAAGCAGCCCCAAATGCATCAGTTTAACCCCAATGCATTCTGAATAGATGCGAATGTATTCGTTTGGCTCCGTACGGCCCCCCGCTCCATTTTGGAGGCGGACCCCAAAATGCTGTAAGCAGCGTTTTTGTGTCCGCATGGCCTTGTGGAGCCAAACGTATCCGTCCTGACTTACAATGTAAGTCAATAGGGACGGATCTCTTTGCATTGACACAAAATGGTGCAATTGTAAACGGATCCGTCCCCCATTGACTTTTAATGTAAGTCAGGACGGATCCGTATTGGGACTTAGAAATTCAAATCTAATACAAACGAATCGGTCCTGAACGGATGCATTCGTTTGTATTATATTGGTGCGGATCCGTCCTGTACAAGCACAGGACAGATCTGCACGAAGGCAAGTGTGAAAGTAGCCTTAGGAGGTGATGTTTACATGGGATTGTGCGTTGGAGGCAGCTGGGCAGGAGGTGATGTTATTTACATGGGACTGTATGGTGGAGGGAGGATTATAACTGCAGGGGGCACTGCAGATCCAGGAGACATTATAGGCGGTCTTATTAATACTGGGGGCTCTATAGGAGGGTCTTATAGATCCGCCTTATTTCTACTAAGCGCACTATGGGGGCCTTATTACTACTGAGGGGTCTGTAGGGAGCTTTATTACCACTGGGGGAACAATATTTCTACTGGGTACTCTGTGAGGGTATTATTAATATGGGAGGGCTCTTCTAATAATGGGGGCATTGTTGAGGAGCATTATCACGGTTGGGGCAGTGTTACTAGCGAGGGCATTCTAGAAGGGAAATACTATTGGTAGGACTATGAGGAGCACTATTACTATGGGGGGCAGTAATGTTTCTTTAGGATAGTATTTGGGGGTATGGAGGGGGGGTTGAGGTTTTGGCACAGCAAGCAGCAGGATAACACTGTGGGGACTCCAGTTGGGGGATAATGATAGAATGTGAGGAAACTAAGATGTCTGTTTGTCACACTCTGCAGAGACGAGGCGGCTGAGAGATGTTGTCCAGACCAAGTGGAGAAGATGATGACAGAGAGGAGACGTTACCTGGAGGCTAGGGTTGCCACTCGTCCGGGATTGACCCGGACAGTCCGGGTTTGTAATCCTGTGCCCGGGTACAAGCCTTTCTCAGACCCGGGCACAGGATTATTCATTCAAAGTAAACTGCAGTGTGTGTGGACGGACGTCCGACCGTCCGAGACTCCGATCGTATATTTAAGCTGTCACTCACTGCGGCATCTGGGTGATCAGCTGAGCGCAGCGCTCCCGAGCCTCCCCCCTCCTCCAGTCTACACTACTGTGAGGCCAGGCAGTGCAGCGGCTCACTCACTGTTCGGTCTCCTCCCTCCTCCTCTCTCCTCCCCTGCCTCCCAGTTCCTCCCTCCTTCTCTCTGATAAGGAAGTCAGGTCCACACAGGAAGTGACATCAGAGAGAGAGGCAGAGAGGGAGAATTGAAATCATTCTTCTTCTCCAGACTCCAGTCCAGCTCCAGCAGCCTGCTCAAGTAGTGCCCAGCCCAGTGCCCACTGTGCCCTGCCTGCAGTGACCAAGACAGTGCTGACACCTGTCCTAGACAGACATTTCTAAAAAGGTATATAAAACATTTGAAGTGTGTAAATGTAACAGCTATTAAAGGGCTTCTACATAGCCCACATAGCACCTAGAGGCTCATTAGTGCTTTTTTTGCAAAAACGGCTGCAGGGACTAATGTTAGAAACATACTGTCATGTAGTGTTGACATTAGCGCATTGCTATATCAGTCAGCTACATAACGGTATTTCTGGTGGTAGAAACCCTTTAAACAGGTTTCTGAATCTGTCAATCATCAGAAAATACGTTCCGTTATGTAGCTGACTGAGGTTAGCGATGGGCTGATGTCAGCAGTACATAACAGTGTGTTTTATAACTCCCTGCCGGCCGCTGCCGCCGTTCTCTTAAAATAAAGACTTATTATATGCTAATGAGCCTCTTCATGGGCGTAATGATCGCGGTGTGACAGCGACCAGGGGTGGAGGCGGGACATGGGTGTAGATGGAGGTGGGGCGTGGGCGTGGCTGGAGGCAGGACATGGGTGGGGCCTGGAAGGGGTCCCTCCCTCCCTTCTGTTCGGGTTTGGCTTGAAGAAAAGGTGGCAACCCTACTGGAGGCCATGGATGTGACAGGTAAGTGCCGCTGTATAGCAAGTACAGCATAGTGCGGGGGGGGGGCATATTTATTGGGGCTTGTGCCCCGGAACTTTTGAGACCCTAGCAACGCCCCTGCATGTATGGTTCCCCCTGTTATATGCTTATCAGGCCTAGTTGGGTATAATTTAACATTCCAGACACTAGAGGGAGATAGGGAGCCCCTAGTATAAATATCCAGGCCCAGACAGGGAGGGGTTAGGTCATAGTCAGGAGTCTGTGGAGACAGAAGTGAGAAGGCACCAGCCCAGGATATGCTGAGGGCCTCCTCCTGACATGCAGCTGGATAGTCCTGGTTCCTAGCTGCACCAGGAGGCTAGAAGGAGTACAGCCTGCTTGGAGACCGTGTGTATTCCAGGGGACTAGAGGAGTCACCTAGTCAGCCTGAAGCTCCTGAGGCTAAGGATAGCTCAGTTGAGATACCCCAGTAGTAGGACAGCACCTCCTGGGAGAAACCTGCAGCCACCTTTCCCATTCAGCAGTGAAGACAGCAAGGAAAAGAAGGTATTGTAACCTAGTCTAGGGGCAATACTGGAGGAAGGATTTTATACCAAGGATTTAAGCCAGCAATTAGGCATCTGGGCCTTGGGATCCAGCCAGCTAGAATAGCTGTGGGGATAGAGCAGCATTGTACTGCAACGTATTAACTATATACCCTCCAAGTATCTTGCAAGATAGAAACCTGCTGTTACATAAATCTGCTGTGCATTTGGAACTGTAAAGGACTGCATTATCCTCTGTAACTACATGTACAAAGTTGGACTGTTTTCATCAAGTAAAGCAACGTTTGGTTCACCAACTGTGTACTCATTTAATCCTCCTGCAAATCGATGTGCCACCGTTACAGGCACCTGCGTCACGATCCTTAAAGGGACCTCACCTAAGGCACTCAAAACACCTATAACATCCAGGGCACCTCACATACCATCAGGCCTGGTCCCTATCTACAGAGTGTGCCCCAGAGGAACTAGTGTCTGCCTCTCTTTCACTGTTGCATGCCTGCCCAGGGTTCTCCTCAGAAAAGTGAGTAACCCTTGATTGCCCATACCGTGACCTCACTGTCGCCATACCCTGCAGGTCTGGCGTGCTGCACCACTTAGCTGTCATTGTGCCAATGGGGTGCTTGCTGGACGCAGTGTCCCTGTGATGATAAAATCTTCCCCTCCCCCGCTCTGGTGCCAATTACCTCCATTGCACCAATCATGTGATTTCTGGGCGCAGTGCCCCGGTGATGATGCGCTGCCCCCTCCCCCCTCTGGTGCCAGTTACCTCCATTGTGCCAATGGGGTGATGGTGATGCTGGGTGCAGGGTCCCTGTAAATATAACATACTGTTCCTGAGAATAGCGCGTGCACTTTGTGTCTAAACTCCAGACACCAAACAGACCTGGTCTTTTTGCAGTATGGGAAATAGCCAGCTCTCTAAGAGCTGTCTAAACTCCATACACGGTACGGACCTTTTAACCCCCTAGTGAACGGGTCCGGAACAGATCTAGTATTTAGCCATGTCACATTGATTTGGCTAAACTCCATACACGGTACGGACCTGGTCCTTACTAAGTATGGGGAATAGCCAACTCTATAGGAGCTATCTAAACTCCATAGACGGTACGGACCTCTCAGGCCCCTAGTGGTCAGGTCCAGAACTATGATGGGATTTGGCTGATTCAAAGTGAATTGGCTAAACTCCATACTCTGTAAGGACCTTCTTAACCCTTTGTGGTATGTGATCCATTACAATTAATTTTGCCAAATAAAGTTGAACAGATGAGTGGTAGAAAATCAGTTTTTTATTTTTAATTATAAGGCCTCCTGCAGAAGACCGGATGGTTTTGGGGTCCATTTTAAACAGATCCGTTTTAACATTTTTTTTGTTTCAGTACTGTCTCAGTTTCCGTTCTGTTTGGTTTCCGTTTTTTGAGGAACAGAAACAAGGCATATACAGTAATTACATTCTAAAATTCGGCTTGGCATAACATTTTCAATAGACGGTTCCGCAAAAAATGGACCAAATACGGAAAACATACGGATGCATTCTGTATCCGTTCATTTTACAGCCCCATTAACTTGAATAGAGCCATGGGACATGATTTGCGGGCAATAATATGACCTGTTCTATCTTTGAACTAAAATGAAAAACGGAAACTGAATGCATACGGAGTACATTCAGTTTTTTTTGCGGACCCATTGAAATGAATGGTTCTATATTTGGAACTGAAAAAGCTTTCTGTCAAACGGAAACAAAAAACATTTGTGTGCAGGAGGCCTAACTGTAATATCACCATAAAACGTGAATCCGTATCATAGACGCCCTTCACCCCGAGTCCTGTTAGAACAGGGTGTGAGCTCAGATGATGCTGCAGAGGAGCCTCTATTAACTGAGAAATGTCCGCCTTCCAGTGTACGAGGAAACTAAAGTTTCGGCTCAAATTTTCAATTCATCAAGAGTCATCTGTGAAATGTTC
This sequence comes from Bufo gargarizans, assembly GCF_014858855.1. NCBI lineage: Eukaryota > Metazoa > Chordata > Amphibia > Anura > Bufonidae > Bufo > Bufo gargarizans. The sequence continues at coordinate 101,865,209 of NC_058087.1, forward strand.
CCATCAAAGTATACATTCAGATTGCAATACTCTGGCAGTAACCTGTGATTTCACCATCATCATGGTCAAAGGAAAGCTCAGCATGTTTTCCCATCAGTTTTCCTTCAGGTGATGTCCTCTTCAGACATGGAGTTTAGCCTTCTAACAGTGAACTGTCTATTTCCCATACACCAGACGGACCTTTTCTATGTGTTATATACAGAGAGGTTCTCCTGCTGGTGAGGTCCTCTTCAGACATGGGGTTTAGCCTGCTCACAGTGAACTGTCTATTTCCCATACACCAGACGGACCTTTTCTATGTGTTATCTACAGAGAGGTTCTCCTGCTGGTGAGGTCCTCTTCAGACATGGAGTTTAGCCTGCTCACAGTGAACTGTCTATTTTCCATACACCAGACGGACCTTTTCTATGTGTTATATACAGAGAGGTTCTCCTGCTGGTGAGGTCCTCTTCAGACATGGGGTTTAGCCTGCTCACAGTGAACTGTCTATTTCCCATACACCAGACGGACCTTTTCTATGTGTTATCTACAGAGAGGTTCTCCTGCTGGTGAGGTCCTCTTCAGACATGGAGTTTAGCCTGCTCACAGTGAACTGTCTATTTCCCATACACCAGACGGACCTTTTCTATGTGTTATATACAGAGAGGTTCTCCTGCTGGTGAGGTCCTCTTCAGACATGGGGTTTAGCCTGCTCACAGTGAACTGTCTATTTCCCATACACCAGACGGACCTTTTCTATGTGTTACCTACAGAGAGGTTCTCCTGCTGGTGAGGTCCTCTTCAGGCATGGAGTTTAGCCTGCTTTCAGTGAACTGTCTATTTCCCATACACTAGACGGACGTTTTATATGTGTTACCTACAGAGAGGTTCTTCTGCTGGTGAGGTCTTCTTCAGACATGGAGTTTAGCCTGCTCACAGTGAACTGTCTATTTCCCATACACCAGACGGACCTTTTGTCACGGCTGTTTGAGAGTAACAAGAGCATACACAGTAAAAAGAGCTACTGACCGGACCCAAACTAGGGAAGATAAAGGGTGACCCCTGTCAGACCCTCAAAGCTCTCCCTATGCTGCTAAAGCACATGCCCGGATCCAAATGGTGAAACGAGGCATGCCCGCGTACCTAAGACTGATGACCACTGTAACCCCTACAATAGTGGAAGGGGTACGGCCACCGGTGCCCTGCTCAGTATATGGAGGGAACCGTGGCCACCTCAGATCCAGTCAGAAAATAACCAGGTACACAACAATGTCTGCACACTTAGATGAAGGAGCTGCAGCCGCAGAGAAGACGGATCCAAGGACAGCTGGCAATATCCGGAGTGCTTGCTGCAGCAGAACACAGGTCCAGTGAACTGATAGCTTACAAGTGAAGATACTCAAGCCAGAGCTACAACTGAAATGAGAAATATAATCCACGCCCTACAATAGGAGGAGGGGTGATTTAAAGGCAGGGAAATCAAACGCAGGAGGAACAGCTGGGAGTAAAGACCTCATCACAGGGGCGGAGAAACAGAGCAGTGAGAACTCCTCCAAGCTGTAAGTGACATCATCACAGGGGTGGAGAGACAGAGCAGTGAGAACTCCTCCAAGCTCTAAGTGACATCATCACAGGGGTGGAGAAACAGAGCTGTGAGAACGTCTCAAAGCTCTGGTAGTGACACCTTTTCTATGTGTTACCTACAGAGAGGTTCTCCTGCTGCTGAGGTCTTCTTCAGACATGGAGTTTAGCCTGCTCACAGTGAACTGTCTATTTCCCATACACCGGACGGACCTTTTTTATGTGTTACCTACAGAGAGGTTCTCCTGCTGGTGAGGTCCTCTTCAGACATGGAGTTTAGCCTGCTCACAGTGAACTGTCTATTTCCCATACACCAGACGGACCTTTTCTATGTGTTACCTACAGAGAGGTTCTCCTGCTGGTGAGGTCCTCTTCAGACATGGAGTTTAGCCTGCTCACAGTGAACTGTCTATTTCCCATACACCAGACGGACCTTGTCTATGTGTTATATACAGAGAGGTTCTCCTGCTGGTGAGGTCCTCTTCAGACATGAAGTTTAGCCTGCTCACAGTGAACTGTCTATTTCCCATACACCAGACGGACCTTTTCTATGTGTTATATACAGAGAGGTTCTCCTGCTGGTGAGGTCCTCTTCAGGCATGGAGTTTAGCCTGCTTACAGTGAACTGTCTGTTTCCCATACACCAGACGGACGTTTTATATGTGTTACCTACAGAGAGGTTCTCCTGCTGGTGAGGTCTTCTTCAGACATGGAGTTTAGCCTGCTCACAGTGAACTGTCTATTTCCCATACACCAGACGGACCTTTTCTATGTGTTATATACAGAGAGGTTCTCCTGCTGGTGAGGTCCTCTTTAGACATGGAGTTTAGCCTGCTCACAGTGAACTGTCTATTTCCCATACACCAGACGGACCTTTTCTATGTGTTATATACAGAGAGGTTCTCCTGCTGCTGAGGTCCTCTTCAGGTATGGAGTTTAGCCTGCTCACAGTGAACTGTCTATTTCCCATACACCAGACGGACCTTTTCTATGTGTTACCTACAGAGAGGTTCTCCTGCTGGTGAGGTCCTCTTCAGACATGGAGTTTAGCCTGCTCACAGTGAACTGTCTATTTCCCATACACCAGACGGACCTTGTCTATGTGTTATATAGAGAGAGGTTCTCCTGCTGGTGAGGTTCTCTTCAGACATGAAGTTTAGCCTGCTCATAGTGAGCTGTCTATTTCCCATACACCAGACAGACATTTTCTATGTGTTACCTACAGAGAGGTTCTCCTGCTGGTGAGGTCTTCTTCAGACATGGAGTTTAGCCTGCTCACAGTGAACTGTCTATTTCCCATACACCAGCCGGACCTTTTCTATGTGTTATATACAGAGAGGTTCTCCTGCTGGTGAGGTCCTCTTCAGACATGGAGTTTAGCCTGCTCACAGTGAACTGTCTATTTCCCATACACCAGACGGACCTTGTCTATGTGTTATATAGAGAGAGGTTCTCCTGCTGGTGAGGTTCTCTTCAGACATGAAGTTTAGCCTGCTTATAGTGAGCTGTCTATTTCCCATACACCAGACAGACATTTTCTATGTGTTACCTACAGAGAGGTTCTCCTGCTGGTGAGGTCTTCTTCAGACATGGAGTTTAGCCTGCTCACAGTGAACTGTCTATTTCCCATACACCAGACGGACCTTTTCTATGTGTTATATACAGAGAGGTTCTCCTGCTGGTGAGGTCCTCTTCAGACATGGAGTTTAGCCTGCTCACAGTGAACTGTCTATTTCCCATACACCAGACGGACCTTTTCTATGTGTTACCTACAGAGAGGTTCTCCTGCTGGTGAGGTCCTCTTCAGACATGGAGTTTAGCCTGCTCACAGTGAACTGTCTATTTCCCATACACCAGACAGACCTTGTCTATGTGTTATATACAGAGAGGTTCTCCTGCTGGTGAGGTCCTCTTCAGACATGAAGTTTAGCCTGCTCACAGTGAACTGTCTATTTCCCATACACCAGACGGACCTTTTCTATGTGTTATATACAGAGAGGTTCTCCTGCTGGTGAGGTCCTCTTCAGGCATGGAGTTTAGCCTGCTTACAGTGAACTGTCTGTTTCCCATACACCAGACGGACGTTTTATATGTGTTACCTACAGAGAGGTTCTCCTGCTGGTGAGGTCTTCTTCAGACATGGAGTTTAGCCTGCTCACAGTGAACTGTCTATTTCCCAAACACCAGACGGACCTTTTCTATGTGTTATATACAGAGAGGTTCTCCTGCTGGTGAGGTCCTCTTCAGGCATGGAGTTTAGCCTGCTTACAGTGAACTGTCTGTTTCCCATACACCAGACGGACGTTTTATATGTGTTACCTACAGAGAGGTTCTCCTGCTGGTGAGGTCTTCTTCAGACATGGAGTTTAGCCTGCTCACAGTGAACTGTCTATTTCCCATACACCAGACGGACCTTTTCTATGTGTTATATACAGAGAGGTTCTCCTGCTGGTGAGGTCCTCTTTAGACATGGAGTTTAGCCTGCTCACAGTGAACTGTCTATTTCCCATACACCAGACGGACCTTTTCTATGTGTTATATACAGAGAGGTTCTCCTGCTGCTGAGGTCCTCTTCAGGTATGGAGTTTAGCCTGCTCACAGTGAACTGTCTATTTCCCATACACCAGACGGACCTTTTCTATGTGTTACCTACAGAGAGGTTCTCCTGCTGGTGAGGTCCTCTTCAGACATGGAGTTTAGCCTGCTCACAGTGAACTGTCTATTTCCCATACACCAGACGGACCTTGTCTATGTGTTATATAGAGAGAGGTTCTCCTGCTGGTGAGGTTCTCTTCAGACATGAAGTTTAGCCTGCTCATAGTGAGCTGTCTATTTCCCATACACCAGACAGACATTTTCTATGTGTTACCTACAGAGAGGTTCTCCTGCTGGTGAGGTCTTCTTCAGACATGGAGTTTAGCCTGCTCACAGTGAACTGTCTATTTCCCATACACCAGCCGGACCTTTTCTATGTGTTATATACAGAGAGGTTCTCCTGCTGGTGAGGTCCTCTTCAGACATGGAGTTTAGCCTGCTCACAGTGAACTGTCTATTTCCCATACACCAGACGGACCTTGTCTATGTGTTATATAGAGAGAGGTTCTCCTGCTGGTGAGGTTCTCTTCAGACATGAAGTTTAGCCTGCTCATAGTGAGCTGTCTATTTCCCATACACCAGACAGACATTTTCTATGTGTTACCTACAGAGAGGTTCTCCTGCTGGTGAGGTCTTCTTCAGACATGGAGTTTAGCCTGCTCACAGTGAACTGTCTATTTCCCATACACCAGCCGGACCTTTTCTATGTGTTATATACAGAGAGGTTCTCCTGCTGGTTAGGTCCTCTTCAGACATGGAGTTTAGTCTGCTCACAGTGAACTGTCTATTTCCCATACACCAGACTGACCTTTTCTATGTGTTATATACAGAGAGGTTCTCCTGCTGGTGAGGTCCTCTTCAGACATGGAGTTTAGCCTGCTCACAGTGAACTGTCTATTTCCCATACACCAGCCGGACCTTTTCTATGTGTTATATACAGAGAGGTTCTCCTGCTGGTGAGGTCCTCTTCAGACATGGAGTTTAGCCTGCTCACAGTGAACTGTCTATTTCCTATACACCAGACAGCAATACGGTGCCGAAGATGTCTGGCTTTGCAGTTGTAGTAGCAGTTGTTTGCAGCAGTGTGGAACATGATGGACAAGGTCAGGGCCGTCTTTAATATTGATTGGACCCCGGGCAAAAATTTACTTGGGCCCCCTGGATCCCGCCTTCCCACACCTTAGCATGCAATCACGCTCTCCACCACAACACACACACAAAACATCCACACATCTGGTAGAGTCCAGTGATATAAATACTTCCAGTTCTGAAGACTCCAGCAGCTGGGCTCAGGCTGGAAGTGGGCACCGCTCTGCAGGAAGGAGACCAGGGCTCGGCTTACCCTAGTGTTACAGTGCACCCCAGCACCCCACAGTATGCAGTATAGCACCCTATAGTATATAGCACCACACAGTATGCAGTTTAGCACCCCACACTATACAGTACCCCACAGTATATAGTAGAGCAGTATAGCAGCCCACAGTATACAGCACCTCACGGTATACAACACCTCACTGTATACAGCACCCCAAACTATACACGATACAGCCCCCCACACTATACAGTACAGCAGTATAGCACTCCACACTATACCACACCCACAGTATACAGTATACAGACCCCCACAGTATACAGTACAGCAGTATAGCATCCCCCCCCCCCACTATACAGGCCCCCCACACAGTATACAGGCCCCCACACAGTATACAGGGCACCCCCCCCCCCCCCCACACACACACACACCGTATATTGCCCACCACACAATATACAGCCCATTACACAATATATAGCCCACCACACAATATACAGCCCACCACATAGTATACAGCACCCCACTATACAGTAGTTTACAGTATATTAACATAACAGCCTCTGTCACCTTTTTCTCATGTAATCTTTACACAAAAAAGCTCCACAGTTAACTTCTGTAGGACCTGTGATGACCTCATAGCCATGTGACCAGTAATTGCTAGGTTACTGGTCACATGGTAATGATGTCATTAAGGTCCTAAACCTAAAGCAAAACTCATTAAGGTCCTAGAATTAAGATCATTAGCACAGCCACGATCATGATGCCTGTGTAGCCGACAGCCTGACACCCGGGGCAGTAGCTAGCAGGGCTCAAGAGGCAGCTGCCTTGGGCCCCCCAGGAGCAACTGGGCCCAGGGCAGCTGCCCCTTTTGCCCCTTGGTAAAGACGGCCCTGGACAAGGTGCAGGAGATGATGTCTGGCTGTGGTGGGTTTGCAGTGGCGGCAGGAGCGGACATGTTACTAGTGGACGAACCTAGAAATGATTTTCTTTTGCCAAACATTTGCTAACCAAATCTACCTCTGTCTACCACACACATTTTTTTCCAGAAACAGTTGCTTTACACCCACATTTTATTTTCACAAGGGGTAACAGGACAAAATGCACCCCACATGATGTATGGCCGCACGGCAGGCTTCAGAGTGGAAGGAGCACCATATGGCGGTTAGGAGAGAGGATTTAGCTGGAATGGTAATTGGGAGCTATGTCGCATATGAAGACACCCAGAGGTGGCCCTAGAGTGGAAACCCCCATAAGTGACCCCATTCCAGAAACTACACCCCTGTACGAACATTTGAAGTGGTGGAAAGGGTACTTTTTACCAAACTGGTGTCTCACAGAAGGAAAAAATACTAGAGAGAGGATTTCAAAGCACATATTTGTAAAAATGAAAAATTACTAGCAGACCCCAAGGAGAAAATGCTCCCCAGTATATGTTCCCCATTTTGCGAACACCCCATATGTGCTCGTAGTCTGCTGCATTGGCGCACAGCAGGCCTCTACAGGCAAAGTGCAAAATATAGTTTTTGCAGGTCTGAATTGGCAGACATGTGTTTTAGCTGCCATTCAAATCGCTTCCAGTTTATGGTCTGACTGTAAATTGGAGTCTGGTAGAAAATGACAGCACTCCAATATTGTCTAACGTTTGGCTTCTTTACTATGCCCGTATGCAGCACGAGTCCCAAAAACTTCATCATCTCTGCTGCATCTACTGGGGTCCAACCTAGGGGTCTAGCGTATGGCGAACTCGGGTTCTGAGCAATGAATTGTTGGGTGTATAAGTTGGTTTCGGTCACCATTAGATTTACAAAATCTTCAGAGAAGAAGATTTTGAAAAAATCTAGCTCAGTGAAGTCCGCACAGTGTATCAGAATTCCTGAGTGGCCCACGAACTCTGGGGGGCTGCCTCCGCTGCTCCCCTGGGGCACCTTCTAAAGCAGGCATGCTTAACCTGCAGCCCTCCAGCTGTTGCAAAACTACAACTCCCAGCATGCCCAAACAGCCTACAGCAAGGCATTGTGGGAGTTGTAGTTTTACAACAGCTGGAGGGCCGCAGGTTGAGCATGCCTGTTCTAAAGGGTCCCTCATCAGCGGATGATGATGAGGGGGTAGAGGAAAGTGGCATCCTCTTCTTCCTCACTGGCAGACTCTGTATCGGAGGCAAGCATGGCGTATGCCCCTTCAGTTGAATATAGTCTTTGGGATGGATGAGACATTTTTATTTTATTGAGGTGTGACGTGTGAAACGTGTAAACCTTTATTTAGAGTGGGGAGTGTATGTAGTGTTTTCACATGTGAAGGGGCTTGTAATAAATCCATTGACTTTCAATGGGTCAGTTGAAAACTCGGAAAATGCACCGTTTGTCATCCGCCTCCGTGATCCTGTCCGTCCCAAAAATATGACCTGTCCTATTTTTTTGACGGACAACGGTTCACGGACCCATTCAAGTCAATGGGTCTGTGAGAAAACACGGATGCACACAAGATTGGCATCCGTGTCCGTAAGTTACTTTCATACAGACGGATCCGAAGATCCGTCTGCATAAAAGCTTTTTCAGAGCTGAGTTTTCACTTCGTGAAAACTCAGATCTGACAGTATATTCTAACACAGAGGCATTCCCATAGTGATGGGGACGCTTCTAGTTAGATTGTGGTTAATTGTGCATATCATAGCCCCCTGTAAGAGATCCGGGGCTGCCAGGCAGCACACTGGCCACCAAAGTAATAAATACAATAGATGGATTGGGGTTAATTGTGCATATCATAGCCCCCTGTAAGAGATCCGGGGCTGCCAGGCAGCACACTGACCACCAAAGTAATAAATACAATAGAGGGAGGGGGGGCCGCACACTGGCCACCAATGTTATAAATACAATAGAGGGAGGGGGGGGGCGCACACTGGCCACCAATGTTATAAATACAATAGAGGGAGGGGGGGGCCGCACACTGGCCAACAATGTTATAAATACAATAGAGGGAGGGTGGGGGGGTCGCACACTGTGCCACCAATGATATAAATACAATAGAGGGAGGGAGGGTGGGGCCGCACACTGGCCACCAATGATATTCAAACTGGGGAGGGAGGAGACCCCCTGCTGCCTGGCAGCCCCTGATCTCTTACAGGGGGGTATGATACGCACAATTAACCCATTCAGGTGCGGCACCTGAGGGGTTAATTGTGCTGATCACAGCCCCTGTAAGAGATCGGGTGCTGCCAGGCAGCAGGGGGCAGTCATGTACACAGTTTTCAGTATATTCTAACTAGAAGCGTCCCCATCACCATGGGAACGCCTGTGTTAGAATATACTGTCGGAGATGAGTTTTCACGATGTAACTCAAATCTGATGGTATATTCTAACATAGAGGCATTCCCATGGTGATGGGGACACCTTAAGTTAAAATATACCATCGGATTGGAGAAAACTCAGATCCGATGGCATAAAAGGGACTCCAGACTTTACATTGAAAGTCAATGGGGACGGATCCGTTTGCAATTGCACCATATTGTGTCAACGTCAAACGGACCCGTCCCCATTGACTTGCATTGCAGGCCAGGCAGACACCAAAATGTCCGTGGATCCTCCAAAAATCAAGGAAGACCCACGGATGAATATACGGTCATGGATCACGGACCAACGGAACCCCATTTTGCAGACCGTGAAAAAATACTGTTGTGTGCATGAGGCCATAGAAAAAGTGATGCAGAGCAAGAAAATGGTTAAAAAAATAAATAAATGCACGGACCAAATGGTGTCCGTAAAAAAAAAGGATGGGGGGGACAGAGGGATCTGGAACAGCTGCAAATGAAAAAAATATATTGTGCAGCTATTCCAGATGTTGTTGTTCTTTCTTCTTTTCCTGGTAGTGGTTGTACAGCACAAGTCCCAGCAAGCCACAGCAGCACAGAACCTATCTGCAAGCAGTCACTAGCTAGAATGGCTGTATGCAGGGATGTTCTGCCTCTTCTTGTGCAGCTATAGCGCTACCATTGGCTGGAGCGTTGTTTCAGCCAATTGCAGTGCTGGCAGGGGACCCAAAACACTGGTGTTCTCTGCCTTACCTCGAATGTGACCGATGCTGACCAGTTCAGCATCGGCCACTGTTCCCTGACCTCCTCCCAACCCTCCCCACAGCTGCTGACAGCTACCTGTGCTGCGATGTGACGACACATTGATCATCCAATCGCAGTGCTTGGAGCTGCAGGGGAGTGGAGCTGCACCATGCTGCTCTTTCCCGGCATAGCTGCCTGCCGGCAAGAGCAGCCATGGTGCAGCGATTCCACCCCGATCTTCCCCCAGACCTCATGAAGTACATGTACGTCATGGGTCCTTAAGGGTTAAAACAGCACCCAGAAGCTATGGTGCTCGCGAGCGGCCGCCATATTTAAATACCCACCCACCCACCGAGGTACAATTATGATCAAAAGTTTAAGACTACTTGAAAAATGGCAAAAAATCATATTTTAAATTGTTGGATCTTAACAAGGTTCCAAGTGGAGCTTCAACATGCAACAAGAAGAAATGGTAGTGAGACAAAACATTTTGAGCATTCAATTAATTAAAAATAACGATTAAACTGAAACAGGCTGTTTTTCAGCTGATCAAAATTTTTGGACCACATGCCTTTAGGCCTCTTTCACTCGGGCGTTGCGGGAACATGCGCGATTTTTCTGCGCGAGTGCAAAACATTGTAATGCGTTTTGCACGCGCGTGAGAAAAATCGGCATGTTTGGTACCCAAACCCGAACTTCTTCACAGAAGTTCGGGTTTGGGATCGGTGTTCTGTAGATTGTATTATTTCCCCTTATAACCATGTTATAAGGGAAAATAATACATTCTTAATACAGAATGCATAGTACAATAGCGCTGGAGGGGTTAAAAAAAAATATATATAATTAATTTAACTCACCTTAACCCACTTGATCACGCAGCCCGGCTTCTTTTCTGTCTTCTTTTTTACTGTGTGCAGGAAAAGGACCTGTGGTGACGTCACTGTGGTCATCACATGGTCCGTCACATGATCTTTTATCATGGTGATGGATCATGTGATGACCAGAGTGAAGTCACCACAGGTCCTTTTCCTGCACACAGCAAAGAAGAAGACAGACGAGAAGCCAGGCTGCGCGATCAAGTGGATTAAGGAGAGTTAAAATTGTTTCTTTTTTTAACCCCTCCAGCCCTATTGTACTATGCATTCTGTATTCAGAATGCTATTATTTTCCCTTATAACCATGGTATAAGGGAAAATAATACAATCTACAGAACACCGATCCCAAACCCGAACTTCTGTGAAGAAGTTCGGGTTTGGGTACCAAACATGCCGATTTTTCTCACGCGCGTGCAAAACGCATTACAATGTGCTCAAAAAATGCTCAAAAAATGTTTTGTCTCACTCCCATTTCTTCTTGTTGCATGTTGAAGCTCTACTTGGAACCTTGTTCAGATCCAGCCATGCTAAATGGGATTTTTGCCATTTTTCAAGTGGTCTCAAACTTTATCAGGACTGTATATTTACATTAGGTGGTCAGAAAGGGGTTAAAGCATTGTACAGGGAGTCCCCTTGTAGCAGTAAATGCTGCTCCTCACAGATCAGCAGGGCGGTGTAATGTGCCCGTCCGTTAGGCCATTGTCGGTGTAAAGGGCAGTGAGCATTGGAGGCTTCATCCGAAGGCGCTTCGTTTAAAACTTCGGATTAATACTCTACAGTGATTAGACTAGATGAAGTTGCACGAGACTCCATTGAATAACTCAGGTAGTTGATTTTTAAAGTGGAAAAACACTTGAAACCAAACTCTGCTTTGGTCCCGTCTAGAACCTCTGAACCGAAGCAGAGTTCTGTTTAAAGTTTTAAAGTGTTTTTCCACTTTGAAAATCCACTACCCGAGTTATTTAAAAGGGTCTCGCGCAACTTCGTGAATAACTTACTTCGGCTTCTCGGAGCCCATACATTCTAAGACTTCACAGAGACGAATCACTGTACAGTATTACTCCCAAGTTTTGAATGAAGCATCTGAAGCTCTCTTCACTCAACACTGACCATTATAGACGTCTGCGCCCGTCTCTATGCACAGCTCCAAGCGCCGAGAATACAGAACTGCAATAAAAAAAATAATTACAAAAAATAGAGAAATGAACATAAATATATAGAATAAATTTTTTGGGGGTTCAACAATAAGTTTTTATTAAAAACAGTAAAACCTGCAGCTTTCATTTCGACTTGTACAGTAGAAAATATATAAGAATAAATTTCGGGTGCGGAGAAGATGGAAACCTTATCTATTCAGTAAAACATCTGATGACATGGCCTCCCCAGATAGCAGCCCGCAAACAAAATCACACAGCGCACCCTGCATCCAATATTACTCGGCCCCCCTCTGCGCAATATTACAATGCCCCCCCCCCCCCGCATACAATATTATACGGGGCCCACCGCCCCGCATACAATATTAAACGCCCACCCCCCACATACATTAACCACCTCAGCCCCCTAGCTTAAAACCCCTTAATGACCAGACCACTTTTTACAATTCTGCACTACACTAGCTTTCATTTGGTGGTATTTCATTGCTGCTGACATTTTTACATTTTTTTTATATTAATCGAAATTTACCGAAATTTTTGCAAAATAATGCAATTTTTCACTTTCAGTTGTAAAATTTTTCAAATTAAACTACATTTCTATAAAAAAAAATTCTCCAAATTTATTGTTCTACATGTCTTGGATAAAAAAATGCAATAAGTGTATATTTATTGGTTTGCGCAAAAGTTATAGCGTTTACAAACTATGGTGCAAAAATGTGAATTTCCGCTTTTTGAAGCAGCTCTGACTTTCTGAGCACCTGTCATGTTTCCTGAGGTTCTAAAATGCCCAGACAGTAGAAACACCCCACAAATGACCCCATTTCGGAAAGTAGACACCCTAAGGTATTCGCTGATGGGCATAGTGAGTTCATAGAACTTTTTATTTTTTGTCACAAGTTAGCAGAAAATTATGATTTTTTTTTTCCCTTACAAAGTATCATATTCCACTAACTTTTGACAAAGAAAAAAAACTTCCATGAACTCACTATGCCCATCACGAAATACCTTGGGATGTCTTCTTTCCAAAATGGGGTCACTTGTGGGGTATCTATACTGCCCTGGCATTTTAGGGGCCCTAAAGCGTGAGACGAAGTCTGGGATATAAATGTCTAAAAAATTTTACGCATTTGGATTCCGTGAGGGGTAGGGTGAGTTCATGTGAGATTTTTTTTTTTTTTCACAAGTTAGTGGAATATGAGACTTTGTAAGAAAAAAAAAAATGCATTTCCACTAACTTGTGACAAAAAAATGTCTGAATGGAGCCTTACAGGGGGGTGAACAATGACAGGGGGGTGGATCACCCCCCTGTCATTGATCACCCCCCTGTAAGGCTCCATTCAGACGTCCGTATGCGTTTTGCGGATCCGAAAAACACATACGGACGCCTGAATGGAGCCTGACGGGGGGGGGGGGGGGTGATCAGGGGGTTAATAAGTGACGGGGGGGGGGGGGGTGTAGTGTAGTGGTGTTTGGTGCTACTTTACAGAGCTGGTGGTCGATACAAGCAGAAGGGACCACCAGAGGACCAGGTAGCAGGTATATTAGACGCTGTTATCAAAACAGCATCTAATATACCTTTTAGGGGTAAAAAAAAAAAAGAAAAACGATCGCCGCTCTGTAGATCCACTCGCTTACCTGCAGTTCCTGTGAGTGCACATTCACAGGAAATACGTGATTGTGCCTGAGTCAGCCGCCTCCGGAACGCGATCCTGCGTTAGGTGGTCCGGAGACGGTTAAACCCCCCCCCCCCCCCGCATACAATATTAAACGCGCACCCCCCCCAATTACAATATTAAACGCACCCCTCCCCCCGCATACAATATTAAACGCGCCCCCCCGCATACAATATTAAACGCGCCCCCCCGCATACAATATTAAACGCGCCCCCCCGCATACATAAGCCCCCGCATACATATTAAACGCGCCCCCCCGCATACAATATTAAACGCGCCCCCCCCCCGCATACAATATTAAACGTGCCCCCCCCGCATACAATATTAAAAGCGCACCCCCGCATACAATATTAAACACGCCCCCCCCGCATACAACATTAAACGCGCCGCCCCCCCGCATACAACATTAAACGCGGCCCCCTCCCCCCGCATACAACATTAACCCCTTAAGGACACAGGGCGTACAGGTGTATTTTCTATCACTGCCGTGAGGCTGGCAGTGATCGGAACCCGGTGCCTGCTCAAATCATTGAGCAGGCACCTAGGCTAAATGCGCGGGAGGGTCCTGTGACCCCCCCATGTCGGCGATCGCGGCAAACCGCGGGGATCAGAAACTTTATAATGCCCAAAATATATGTTTTTCCTCCCCCTGCACCCCTGAATGATATAATGTGGGCGGGTGGTGCGGCAGGCGGGATCGCGATCCCCGGCCCGCCTCCCATTGAATAATCGTTGGTGTACAGTGGGTATACCAGGGTGCCAGCACATTGCTGGCACCCTGGTATAAACGGCTGACATCGGTGATGGGATGTCAGCCGTTTAACTCTTTCCATACAGCGTTCCGTACAGACCTCTGTATGGAAAAGGTTAACAGCTCAGGGAGCACCCTCTCTCCCTGTGCCTTTGCAGCCCCCCGATGGGAGAGGGAGAAAGCCCCCAGACAGCCCCCCGAGAGCCCAGTCCTTACCCTTCCCCGTCTGCGAAGTTGTGGCTACAACTAAGCAGACGGGGAAGGTTCCCATGGCAACAGGACGCCTTCTCAGGCATCCTGCTGTCCATGGTGCTGAACAGATCTATGCTAAAGGCATAGATCTGTTCAGTGTAAGTAAAATACAGTACAGAACCCTATATAGTGTTCTGTACTGTATTATACAGACATCAGACCCACTGTATCTTCAAGAACCAAGTGGGTCTGGGTCAAAAAAATGTTAAAAAAAGTGAAAAAAGATGAAAAAAAAAAACAACAACATTTATCACTGAATAAAAAATAAATAAAAATACACTACACATATTATTTATCGCCGCGTCCGTAACGACCTGATCTATAAAACGGTCATGTTAATTTGCCTGCACGGTGAACGCCATAAAAATAAAAAAATGAAAACGATGAGAAAATTGAAATTTTGCCCACCTTACTTCCCAAAAAAGATAATAAGAGTGATCAAAAAAGTCACATGTACGCCAAAATTGTAACAATCAAACCGTCATCTCATCCCGCAAAAATCATACCCTACCCAAGATAATCGCCCAAAAACTGAAAAAACTATGGCTCTTAGACTATGGAAACACTAAAACATGATTTTTTTTGTTTCAAAAATGAAATCATTGTGTAAAACTTACATAAATTTTAAAAAAAGTATACATATTAGGTATAGTCGCGTCCGTATCGACCGGCTCTATAAAAATATCACATGACCTAACCCCTCAGGTGACCCCTGTAAAAAAATAAAAATAAAAACGTCATATGCACCCCAAAATAGTGCCAATCAAACCATCATCTCATCCTGCAAAAAATGAGACCCTACTTAAGATAATCGCCCAAAAACTGAAAAAACTATGGCTCTTACACCATAGAGACACTAAAACTTTTTTTTGTTTTAAAAATTAATTCATTGTGTAAAACTTACATAAATAAAAAAATTGTATACATATTAGGTATTGCTGCATCCGTGACAACCTGCTCTATAAAATTACCACATGATCTAACCTGTCAGATGAATGTTGTAAAAACCAGGAAAAAAAAAACAGTGCCACAAAAGCTATTTCTTGTTACCTTGCTGTACAAAAAGTGTAACATAGAGCAACCAAAAATCATATGTACCCTAAACTAGTACCAACAAAACTGCCACCCTATCCCGTAGTTTCTAAAATGGGGTCACTTTTTGGGAGTTTCTACACTAGGGGTACATCAGGGGGGCTTCAAATGGGACATGGTGTAAAAAAAAAACAAAAAAAAAAACAGTCCAGCAAAATCTGCCTTCCAAAAACCGTATGGCATTCCTTTCCTTCTGCGCCCTGCCGTGTGCCCGTACAGCAGTTTACGACCACATATGGGGTGTTTCTGTAAACTAAAGAATCAGGGCCATAAATAATGAGTTTTGTTTGACTGTTAACCCTTGCTTTGTAACTGGAAAAAAATATTAAAATGGAAAATCTGCCAAAAAAGTGAAATTCTGAAATTGTATCTCTATTTTCCATTAAATCTTGTTCAACACCTAAAGGGTTAACAAAGTTTGTAAAATCAGTTTTGAATACCTTGAGGGGTGTAGTTTCTTAGATGGGGTCACTTTTAAGGAGTTTCTACTCTAGGGTTGCATCAGGGGGGCTTCAAATGGGACATGGTGTCAAAAAAACTGTCCAGCAAAACCTGCCTTCCAAAAACCAAACAACGCACCTTCTACTCTACGCCCCGCTGTGTGGCCGTATAGTAGTTTACGGCCACATATGGGGCATTTCTGTAAACGGCAGAGTCAGGGCAATAAAGATACAGTCTTGTTTGGCTGTTAACCCTTGCTTTGTTACTGGAAAAAATGGGTTAAAATGGAAAATTAGGCAAAAAAATGAAATTCTCAAATTTCATCCCCATTTGCCAATAACTCTTGTGCAACACCTAAAGGGTTAACGAAGTTTGTAAAATCAGTTTTGAATATCTTGAGGGGTGTAGTTTATAGAATGGGGTCATTTTTGGGTGGTTTCTATTATGTAATGCTCGCAAAGTGACTGTAGTGGTCCCTAAAAATTGGGTTTTTGTAAATTTCTGAAAAATTTCAAGATTTGCTTCTAAACTTCTAAGCCTTGTAACATCCCCAAAAAATAAAATATCATTCCCAAAGTAATTCAAACATGAAGTAGACATATGGGGAATGTAAAGTCATCACAATTATTAGGGTTATTACTATGTATTACAGAAGTAGAGACACTGAAACTTTGAAATTTGCAAATTTTTCCCAATTTTTGGTAAATTTGGTATTTTTTTATGCAAAAAATATATTTTTTTTACTTCATTTTACCAGTGTCATGAAGTACAATATGTGACGAAAAAACGTCTCAGAATGGCCTGGATAAGTCAAAGCGTTTTAAAGTTATCAGCACTTAAAGTGACACTGGCCAGATTTGCAAAAAATGGCCTGGTCCTAAGGTGTAATAAGGCTGTGTCATTAAGGGGTTAAACGCGCCCCCCCCCCCCCCCCGCATACAACATTAAACGCGCCCCCCCCCCGCATACAACATTAAACGCGCCCCCTCCGCATACAACATTAAACGCGCCCCCTCCGCATACAACATTAAACGCGCCCCCCTGCATACAACATTAAACGCGCCCCCCCGCATACAACATTAAATGTGCCCCGCCGCATACAACATTAAATGCGCCCCTCCCCCCGCATACAACATTAAACGCGCCTCTCCCCCCGCATACAACATTAAACGCATACAACATTAAACGCGCCCCCCCGCATACAACATTAAACGCGTCCCTACCCCCCGCATACAACATTAAACGGGCCCCCCCCCCCGCATACAGCATTAAACGCGCCCCCCCGCATACAACATTAAACGCGCCCCCCCCCCGCATACAACATTAAACGCGCCCCCCCCGCATACAACATTAAACGCGCCCCGAGGCATACAACATTAAACGCGCCCCCCCCCGCATACAACATTAAACGCGCCCCCCTGCATACAACATTAAACGCGCCCCCCGCATACAACATTAAACGCGTCCCCCCCCGCATACAACATTAAACGCGCCCCTCCGCATACAACATTAAACGCGCCCCCCGCATACAACATTAAACGCGCCCCCCCGCATACAACATTAAACGCGCCCCCCCCCCGCATTACACAACATTACACAACATTACACAACCCCCCTAAGACTACAATCCCACACAGCAGCGTCCCCCATCAAACAATCTCACACCGTAGTCCCCCCTGTCCCACATGGCAGCCCCCCATCATACAATCCCACACCGTAGTCCCCCCATCCCACACCGTAGTCCCCCCATCATACAATCCCACACCGTAGTCCCCCCATCATACAATCCCACACCGACGTTCCCCCCCATCCCACATGGCAGCCCCCCATCATACAATCTCACACCGTAGTCCCCCCCATCATACAATCCCACACTGTAGTACCCTTCCATCCCACATGGCAGCCCCCCATCATACAATCCCACACCGTAGTCCCCCCCATCATACAATCCCACACCATAGTCCTCCCCATCATACAATCCCACACCTTAGTCCCCCATCATACAATCCCACACCGTAGTCCCCCATCATACAATCCCACACCGTAGTCCCCCATCATACAATCCCACACTGTAGTCCCCCCATCATACAATCCCACACTGTAGTCCCCCCCATCATACAATACCACACCATAGTCCTGTCACAACCAGACAGCTGAGAAGCTCTGACAGCCTTTCAGAACCTCCTCCTTGAGTTTTCTTTGTTTTTGGTTTTCAGTTCCTCATCTCGTTAGCCTCTCTCAGCTGTCATGTAGTTGGACTGATTGCATCCCTTTAAATTCCTCACTGGATCCAAAGCTAAGGAACCAAGGGGAGACCCCTGCACAAGACCTAGCACTTTCCCTGGCTGCTCAGCCTATGCAAAGATCCCAGAGGTGGATGGTTGCATATCCACGTACCTCGACTATATAACCCCTGAACACTCTACAATAGTGAGGGGACACGACCACCGGCTCACTACACCAGACACGGAGGGAGTCAGGGTCACCTGGGATCCAGCAAACAGAAAATAACAGATGAAAGTACAGCACTTAACTTTAGTAGCAGACTGGAAAATGGGATCAGCATGCACACACTCCAGGAAGAAATATAAGCCGCCCAGTAATGCATCATGGGGAGGAATTTAAAGGGAAGCAATCAGTCCAACTACATGACAGCTGAGAGAGGCTAACGAGATGAGGAACTGAACAGCACAACAAAGAAAACTCAAGAAGGAGGTTCTGAAAGGCTTCTGTTAGAGCTTCTCAGCTGTCTGGTTGTGACAGTACCCCTCCCTCTACGAGTGGACTCCGGACACTCAGAGCCCACCTTCTCAGGATGGCACCTATGGAAAGACCTGATGAGACGAGAGGCCTTAATGTCCGTCACTGGGACCCACATCCTCTCCTCAGGACCATAACCCTCCCAATGAACAAGGTACTGAAGAGAACCGTGGACAAGACGAGAATCCACAATCCTAGAGACCTGAAATTCAAGATTCCCATCAACCATAATCGGAGGAGGAGGCAAAGGCGAGGGTAAAATGGGTTGAACATAAGGTTTCAATAAGGACTTATGAAAAACATTATGGATCTTCCAAGTCTGAGGAAGATCAAGACGGTAAGCAACAGGATTGATGACAGACAGGATTTTGTAAGGCCCAATAAACCTAGGACCCAACTTCCAGGAGGGAACCTTCAATTTGATATTCTTGGTAGACAACCACACCAGATCACCAACATTCAGGTCCGGACCAAGCACACGTCTCTTATCTGCCACACGCTTATATCTCTCACTCATGCTCTTTAGATTATCCTGAATCTTTTGCCAAATAGATGACAAAGACGAGGAGAATCTGTCCTCATCAGGTAAACCAGAAGACCCCTCTCCCGAGAAAGTCCCAAACTGCGGATGAAACCCATATGCACCAAAAAATGGTGACTTATCAGAGGACTCCTGACGACGGTTATTTAAAGCAAACTCAGCAAGGGACAAAAAAGAACACCAATCCTCTTGATTCTCCGCCACAAAACAGCGCAGATATGTCTCCAGATTCTGATTGCCATTCTACTGCGGGTGGAAAGCAGAAGAGAATGACAACCGAACCCCCAAGCGAGAACAGAAAGCCTTCCAGAATCTGGAAACAAACTGCGTGCCCCTATCAGAGACTATTTCTGAAGGAATACCGTGCAATTTGACAATGTGATCAATAAATGCCTGTGCCAGCGTCTTAGCATTGGGCAAACCAGGAAAAGGAATTAAATGCACCATTTTGCTAAAACGGTCCACCACCACCAGAATCACCGTCTTCCCCGAGGAACGAGGCAGGTCCGTTATGAAGTCAATGGACAGATGTGTCCAAGGACGGGAAGGAATGGGTAAGGGAAGGAAAGGACCTGATGGCTGTGAATGAGGGACTTTGGCACGAGCGCAAGTCTCGCAGGCTGCCACAAAACCCTCAACCGACTTACGAAGCGCAGGCCACCAGAATCTCCGATCGATGAGATCCAGTGTGGCTCTTGCCCCCGGGTGCCCAGCAAGGACCGTATCGTGGTGTTCCTTAAAAATCTTGTGTCTTAAAGCGAGAGGCACAAACAACCTCCCAGGAGGACAAAGATCAGGAGCCTCTGACTGGGCTGCCTGCACCTCTGCCCCGGAAAACAACGAGACAGGGCATCTGCCTTCACATTCTTAACTCCAGGGCGGAACGTGACAACAAAATTAAATCTTGAAAAGAACAAAGACCATCTGGCCTGTCTCAGGTTCAGACGGTTTGCTGACTCCAAGTAGGCCAGATTTTTATGGTCAGTAAACACGGTAATAGGGTGTCTGGCTCCCTCCAGCCAATGGCGCCATTCCTCAAAAGCTAATTTGATGGCCAACAATTCCCTATCTCCCACATTGTAATTTCTCTCTGCAGAGGAGAGTTTTTTCGAGAAAAAGGCACACGGTCGCCATTTGGCAGGAAAGGAACCCTGAGACAAGACCGCACCCACACCCACCTCAGAAGCATCAACCTCAACTATGAAGGGTAAAGAAATATCAGGTTGCACCAAGATAGGAGCGGAAGCAAAACTCTCCTTGATATTAGAAAAAGCCTTACGCGCCTCTACCGACCAAGAAGAAAAATCTACCCCCTTTCTGGTCATATCATTGAGTGGTTTAACAATAGAGGAATAATTCAAAATAAACTTCCTGTAATAATTGGCAAAGCCCAAAAAACGCATCAGCGCCTTCTGATTCTCAGCAAGCTCCCACTCAAGCACAGCGCGGACCTTCTCGGGGTCCAATGCGAAAACCAGAAGCGGAGAGAAAAAACCACAGAAATTGAATTTCTGGAACCGCAAACACACATTTTTCCAGTTTGGCATATAATTTATTCTCCCGCAGAATGAGCAAGACCTGACGTAAATGTTCCTTATGAGTTTTGAAATCAGGAGAAAAAATCAAAATGTCATCCAAATACACTAATACAAATTTTCCCATCAAATGATAAAAAATGCTGTTCACGAAATGCTGAAAAACGGCTGGGGCATTCATCAAACCAAAAGGCATAACCAAATTTTCAAAATGGCCCTCAGGGGTATTGAAGGCCGTCTTCCATTCGTCCCCTTCTCTGACCCTGACCAGGTTGTATGCCCCTCTTAATTCCAACTTGGAAAATACTTTAGCCCCAACAATCTGGTTAAACAGGTCCGGGATTAGAGGAAGCGGATAAGGGTCACGAATTGTGATACTGTTCAGCTCCCTGAAATCCAGACAAGGTCTTAAAGAACCATGTTTTTTCTTAACAAAGAAAAAACCAGCGGCAACAGGTGACTTCGAGGGTCGTATGTGTCCTTTTCTCAGACTCTCAGAGATATAAGCACGCATAGCGATCCTCTCAGGTTGGGAAAGATTGTATAAACGAGATTTAGGCAGCTTGGCGCCTGGGATGAGATTAATAGGGCAATCGTACTCCCTGTGCGGGGGCAAATCCTGAACTCCACTCTCAGAGAAGACATCCGAAAATTCAGAGAGAAAAGATGGTACAGTCTTAGTAGCAACCTCAGAAACAGATGTCGTGAGGCAATTCTCTCTGCAAAAGTCACTCCAACCATTTATTTGCCTCGCTTGCCAATCAATGGAGGGATTATGTTTAGTGAGCCAGGGTAGCCCCAACACTAGAGGAGTAGGCAAACCGCTAAGGACGAAACATGACACATCCTCAACATGAGCATCACTCACAATTAAACGGATATTGTGAACTATGCCCTTTAATGATTTCTGAGAAAGTGGAGCGGAATCAATAGCAAAAACAGGAATATCCTTTCCCAAAGTGCACACCTGGAAACCATGAGTTATTGCAAATTGACTATCAATGAGATTGACCGCTGCTCCACTATCCACAAAAATCTAACAAAAAATGTTCTTGCTCTCTAGCGCCACCCTAGCAGGCAGGACAAAACTGGAACTACAAGCAAACGGAAAACCTTCAATTTCCGCCTCAACCCTGCCAATAGTAACAGACGGAACATTTTTAAAAGATTTTTTCCTGTTTGTTTCTTTATTACTCCCAGAAAACTGCCTGAATCTCCTAGAGGGACAAACATTTGCCAAATGATTTATACCTCCACAACAAAAACAAACTCTCCCATGCGAGCTGAATCTTCTATTGTCAGAAGCAATCAACCCCAGTTGCATGGGCTCCTGCTCAGAAGGAGCTGACAGCGACCGATAGCCCTGCGCACAGAAAGAGACCGCTGAACTGTCCTGGGACTGAGTATGACAGGAAGGAGAGATCTCTCCTCTCTCTCTCTAAGACGCCTGTCAATACGAACGGCCTGAGACATAGCAGAGTCCAAGAAAATTGGTCTCTCATGAAAGGCAAATGCATCTTTCAATCCCTCTGAAAGACCATGGCAAAATTGACTTCGGAGTGCAGCATCATTCCAACCAGTATCAGCTGCCCATCTCCGAAATTCTGAGCAGTATATCTCTGCGGATTGTTTACCCTGGCATAATAGACGTAGTCTAGACTCAGCCAGAGCAATACGATCCGGATCATCATATATCTGACCCAGGGCTAAAAAGAATTCATCCACTGAACGGAGAGGCCGTGCCCCCTCCGGCAGCGAAAAGGCCCAAGACTGAGTGTTACCCCTGAGCAGCGATATAATGATCCCCACCCTCCGTTCCTCATCACCAGAGGAATGGGGAAGAAGGCGAAAATGGAGTTTGCAAGCCTCTCTAAAACGCACAAAATTCTCACTACCCCGGAGAACGTATCCGGGAGCGAGATCTTAGGCTCAGAACAAACTCCATGAACGCAAGCTGAACCGGTCACTTGAAGCTGAGAAAAAGTCTTACGAAGATCAGCTACCTCCAATGAAAGACCCTGGAAGCGTTCAGCCAAAAGTGAAACCGGATCCATGCTTGAGACGGTTTTGGCGGCTTATAATGTCACGGACGGTGTACAGGAAACAAGACAAAGCAACATGCAAATATGACTCACTGGATCCAAAGCTAAGGAACCAAGGCGAGACCCCTGCACAAGACCTAGCACTTTCCCTGGCTGCTCAGCCTATGCAAAGATCCCAGAGGTGGATGGTTGCATATCCACGTACCTCGACTATATAACCCCTGAACACCCTACAATAGTGAGGGGACACGACCACCGGCTCCCTACACCAGACACGGAGGGAGTCAGGGTCACCTGGTATCCAGCAAACAGAAAATAACAGATGAAAGTACAGCACTTAACTTTAGTAGCAGACTGGAAAATGGGATCAGCATGCACACACACTCCAGGAAGAAATATAAGCCGCCCAGTAAGGCATCATGGGGAGGAATTTAAAGGGAAGCAATCAGTCCAACTACATGACAGCTGAGAGAGGCTAACGAGATGAGGAACTGAACAGCACAACAAAGAAAACTCAAGAAGGAGGTTCTGAAAGGCTTCTGTCAGAGCTTCTCAGCTGTCTGGTTGTGACAGTACGAGGATATGCGATCATCCACCATTGGGATTATCGCATAGGCTGAGCAGTAAGGGAGAGAGCCAGGTCTGATGCAGGGGTCTCCCTTTTTGTTCCTTAGTTTTGGATCCAGTGAGTCATATATTCATTTTGCATTGTCTTGTTTCCTGTACACCTTTCGTGACAAGTCCCCCCCATCATACAATCCCACACCATAGTCCTCCCATCATACAATCCCACACCATAGTCCCCCCATCATACAATCCCACACCATAGTCCCCCCCCATCATACAATCCCACACCGTAGTCTCCCCCATCCCACATGGCAGCCCCCCCATCATACAATCCCACACCATAGTCCCCCCCTCCCCCCCATCCTGTTATGCAGAGAAGCCATGCCTGACCTTCCTACTGTAATAGAAGCGCGTGCTGGCTGCCGACCCACGTGACCTAGAAATGTCACGTGATAGTGTGAGCGTCAGAAGGTCCGTTTGGTGTCTGGAGTTTAGACACTACCGTGCACGCTAGCCCGTGAATTTCAGCTATCCTGGCGCTGTATACCTGTTAAGATAATCTACTGTTCCTGCGCATGCGCGCTGGGCCGTAAATTTCAGCTGCCTTGGCGCTGTATACCTGTTAAAGGGAACCTGTCACCGGAATTTTGTGTATAGAGCTGAAGACAGGGGTTGCTAGATGGCCGCTAGCACATCCGCAATACCCAGTTCCCATAGCTCTGTGTGCTTTTATTGTGTCAAAAAAACGATTTGATACATATGCAAATTAACCTGAGATGAGTCCTGTCCCTGACTCCTTTCACGTACAGGACTCATCTCAGGTTAATTTGCATATGTATCAAATCGTTTTTACTTACTGTTCCTGCGCATGCGCGGTTGTCCGTGACTATAAGCTGCCCTGGAACGTTGGCGAGTTTCTATCAGTCCCTGTGTGCGATCACATATCGCGCATGCGCTATTGTCCGTAAAAGTAAGCTGCCCTGGCTCGTTCACAGCCATCGCCTGCAAAATATACTGGTACCCGGAGCGATGGTGCGCAGCCGCAAACACGCCTTCCTGTTTTAGCCTATCAGGTGGCCCGCTTCGAGAAACTACTCCCCGGTGAGTAGTGACGATGGCAGCAGATTCTTACGGGCAGCAGATTTTCACAGAACACTGGAAGCGCTTGTACTGATCGGCACTCGGCTGAGTTAGTCTGGTGCACACACGAACTTCCGAAGCGGCAATTCAAGATCTCTGAAGATGGAAGTTGTGCCTTATGCGGGAGCCGTGCTGTGCCTGTACCTCAGTGCATGTGCTGGGTCCCAGAGCCCAGGTAAGGGCTGCACGGCTGTGCTGTCTGCGTCCAGGCAGTTTTATGGACATTAGTATCTGTGTGTTACGATGTTTGGCTTAAAAGCCTGAACAAAACTTACACGTGTGAATATCCCGTTCATGTACGTGGCTATTCCGTTTCCAGACTGCATCATGCTATATACTGTAGCACCTCTGTGTGCAGGAGGGTCCAGGACTCCTTGTTGGTGTCCTAGGTCTTAGTCACACATAGACATCAGACATAACTTACACATCCGTCCTACGTCTATATGTGGAAAAGTACACTGTAGAGCAGTGGCCCCCAGCCTTTGTCACCCCAGGGGCTGGTTTCATACAAGACATTACTTAGGGCTCTTTCACACTTGCGTTGTCCGGATCCGGTGTGTACTCCACTTGCCGGAATTACACGCCGGATCCGGAAAAACGCAAGTGTACTGAAAGCATTTGAAGACGGATCCGTCTTCAAAATGCTTTCAGTGTTACTATGGCACCCAGGACGCTATTAAAGTCCTGGTTGCCATAGTAGGAGCGGGGGAGCGGCATACTTACCATCCGTGTGGCTCCCGGGGCGCTCCAGAGTGACGTCATGGATCACGTGATCCATGCTCTTGCGGCGCCCTGACGTCACTCTGGAGCGCCCCGGGAGCCGCACGGATGGTAAGTATGCTGCTCCCCGCTCCCCACTACACTTTACCATGGCTGCCAGGACTTTAGCGTCCCGGCAGCCATGGTAACCATTGAGAAAAAGCTAAACGGCAATTCGCCGAAACGACGTTTAGCTTAAGGCCGGATCCGGATCAATGCCTTTCAATGGGCATTCATTCCGGATCCGGCCTTGCGGCAAGTGTTCCGGATTTTTGGCCGGAGCAAAATGCGCTCCACCACCCCAATATCCTGCACTCAGCTCTGCTATGTGGTGACCCCACCACCCCAATATCCTGCACTCAGCCCTGCTATGTGGTGACCCCACCACCCCAATATCCTGCACTCAGCCCTGCTATGTGGTGACCCCACTGTAAGGAATATTCTTTACGTTCCCCCTTATGTGTACCCCTGGTACAAGACTTCAGTATTCAGCTTGATTTGGTTCTTAAAGGGAACCTGTCACCGGGATTTTGTGTATAGAGCTGAGGACATGGGTTGCTAGATGGCCGCTAGCACATCCGCAATACCCAGTCCCCATAGCTCTGTGTGCTTTTATTGTGTAAAAAAAAAAACGATTTGATACATATGCAAATTAACCTGAGATGAGTCCTGTACGTGAGATGAGTCAGGGACAGGACTCCTCTCAGGTTAATTTGCATATGTATAAAATTGTTTTTTTTACACAATAAAAGCACACAGAGCTATGGGGACTGGGTATCTCGGATGTGCCAGCGGCCATCTAGCAACCCATATCCTCAGCATTATGCACAAAATCCCGGTGACAGGTTCCCTTTAAATCTGACACCAGAGAGAGTGACAATGACAAGACACACTTCTGTGCAGTTCAAAATCACTCTGCATCTTTATTGATCTTATGAGACATATATAGTAGAAAATGACATGATGTTTAAGTTAACCAGTAACAGGCGTCTTAGTCAGCTACGCATTTAAGTTATCTTATCGTTTATTAGAGTCCAAGGCTATATATGATATGTGAGCAAAACCTCTTAGTAGCAGCTTTTCAAGAACTTTGACCGCTACGTGTTCCTGTGTGCGTAATGTATTAATGTATAGATCATGATGAAATATAAGCTTATATAAAAAATAAGCTTTGGACTGTAATAGAACCCTTCACCCACCACCCCAATATCCTGCACTCAGCTCTGCTATGTGGTGACCCGACCACCCCAATATCCTGCACTCAGCTCTGCTATGTGGTGACCCCACCACCCCAATATCCTGCACTCAGCTCTGCTATGTGGTGACCCCACCACCCCAATATCCTGCACTCAGCTCTACTATGTGGTGATCCCACCACCCCAATATCCTGCACTCAGCTTTATGTGGTGACCCCACCACCCCAATATCCTGCACTCAGCTCTGCTATGTGGTGACCCCACCACCCTAATATCCTGCACTCAGCTCTTTGTGGTGACCCCACCACCCCAATATCCTGCACTCAGCTCTACTATGTGGTGATCCCACCACCCCAATATCCTGCACTCAGCTTTATGTGGTGACCCCACCACCCCAATATCCTGCACTCAGCTTTATGTGGTGACCCCACCACCCCAATATCCTGCACTCAGCTCTGCTATGTGGTGACCCCACCACCCTAATATCCGGCACTCAGCTCTTTGTGGTGACCCCACCACCCTAATATCCTGCACTCAGCTCTGCTATGTGGTGACCCCACCACCCCAATATTCTGCACTCAGCTCTGCTATGTGGTGACCCCACCACCCCAATATTCTGCACTCAGCTCTGCTATGTGGTGACCCCACCACCCCAATATTCTGCACTCAGCTCTGCTATGTGGTGACCCCACCACCCCAATATTCTGCACTCAGCTCTGCTATGTGGTGACCCCACCACCCCAATATCCTGCACTCAGCTCTGCTATGTGGTGACCCCACCACCCCAATATCCTGCACTCAGCTCTGCTATGTGGTGACCCCACCACCCCAATATCCTGCACTCAGCTCTGCTATTTGGTGACTCCTGCACTCAGCTCTGCTATGTGGTGACCCCAATATCCTGCACTCAGCTCTGCTATGTGGTGACCCCACCACCCCAATATCCTGCACTCAGCTTTGCTATGTGGTGACCCCAATATCCTGCACTCGGCTCTGCTATCTGGTGCCCCCAATATTCCGCACTCGGCTCTGCTATCTGGTGCCCCCAATATTCCGCACTCGGCTCTGCTATCTGGTGCCCCCAATATCCCGCACTCGGCTCTGCTATGTGGTGAGGCTGAACTGCTCCAGATGATGTGTCCGCACGTGTGCACTCGGGTGTAGGAAGATCTGAACATTTTGCAATGAAAACTACCTACCCCTATGAGTGTGCACATGTGCTGTACGGTTTCGGGCATGCAAATGAAGTAGGTGCTTCTCCCGCAGTGATGCAATTATTTTTATGAACCCAGGGGATCTTCGCTTGCGCGCGCACACACACACACACACACACACACACTCTTCTCCAGCTGTTTCCGGTGCGGCCACGTCACTTCCGGGTATAGCATTCTGCCAGGTATAGGAATCTGGCAGAACACTGTCTCTTCCTGCTGTATGTCTAAGGGAAAGCACCAGCGGACAGGGAGTGAGACGGCACTGCGAGCACAGGACGACTGTAGGCCCCCCAGTAGTGCCCTATGTAAATGTAGTGCCCTCTTTATATACAATGCCCCCAGTAGTTGCCTTTTTACATATAATGCCGTCTAGTAGTGGCCTTTTTTTATAAACTGCTCCCTTAATAGTGGTCTCTTTAATTATAGCCCCTCCACCAGTAGTGCTTTTTTAGATATATTTGATACATTTGCTTTTTGATGCCGCCTTTAACTGCTTTATTTTTAGGACAGCTCACTGCAACTTTTTATGACTGGTGATAAGTTCTTCTCAAAATTCATTGAAAAAAACAAAATAATAAACTGCCTAGTAAGAAACCAACTTCATGGCAGTAGATTTCTAATGGGTCTTTTGGAGAGGGTGAACACTACATAACACATTGTCGGACAGTATACTCATGGATTTTTCTCTTTGTGCTCTAGGTCACTGTTCTTATATTACACATTGTGGGACAGTATACGCATGGATTTTTCTCTTTGCGTTCTAGCTCACTGTGCATATATTACACATTGTGGGACAGTATACGCATGGATTTTTCTCTTTGCGTTCTAGGTCACTGTGCATATATTACACATTGTGGGACAGTATACTCATGGATTTTTCTCTTTGCGTTCTAGGTCACTGTGCATATATTACCCATTGTCGGACAGTATACGCATGGATTTTTCTCTTTGCGTTCTACGTCACTGTGCATATATTACACATTGTCGGACAGTATACGCATGGATTTTTCTCTTTGCGTTCTAGGTCACTGTTCTTATATTACACATTGTGGGACAGTATACGCATGGATTTTTCTCTTTGCGTTCTAGGTCACTGTGCATATATTACACATTGTGGGACAGTATACTCATGGATTTTTCTCTTTGCGTTCTAGGTCACTGTGCATATATTACACATTGTTGGACAGTATACTCATGGATTTTTCTCTTTGCGTTCTAGGTCACTGTGCATATATTACACATTGTGGGACAGTATACTCATGGATTTTTCTCTTTGCGTTCTAGCTCACTGTGCATATATTACACATTGTCGGACAGTATACTCATGGATTTTTCTCTTTGCGTTCTAGGTCACTGTGCATATATTACACATTGTCGGACAGTATACTCATGGATTTTTCTCTTTGCGTTCTAGGTCACTGTGCATATATTGCACATTGTGGGACAGTATACTCATGGATTTTTCTCTTTGTGCTCTAGCTCACTGTGCATATATTACACATTGTGGGACAGTATACTCATGGATTTTTCTCTTTGCGTTCTAGCTCACTGTGCATATATTACACATTGTCGGACAGTATACTCATGGATTTTTCTCTTTGCGTTCTAGCTCACTGTGCATATATTACACATTGTCGGACAGTATACTCATGGATTTTTCTCTTTGCGTTCTAGGTCACTGTGCATATATTACACATTGTGGGACAGTATACTCATGGATTTTTCTCTTTGCGTTCTAGGTCACTGTGCATATATTACACATTGTGGGACAGTATACTCATGGATTTTTCTCTTTGCGTTCTAGGTCACTGTGCATATATTACACATTGTGGGACAGTATACGCATGGATTTTTCTCTTTGCGTTCTAGGTCACTGTGCATATATTACACATTGTGGGACAGTATACTCATGGATTTTTCTCTTTGCGTTCTAGCTCACTGTGCATATATTACACATTGTGGGACAGTATACTCATGGATTTTTCTCTTTGCGTTCTAGGTCACTGTGCATATATTACACATTGTGGGACAGTATACTCATGGATTTTTCTCTTTGCGTTCTAGATGTTGGATGCACTTTTTTAAATGAAGGGCAGATCATTAATGAAACAGAGAATCACTGCTTCTGCTATAAACCACAATGGAGTCTAGATGTGATGTGGTCCGCTCTGCAGGTAAAGCGCACAACGCAAAGTAATGATTAGACTCTGTGCTGTCAACATCTGCAAATGGGGCAGCTCCAAAATCTGTTTTAAAGTACGTACAGTATACCTGGTGACAATCCTCTAACCCTGAGAAATGCTTTTTATTTTTCTGCAAATAATGGTCTGCACCACTGCTCTGCCAGTAACCCCAGCAAGTGGCTCCTGAGATTTCTGGTAGAGATGATGCACCAAAATAGATGTATTTCTTAGGCTTAGAGGACTGTTTTGTGGCATGACACACTAACTTTCTAATCCCATTCACTAAAACTGTACTGTACATAGTGGCAGAGTTCAGATTGTCATCTCATCTTTATAGGCAGATCCAGTCTTCCAGGTTTTTGTTAAATAAAATCTAGGAATAGACATACAAAGAAGAGGGAATTCCTACTGGGACCCGTCCACCTTTAAAAATAAAAAAATAAAGTCTGAGAGAAGGTGAAATAAGAGAATAAGGCATGCTTTATCTGGTGCTGTCCTGCATGAGATGTACATACAGCAGGTATCAGCAACCTCCGCCACTCCAGCTGTGGTGAAACTCTGACTCCCAGCATGCACAATTGCTTGACTGTTCTCAGAGCTCCCATAGAAGTAAATGGAGCATGCTAGGAGTCGTAGTTTCACAACAGCTGGAGTGCCGGAGGTTCGTGCACACGACCATATGTATTTTGCAGTCTGCAAAAATACAGATGCCATCTGCGTGCATTCCGTATTTTGCAGAACGGAACAGCTGGCCCTTCATAGAACAGTACTATCCTTGTCTGTAATGTGGACAATAGTAGGACATGTTCTATCTTTTTTTGCGGAACGGACATACGGAATGCACACTGAGTAACTTCCGTTTTTTTTTTTGCGGACCCATTGAAGTGAATGGTTCTGCAAAAAAAAAAAAAAACGGAACGGACACAGAAAGAAACTGCGTCGTGTGCATGAGCCCTTATGAAGAGAGCAGTCCTCCTCTACCTTCTCAATTTCCCCACTTTTCCTTGGTGGTAGTCTGTGTACTCTTTCTGAAAACTCAGTGGAGGAGGGGCTGAGCAGATTGATCTATAGTTTTATGAGAAAAGATTATTTACCTTTATAACGTCCATCTTTTACCTACTAATGAGAACAGAGATTTCTGCCAGGCACTTGTGCTAAGGCCAAAACCAAAAGGTTGGGTGCTGCCATAATTGGGACACCATTGAACTGCATCCCAAACAGGAATACACAGTGCCGTTAAAGTGATTGCATTAACCACTTAAGGACCAAATCGGCACTTCACAACTTTAACAGTTTATTGCTCGGTCATGCAATTTGGCACCCAAATGAATTTTACCTTCTTTTCTTCTCACAAATACAGCTTTCTTTTGGTGGTATTTGATTGCTGCTAAGATTTTTTGTTTTTCCGATATTAATCAAAATAGGCCGCAATTTTCTCCAAAAAAGTGTATTTTTAACTTTGGTTAAATTGTTCAAATATAATTACATTTCTATACTAGTTTGTGTCATAATCTATTGTGCTACATGTCTTTGATAAAAAAATATAATCCAATAAGTGTATATTTATTGGTTTGCGCAAAAGTTATAGCGTTTACAAACTATGGTACAAAAATGTGAATTTCCGCATTTTGAAGCAGCTCTGACTTTCTGAGCATCTGTCATGTTTCTTGTGGTTCCAGGATAGTATAAGACCCCATTTTAGAAAGAAGACACGAAAGGTATTCCGTGAGGGGCATGGCAAGTTCCTAGAATTATAAAAAAAAAATTGACACAAGTTAGCGGGAAATGATGTATTTTTTTTTTTCCTTACAAAGTCTCATATTCCACTAACTTGTGACAAAAAATACAATTTTACATGAACTCGCCATGTCCCTCACAAAATACCTTGGGGTGTCTTCTTTCCAAAATGGGGTCACTTGTGGGGTATTTATACTGCCCTGGCATTTTAGGGGACCTAAAGCGTGAGAAGTAGTTTGGAATCCAAATGTGTAAAAAATGGCCTGTGAAATCCTAAAGGTGCTCTTTAGAATTTGGGCCCCTTTGCGCACCTAGGCTGCAAAAGTGTCACACACGTGGTATCGCCGTACTCGGGGGAAGTAGGGCAATGTATTTTGTGGTGTATTTTTACATATATATATATTTTTTTTATACAAAGTTGTCATTTTTACAATGACAACTTTGTCGGCACGACATGAGGATACCCCGCCTCCCCAGGGACAGGAAACAACGTGGAGCTCTTTAAATACTCCCCTCCCCTTACCTGCTCCAGTTGTTTCCTGTCCCTCTGGGATCAAGCGTGGAGTTCCACTGGTGGGAGATTCGTTCGGGTTTCCCATCAGTAAATCGCCGGCAGGTCGAATACGGGGGCAGGATCGCGGGACTGCGGTGCAGTTCTCCCTGTCTCCCAGGCACAAGTCCTCCGGTGGAGGCAGCCCCGGGCAGCGCTTCCTGACTGAGAGAATCGCGAGAGGAAGCAGCAGGATCGCGGGTCACGTGAGCGCAAGCTCACAGGCGCCAAAGTAAGATGTCACTTCCCCTGAAAATTCAAAAGAGCGGCGGGAATCGGCGGCGTCCTGAGAGCAGCCTGCATCATGTCAGCATCAGGAGAGGATGCAATGCGCAGACCCTCGGAATCCTTCCAAGTCCGGTAAGCTACCCTCCTCTGGGGGAAATGATAAATGCCTGTGTCACTGACACTGGATAAGGGACTGTACCTCTCCCTTTTCTTAAACAGACAGCCCCCCTTTCATTTAAACAAAAATTCTGGCTTATATCTATAGGTCAGGGAAGCTCAGAAGTCCACAGAGTCTCAGCGAGTCAAAAATGTTCCATTTGTAAAAAAGCCTTGCCGTCAAAGTGTTTGGGAAAAAATTGTGTCTGAAGAGTCCCCCTCCTTATTGGACTACATTAGAAATATTATTAAGGAGGAAGTAAGCAGCACTGTGGATCAAAGACTAGCGGCCACGTCCCAGAAGCCTTCTACTTCTATGACCGAGATGCCTGCTACTTTAGAGTCGGAATATCAGGAAGAGGATTTTGATGAAGGGGAGCTCCTCTTGGAGTCTGAACCTCTTTCCTCTGAAGAAGAGTCCGGGAAGCCTCTTTGTTCCATTGAGGACACGGAAGCATTATTGAAGACCATTAGAGCAACCCTAAACCTAGAGGAGTCTAAACAGTCCAAAACAATACAGAATTTAATGTTTAAGGGCTTGGGAGAAAAAGAAAGAGGGTGTTTCCCCTCCACTCTAATATTATTAAATTAAGAATGGACCGATTTGGAAAAAAGACTGAGTGTATCTAGGGTCCTAAAAAGAAAATATCCCTTTGCAGAGGAAGATACGTCCTCTTGGGACAAATGTCCTAAAGTGGGCGCCCCCGTAGCAAAGATTACAAAAAAGTCAGCTTTACCCTTTGAGGATTTAGGTCTCCTAAAGGACCCAATGGATAAGAGAAGCGAGGCCCTACTAAAAAAGTCATGGGAGGCTTCCATGTCCATCCTTAGACCTAGTGTAGCCTCAACCTATACAGCCAGGTCCATGACTATCTGGTTAAGCCAACTAGAGGAACACCTAGTATCAGAAACCCCTAGAGAGGATATTTTAGCATCTCTGCCAGTTCTTAAACAGGCGGAAAATTTTCTGTCCGACGCTTCGGTCGATTCTATTTTATTTTTTTTATTTTTTTTCAATCTTATTTTATTGTTTTCAATGCAAGTTTACATCAATAGAAAACATAACCAAAGTACTCCATAAACAAACAATGGTCATCAAGCTTATTTCACAGTCAAGCATATTAAATATTACAAACATCACCTTGTAAATTTCGTAGGATGTCAATCAAAGAAATCGTAAATCTAAAGGCACATAGGTCGGCCCTTATAATATTCAACATCATGTCCTACCACAGTTCAATATGACTTACTACATTTCAATATCTAGCCCACATAACCTGCATACTGTCAACCGGTTGATCTTCCGTCGTTGGCCCTTTCCTTGAATTATGCTCCATCATTTCATGTCTCCCTTTTTGAAAGCCTTACTATGAATACTATCGCCCATAATGTTCATTGTACCAGTCCGCCCATTTAGCCCAGTTCAAGGTAAATTTATCATGGGACAGTGTCTCCCAACTCGTCAGCTCCTCAAGTTGACATATCTCTTGTACTTTATTCACCCACTCACGTAAGCTGGTAACGTTCGTTGAAAGCCAATATTTTGGTATGAGCAGTTTTGCTGCGGAGATCAGGTGAGCCGGCAGCGAGTGTTTGGCAAGAGTATAGGTGTGATCAGATAAATTCAGAAGAGCCACCGTCGGGGTGATAGGTGAACTTAGCTGACAGATCTCCTGTACTGCTTTAGATATCCTATCCCAGTATGTTGTTATAGTAGGGCAAGTCCACCATATGTGGTACATGGTTCCCTTGTCTATACCACACCTCCAACATTCCGCAGAATTGGTAGGGGAGATAGAATGTAGTAGTGCCGGGGTTTTGTACCACCTGGTTATTATCTTGTAGGAATTTTCCTGCAATTTAATACATCTCGACTGACCATGGGATTGGGATAGTATTTTACTCGTGACTTCATCATTCAAGGGCTGTCCTAGCTCCTCCTCCCATTGTTTAATAAACCAGGGTTTAGCGTCTGAGTCAAACTCTAGTAGCTTCCTGTAAAGTAAAGATATCGTGCCTTTCTTACCCGCAGTCTGGTTCCATACCCCATCATACCAAGTGGGGATATAATTGCTTTGTGAGGAGGATAAGTATAACTTACAATACCATTTAAATTGATAGTATTGTGGCATAGTCCAAGGGATATGCCGGAATCTAGTTTTTAAGGCAGACACCTCCGGTACTTGGCGATCAGTGAGTACGTCTCCAATTGATACATCGCCCAATGAGGCCCATAAACCCATGTCGTCCCGGAAATCCGCATTTAACAAGTAGGGTATATGTTTGATAGGCGTGAAAGGTGATATGAATGTAGGATTGCCTAGATGTCTGGCTATGATACGCCAACACTCCATCACTCCCATCAAGGATGCAGGTGTCTTAGAGTGATGGTGTGAGGAACCGCTTGTATCCCATAGCAGTGCTAACGCCTTTGATCCCAATATTTTCCTAGCGATCAGGCATCCCAATTTATTAACCTTGGGGCTGATTATCTCCGAATGCAATCTCATTTGTATGGCCTTATAATAACTACTAATATCAGGTAGGTTAAAACCTCCTTTAGATCTAGGGAGAATCAGCCTGCGGTAGGAGAGTCTAGGTCTAGCCTGATTCCATACAAATGCCGAAAATGTTTTCCTGATCTGCGTCAAGAAGTGGTGGGGTAAAGGCACTGGTAATGCCTGCATTAAATACAGCAATTTGGGGAGTACATAAGTCTTGAGAAAATTTTTCCTCCCTAACCTTGTCAGGAAAGGGATTTTCAACTTTTTCAGTTGAATTCTAATATCCGCTAAAAGTTGGGGATAGTTCTGGGAAAAAAGTTTATCCGGGTCTCTAGTGATTTGCACCCCTAAGTATTTGATGTGTTAGTTTTCCCATTGGAAAGGATAGTTCTTTTTGAGGTGGGCAATTGTCGTCTGAGGGGTGTTAATACCCATAGCTACACATTTGGCCAGATTTATTTTAAAATTTGACGCAAAACCGAATTCATCCAGTTGCCTCAACAAAGCAGGGAATGCTGCTATCGGGTCTGAGAGTAAAAGCAGCATATCATCCGCAAATGCGGCTACAGTGTGGGACTGGGACCCAATACTTAATCCCTGTATATTCTTATCCTGCCTGATGGCCTGTAACAGGGTCTCCAAACATAGGATGAAGAGGGTAGGTGAGAGCGGACAGCCCTGTCGGGTCCCATTTTGTATTTCAAAATGAGGCGTGAGAACACCATTTATGCGGATTCTTGCCGTGGGGCAGGAGTACAGTGACAGCACAGCGGTTATAAACTGAGGGGGGAACCCAAATTTGCATAATGCAGCTTCCATGAAGTGCCAATCGACTCTGTCGAATGCCTTTTCGGCATCTGTACTCAACAGGGTAAGCTTCTGACCGTGACTCAAAGCATATTGCTGTGCCTGTATTACCCGAAATGTGCTGTCCCTGCACTCCCTCCCCCCCACAAACCCCGACTGTTCCGGTGAAACCAGGTCCCCTAACCAAGTTGCTATGCGGTATGCCAAAATTTTTGCCCAAAGCTTGACGTCCGCGTTAAGCAAGGATATTGGGCGATAACTAGATGGGAGATTTAAGTCCTTCCCAGGCTTAGGCAGGACCGTAATCTGTGCTTCTAACGACTGTTTAGGGAGAGCAGTCCCAGTCAGCAAGGAATTGAACAGTGAGACCAGATGTGGGCCCAATATAGTGAAAAACTTTTTATAATAGGCAACAGTCAGGCCGTCCGGCCCTGGACTCTTGCCTTTAGGGGTCGACTTTAAGGCTTTCTTAACCTCCTCTATGGTCACCGGAGCCACCAGTGCCTCCTTGCCTGCGTCTGGTAGAGCTGGCAAGTTAAGCTTTTGCAAGAATGAAGCTGTCTTATCCTGTCGATCCTTCTGAATTTCTTTAGAGTCTCCCTTCCTTATGTTATACAAGTCCTGATAGTACTCGTGAAACACCTTAGATATAGCCTTGGTGTCTGTGGAGATAAGACCATCTGCCGACCTCATTTGTTTAATATAGGACTGCTCCTCCCTCTTTTTTATCATCGCCGTCATAACTTTACTTCCCCTATTGCCATGAATATAATGTTTATGTTTAACCCGTAGATATGCCTTGGCCGCTTTAACATTAAGCACCGACTTCAATTCTTGCCTGAGTGATACAAGCTGTTCAAACTCTTTTGTGGCTAGTGATCTTTTATGTGCCCTTTCTATCTGAGATATTTGCGTTAGAAGCTCCACAATGCGTTTGTTCCTATTTTTCTTAATATGTGTACCTAACGCAATGAATTCTCCCCGTATTACCGCCTTGTGTGCCTCCCAAGAGACAGCCGGTGACGTGGCCGTGCCCACATTTAATTCAAAATAATCTTGCAATTTTTTCGCAATCGACTCCACATGAGCTTGTGTGTCAAGAATAGTGTGATTAAGTCTCCAGGACCACTCTCTCCCAACTAGCTCTGGAAGCTGAAAGGCACACAACACCATTGCGTGATCCGACACTGTTATACTATCTATTTTAGCAGATTTCACTAGAGGCAAACTATTCTCTGGGAACATAAGGTAGTCCAATCTCTGGTACGACCTGTGTGGATTAGAATAAAATGTATAATCCCTATCACTCCCATGTATAGATCGCCAGACGTCCACTAATTGTAATGCTTTCAACCGCATTTGTAGAGATTTCAGGGCCTTAAATGAGACCACCGATCTTTGGGTTGATGAATCCAGTAATGGGTTCAATGTCACATTGAAATCTCCCCCCAGTAAAACCTTGCCGAATGCAAAAGCAGAGATTTTATCTAATGTTTCTAGCATCCACTGTACGGTTCTGACATTGGGAGCATATAAATTGCACAGTGTAAATTTAGTGTGACCTATTTCACAGTTTAACAATAAATAGCGACCTTCCGGATCAACCAACTGTGAGTGAAAGGTAAAAGGGACGCACTTCCGTACACCTATGCTAACCCCTTTGGACGCATTCCTATCTGAGCTTGCGTGGAACCAATAGTGGAAGCTAGAGTTACCTAAATTAGGGATATGACTAGCTGTGAAGTGAGTCTCCTGTAGCATAATAATATCTACTAGAGCCGACTTAACAGACCTAAAAATCCGACTTCTTTTTACTGGGCCCTTGCATCCGTGGACATTAAATGTCGCCATATTAATGACTAACGGCGCCATCTTTGTGTTGTATAGTAGAGGACATCAAGCTTAAACTAATCAGGACCAAGTATGGAGTATGTAACAGAAAGAACTTCAAACTTATTAGACAATACATAGTGTAAAACACCAACAGTGATACTAATGGGTCAGAGTCCTGGGTAGGGCTCAATACCCGGGGGGTGGTAATATGTGTCAGAAGCATATCCTGATCGGCCTAGATCCTTCTGATATACCCTACATCTGCACGCTAGTCCTAGTATATGTAATTTCAATTAATCATTTCTATTGACCATTAACAGTGCTCTTGATATTCTCATAGTTAAACTAAACATGTTTTGCGGAGACCCTGAGCACGACATACAGCCCCAAAAAGTGCAGTAAATCATATGTTAGAGAAGGGTGAAACAGAAACGTTAAGCAATGCAGATAATACCTCTCCCTTAAGCACACAAGGGAAGCAAGTCCATCCTTCCACATACGTGGACTCAAACCACAGGTATCCGCTATAGGGTCATATGTCCATGCCTCTACTTGCTGTTTTCCTGTTCTTTCCACTCCTTTGCTGCTTTGGCTTCATCCATGGGGTGGTCGCCGGTAAAGGTGGCAGTTCATCTTCTGGAGAAACCGGCAGCCAAGATGGGATCTCCACAGGGGCGATGTCCATCATTTCCCAGAAGGGGACTAAGTCCGCCGGTGCTCTCACGGTGAATCGGCGGTTTCCAGCTGTTATTAATATGCAGAACGGAAAAAGCCACCGGTATGGAAATTTTGAAGCACGTAGGAGATCCGTTAAAGGCTTCAGCAATCTCCTTTTCTGGAGGGTAGATGCTGCCAGGTCCTGGAAGATCTGTATATTCTCTCCTTGTAGCGTCACCTCCTTTAATTCTCTTGCTTTTTGCAGCAGTTCCTCAGTTTCCCTCAGTGTCCCTATAGCTCAATAAGCCGCATATGATGTCTCTGGGATTTTCTGAGGTGCCTGGCTTGGGTCTCAATGCACGATGAACCCTTTCCACTGTAATGCTCTGTGCTCTCTCCTGCCCCAACAATGAGGAGAACAGTGCTTTCATCACATGTGCCAAGTCCTCCTTGTCAGCAGCCTCAGGGAAGCCCCGTATCCTGATGTTGCGGCGGCGGTTTCTATTCTCTTGATCCTCCATTTGTAACAACAGAGTGTTCATGGCCCTTGTATGTGATCCCAGCGTGTCTTTGACCGCCGTATTAAAGGAGAGCATGGCATCCTGCACCTGTTCTAAAGACTCTACTCTGTCCCCAATATGGCGGACATCCGTCTTTATAGCAGCTAGATCCGCTGCGATGGGTGCCAGAGCCCTTTGTAGCGCTTGCTCTATAAAGTCCCTAGTGAGCGCCGCTGCACCCGATTCTGCCTGAGGCCCGCTCACCTCGTTCGCGTCCTCGTGCAGGGTTTCAGGACTCGAGGTCCCACAGGAGTCTCCCTCTGCCTGCCGCTTGGGCGCCATCTTTGGCGTTCGCGCCGGGGCCTGAGGTGCCGATTTCTGAAGGTACCTCTCCATGTCGGATTGGTGTTGCGGGTCTTTTCTTTGTTCAGTGGTGACTCTGGTCTGTTCTTTGGACTGAATCTTCATCTTTATGATTCGGGTATCGCTGTGACAAGGCTTACTTAGGATCTAGTGGCGGGAGCTCCGCTCTCAAGCAGCCGCCATCTAGCTCGGTCAGGCCACGCCCCCCCGGTCGATTCTATTAAACTAGCAGCCAGATCTGCAGCCCTCTCAAACTCCACCAGAAGGGCAGTGTGGCTTAGGTCCTGGGCAGGTGATGCGGCATCCAAGAACAAGCTCTGCGGCATCCCCTGCAAAGGTGATAGGGTGTTCGGGTCAGTCCTGGACAACATCCTAGAAAAGGCCACAGACAAGAAGGGGTTCTCTCAGGACAAAATAATTTTCGTCAGACGTTTTTTTTCCTACATCCAAGGGCAGACAAGACCAGAAAAGGGAAAGATTTTTCTCCCTGTTGGCGTTCGGGAAGAGGTCGAGGTTTTTTATTCAACCCCTCTGACTCCTCCCAAAAGTCATCAAAACAATGATGCCAGATGCAGGGTAGGAGGAAGACTGAAGTACTTCCTCCCAGGCTGGGAGAGTATCTCCAATTCCCCCTGGGTGTTGGATGTAGTCTCATCACGCCTAAAGTTGGAGTTTTCCACTCTTCCCCAGGAGGTTTTCCACATCACCAAAAAAGCCGATCCAGTCCAAGCTTTAATACTAGATCAGATAAAGATCCTCTTGCAAAAAGAAGCTATAGTGTCAGTTCCCCCAGCAGAACAGAGAACAGGTTATTATTCCCCTATATTTTTAGTCAAAAAACCAAACGGCTCATACAGAACCATTATAAACTTAAAGGGACTGAACCAACATCTACTTTACAAACGATTCAAGATGGAGAGCATAAAATCCACTAAGTCTGTTGCAGAGAAACACCTTTATGGCAACCCTAGACCTCACCGACGCGTATTACCATATTCCAATCTGCAGAGAGCAGCAGAAATTCCTCAGATTTGAAGTACAACAAGATTCGGTGGTACTCATTATCAATTCCAGGTCCTTCCTTTCGGTCGCAAGAAGGTGACTTCTAAGATTTATGACAGAATCTGGCAGTCTTTCAGAAGATTCACAGGGGGGGATACCAGAGGTCCCCTTGTAATCACTAAGGTCCTAGAGTTCCTCCAGTCAGGTCTGCAGAAGGGGCTATGGGTTAGCACTATAAAAGTCCACATATCAGCTTTGAGTGCCTTACTTGATATTAAATTAGCAGGGGTAGACCTTGTTAAGAGATTTGTGAAAGGAGCTCGGAGAAAGCAACCAATAGTGAGGTCCACTGTCCCCCCTTGGGACTTGAATCTAGTCTTAGCAGCCTTATCAGACAGTCCCTTTGAACCCTTATCGGAGATATCCCTAAAGTTACTTACCTTTAAAACGTGTGGTTTT
Organism: Bufo gargarizans; assembly: GCF_014858855.1. Classification (NCBI taxonomy): domain Eukaryota; kingdom Metazoa; phylum Chordata; class Amphibia; order Anura; family Bufonidae; genus Bufo; species Bufo gargarizans. The sequence continues at coordinate 101,905,695 of NC_058087.1, forward strand.
TTTTTTTGTTTTTTTTGTGTGGCCATCACCTCAGCTAGGAGGGTGGGGGAGATCCAGGCCTTCTCGTGCAGGCCCCCATACCTGTCCATCAAGGATGATAGGATAGTACTGAGACATTCTCCCTCTTTTTTTTTTTTACCTAAGGTGGTCTCTAAGTTCCACTGTCTTCAGGAGGTGTCCCTCCCTTCCTTTGGATCCCCGTCAGGCAGTCAGGAGCAAAGGCGATTCCACAACCTGGATCTAAGAAGAACAGTCCTTGCCTACCTGAAGGCTACGGAAGATCTCAGGAAAACGGACAGACTGTTTATTCAATTTGCAGGCCCAAATAAAGGGAACGCAGCAAGCAAGGCATCTGTTAGTCGATGGATCAGATCAACAATCCTGATCTGTTATGACTTAAGGAAGGTTCCTCCCCCGGCAGGCTTGAAAGCCCATTCAACCCGATCTGTAGCAGCCTCCTGGGCTGAATCAGCGGAGGTTCCGTCCGAGCAAATTTGCCAGGCAGCCACCTGGTCGTCACCTTCTACTTTCTTTAGACATTATCAGTTAGACGTATTGAAGAGCAGGGAGTTATCATTTGCGCGCAGAATATTATCTGCGTTTTTTTTTTCTTTGTGTGTGTCTTTTCTCGGAGAGTATCCTTGTATATTTTTCAATAACTCATAAAGATTAATTTTGTTGCATCCATTCCAGAGTTTCTCGGTTATTTACTGGAGCAGGTAAGGGGAGGGGAGTATTTAAAGAGCTCCACGTTGTTTCCTGTCCCTGGGGAGGCGGGGTATCCTCCTGTCGTGCCGCTGTGGGGGCTAGAGGAAAAACCAATTACCGGTAAGTAATTGAAATCTTCTTTCACCCAGCATGGGTATATGTAAAAAGACACCCCAAAACACATTTCTCTATTTCTCCTGAGTACGGCGATACCACGTGTGTGTGACACTTTTGCAGCCTAGGTGCGCAAAGGGGCCCAAATTCTAAAGAGCACCTTTAGGATTTCACAGGGCATTTTTTACGCATTTGGATTCCAAACTACTTCTCACGCTTTAGGTCCCCTAAAATGCCAGGGCAGTATAAATACCCCACATGTGACCCCATTTTGGAAAGAAGACACCCCAAGGTATTCCGTGAGTGGCATGGCGAGTTCATAGAAGGATTTTTTATTTTTTTTCCTCTGTCTCCCTTTCCGCTAACTTGGGACAAAAAGTTCAATCTTTTATGGACTCAATATGCCCCTTAGCTAATACCTTGGGGTGTCTTCTTTCCAAAATGCGTTCATTTTTTTTTTTCGTTCAGCCTCTGGGCTGAAAAAAAAATGAACAGCACAGATTTCTTCATTCGCATCGATCAATGTGGATGAAAAAATCTCTGCCAAAAAAAAAAAGAGGGGAAAGGCGTCTGCCAGGACATAGGCGCTCCGCCCAACATCCAAACCCACTCAGCTCGTATGCCCTGGCAAACCCGATTTCTCCATTCACATCAATCGATGTGGATGAATAAATCATTGCCGGAATTTTTTTTTATTTTTTTTTTATACAAAGTGTTTGCCAAAGCATATGAACACCGCTCATAAGCCTTGGCAAATGTATATATTTTTTTTACTGCAGAGAAGAAATCTCATCTTGCAGCGCCGCATACACTGACTTTTGTGTAATCTGACAGCAGCGCAATGCTTCTGTCAGAATGCACATCAGTGCTGCAGCTGGTTGACCGCTTGGTCCACCTAGAAGGTAAAAAAAAAAAACAGCCCGCAACGCAATAAATTAATTAACATTAACTTTATATAACATTTGAACAGAACATTAACTTTTATAAACTTTATTAAACTTTTGAAACAGAACATTAACTTTTTGGCGTGTGTGTGTGTGTTCCACGGCCGTGCGCTTCCGGTCAGGTGACCGGAAGTTCGGCATCCCGGTAATTTTAAACCCGGCTCCAGGCAGGTATGAGAACTGGGTGGTTCTGGACGCCGAAAACTGATATCCAGAGGCTAGAAAGTGGACCAGAGGGGTTCCAGGACAATTTTGGCGTGGTGGGTCTGCAGGAGCAGTGATCTCTCAGGTGAGAGTAACACTTGGTGGCAGTTTGTAATTAAGGCATTGTTGTATTAGTGCAGGTTGTTGCCCCCACTATGGACGAAGAGAGGAGGTCTGAAAGTGCGGATGTGGAGATCTTGCCACCGGTATTGTGAGTCCTATTCTCGGTTGTTAGAGAGATCTGGACTGTTTCTCAGTGTTGGGTGTGTTCCGTTTTTCTTAGACGGTGCCTAAGAAGGTGGTGGCAAAGAAAAAGAACAAAGAATGCCCTATCTGCAAGTGCCTGTTGTCTTCTTCTTACACTAAAAAGCAGCTGTCAGCAGTGCATTGAGAAGACGGTGGCTGAGGAGACTCCAAGTCTTCTGAAAGACCTGAAGTCAATCATGTCTGAAGTTAAAAATTCCCTGAGAAGTAGGAAGAGGAGAAGAGCAGTGAGGCAGGAGTCCGACGTTGAATCGGAGGATAGCGACTCTTTCTCCAGGAACGAGGACTCTGATTCCTTTTCTTCGGAGGATAATATAAAAGAAGGAAAGTTCCTATTTCCAGCGGAAGATACGGACAAATTATTAAAAGTTATCCGATCTACCTTGGAGTTAGAAGATACCAGGGAGGATAGGTCGGTAGAGGATGTTATGTTTGAAGGCCTTAGGGAAAGGAAGCGTAGATGTTTCCCGGTCCATAGGTCTATCTCAGCAGTGATAGAAAAGGAATGGAAAAAAACGGATAAAAAGCCGTTCAGTTCTAAAACCTTCAAACGGAAGTATCCATTCGAGGAGGAAGCATCTACATCTTGGGACAAGGCCCCTAAGCTGGATGTAGCCATTTCCAAGATTTCTAAAAAATCCTCACTGCCCTTTGAGGACATGGGGTTCTTAAAAGACCCCTTAGATAAAAGAATTGACTCCGCCCTTAAGAATGCATGGGAGTCTTCTGCGGCTGCTTTCAGACCTAGTATAGCTGCCACGGTTGTTGCAAGGTCTATGTCACTATGGTTGGAGAGGCTAGAAGGGCAGATTAGGGAAAAATGCCCTAGGGAGCAGTTATTGGCTTCAATTCCGACCTTCCAGAAAGCCGCGGATTTTATTGCAGACGACGCGGTGGACTCGGTGAGGCTGGAAGCAAGGACCGCTTCCCTTTCTAATTCTGCACGACGTGCTTTGTGGATTAAGAATTGGAAAGGGGGAGATCTGTCATCCAAGTTGAGGCTTTGTAGCATTCCCTGTGATGGCCAGTTTCTTTTCGGGTCATAGCTTGACTCTTTACTCGAGAAAGCGGCAGATAGGAAGAAGAAGTTTCCCCAGGAATCTTTTACACAGTTTAGACAATATAAGCGGCCCTTTCGGAACCCGTCAAGGTTCCAGAGTAAGAGGCAGATGGGGACAAAGAACAGGGATCTAGGCCTAGATCAGGAAATAAGGGTTTTTTGTTTGGATCTGCCACAGCCCGTACATCAAAACAGGGTAAGCAATGATGCCATGATCCCAGTAGGAGGAAGGTTAAAGTTCTTTCTTCCTGCTTGGGAAAAGATGGCAGGAAAATGGTTAGTGTGTCTTCTGCGGGAGGGTCTAAGGTTGGAGTTCCTAAGTTGCCCCGCAGAAAGATTTGTGGTGTCAAGGTCTTCCCCCGTCATGCTGCAAGAAATAAAAAAATTGATAAGCAAGAAGGTGTTGATTCCTGTCCCAGAGTCAGAACTAGGGAAAGGATTTTATTCCACCCTGTTTTTAGTAAAGAAACCGGATGGGTCATACCGGACCATCATAAATCTCAAATATCTGAACAGGTTCTTAAAAGCCAGAAAATTCAAGATGGAGACTATCAGATCAGCAATATATCTTTTATCTCCAGGGTGTCATATGGCAGTTCTGGATTTAAAATATGCTTACCATCATATTCCGATCCATCCAGATCACCATAGATTCCTCCGGGTGGCAGTGAGGACCGAGGTGGGACTTCTTCATTTTCAGTTCCAGGCTCTTCCCTTTTGGCCTCTCCATGGCACCTCAGATCTTCACAAAGGTAGTGGCGGAGATGGCTTCCTTCATCAGAAGGGAGGACATCACGTTTTTGCCTTACCTGGACGACTTTTTGGTGGTAGCCCAGTCCCGGGAGGAGTGTGCCAGGTCTCTGGATCGGGTTATGGAGGTTCTTCGGTCTCTGGGTTGGCTGTTAAACATCCAAAAGTCCAGGTTGAAGCCGTCAACGAGCCAGGTTTTTCTGGGTCTGGTTCTGAATTCCAGGCTGGAGAGAACTTTTCTCACAGACGAGAAGGTAGCTGGGGTTCAGGGAAGAGTTCAGAGGGTTCAGTTAGAACGGAACCTGTCTATAAGAAAAGCTATGTCTCTGTTAGGAGTTCTAACTTCCTGCATACCAGCGGTCCAGTGGGCTCAGAGACATTCCCGCCAGTTACAGGTAGAGATCTTGGCTGCTACAAGACGGGCGGGGGCATCCCTGGAGTCAGTGATGAGCTTATCAGAGGTGACTCTTTCTTCCCTAGATTGGTGGAAGGAGGTAGGAAATCTGAATCGGGGGACTTCCCTGGGCCTTTCCGGAACCGGTGGTGGTTACTACAGACGCCAGCCCCTGGGGTTGGGGGGCTCATGTGGAGGATCGGATCTTTCAGGGAGAGTGGTCCCAGGGTCAGAAACGGTTTTCATCGAATCGGAAGGAGCTGAGGGCAGTTTTGCTGGCCTTGAGAGCGGTTTTTCCGATGATCCTGAACAGACACGTGAGAGTGATGTCCGACAATCGGACAGTGGTCTCATATCTCAATCGCCAGGGAGGGACCAGGTCAGATTCTTTACTGAGGGAGTCGAGATGGATATTCGAGGAGATAGAGGGGAGAGTGCTTCATCTCTCGGCCATTCATATCAGAGGGGTCGAGAATTCTCGAGCAGACTTTGAGTCGCCACAGACTGCGTCAGGGAGAGTGGTCTCTGAATCCCAAGATTTTTTCCCAGATAGTAAGATTATGGGGGTTACCTTCGGTAGATATGTTCGCCACAAGAGAGAACAGAAAGGTACAGGATTTTTTCTCCCTCAGTCCGGAGGAGTGCCCATCTGGGGTAGACGCCTTTCTCCAGAAATGGGATTTTCCACTAGGCTATGCCTTCCCTCCGCTTCAGCTGATTCCTCTGGTAGTAAGGAAGATCAGGTACGAAGGAGCCAGGGTGATCATGATAGCCCCCTTCTGGCCGAAGAGGGCATGGTTTTCCCTGTTGAGAGCAATGTCAGTCTCGGATCCATGGATCCTCCCAGAAATTCCAGATCTATTATCTCAGGGTCCTGTGTTCCACCTAGAAGTAGGGTCCCTACATCTTTCAGCATGGAATTTGAGAGGTCATTTTTAGCCAGTCAGGGATTCTCTGAGGAAGTCATTTCCACTTTGATGAAGAGTAGGAAGGAGGTAACAAATGTTATTTATGCTCGAATATGGAGAAAGTTCCTGTTCTTTATAGGCACAGAAGTGGTTTCCTGGCCGTTAGAATTTTCCGTAGTTCAGGTGTTGGAATTTTTACAGAGGGGATTGTCCCTAGGGTTAGCAAAAAGTACACTAAAGGTGCAGGTGTCAGCCTTATCAGTTCTGGGGAGAAGAAGTTTGGCCATGGACCCTTGGGTGGTTAGGTTTTTTAAGGCAGTGGATAGGATTACGCCAGTAGCAGGCCCTAGGTTTCCTCCCTGGGACCTTAACTTAGTACTTAATGCCCTGACCAGACATCCCTTTGAACCTCTAGCATCTTGCTCGGTTAAAATACTTTCCCTTAAGCTAGTTTTGCTGGTAGCTTTAACTTCAGCCAGAAGAGTTGGGGAGATTCAGGCCCTCTCTATTAACCCCCCTTTTATGTCCTTTAGAGAGGACAGAGTGGTTCTTAGACCAGATCCTGGGTTTATGCCAAAGGTTCCTTCCAGGGTTAATAGGGCTCAGGAGGTAGTTCTCCCAGCTTTCTTTTCAGAGCATAAGGATGATAGAGAGAAGGAGTTACATTCTCTGGATGTCAGGAGGTGCATTTTGCAGTACCTGGAGGTGACTAAAGACTGGAGGAAGTCCTCTGCCTTGTTTGTTCTGTTCGGTGGGGCAAGAAAAGGTAATACTGCCTCTAAGGCTTCTATTGCCCGGTGGATTAGGGAAGCTATATCCTTGGCATATTCAGTAACCGGCGTGTCTCCCCCTATTTCTGTGAGGGCTCACTCCACGAGGGCGGTATCCACGTCTTGGGCAGAGAGGGCTAGCGTATCTATTGAACAGATCTGTCGGGCAGCCACCTGGTCTTCTCCGTCCACCTTCTATAAGCACTATAGGCTTCAGCTTGATTCTATCTCTGACCTTCCTTTTGGCACTAAGGTTTTGAGTTCTGTCACCCACCCTGAGGATAATCTCTGAAATCTCTCTCTAAGGTGCTGTCGTGGGGGAGGGGAAAAATGATGATTACACTTACCGGTAATCGGCTTTTCCTGACCCCACGACAGCACCTCTTTATTCCCTCCCTATTGGTGTAAGTCTGTGTGTTCACGGGTGTTGCAAAAAAAAAAAAAAAAAAAAATATATATATATATATATATATATATATATATATATATATATATATATATATATATATATATGAAAAATGGCGGCACTGGCTCCCGAGGGAGAAGGCGGGTGCACGTCGTCCCAAAGGGAATGGACTGGTTTCCCTGATGAATATTCTAGGAAAATATATATATATATATATATATATATATATATATATATATATATATATATATATATATATATATATATATATATATATATATATATATATATATATATATATATATTAGGAAAACATTTTTCATATATATATATATATATATATATACAGACGTGGACAAAATTGTTGGTACCCTTTGGTCAATGAAAGAAAAAGTCACAATGGTCACAGAAATAACTTTAATCTGACAAAAGTAATAATAAATTAAAATTCTATAAATGTTAACCAATGAAAGTCAGACATTGTTTTTCAACCATGCTTCAACAGAATTATGTAAAAAAATAAACTCATGAAACAGGCATGGACAAAAATGATGGTACCCCTAACTTAATATTTTGTTGCGCAACCTTTTGAGGCAATCACTGCAATCAAACGCTTCCTGTAACTGTCAATGAGACATCTGCACCTCTCAGCAGGTATTTTGGCCCACTCCTCATGAGCAAACTGCTCCAGTTGTGTCCGGTTTGAAGGGTGCCTTTTCCAGACTGCATGTTTCAGCTCCTTCCAAAGATGCTCAATAGGATTGAGGTCAGGGCTCATAGAAGGCCACTTTAGAATAGTCCAATTTTTTCCTCTTAGCCATTCTTGGGTGTTTTTAGCGGTGTGTTTTGGGTCATTGTCCTGTTGCAAGACCCATGACCTGCGACTGAGACCAAGCTTTCTGACACTGGCTAGTACATTTCTCTCTAGAATTCCTTGATAGTCTTGAGATTTCATTGTACCCTGCACAGATTCAAGACACCCTGTGCCAGACGCAGCAAAGCAGCCCCAGAACATAACAGAGCCTCCTCCATGTTTCACAGTAGGGACAGTGTTCTTTTCTTGATATGCTTCATTTTTTCGTCTGTGAACATACAGCTGATGTGCCTTGGCAAAAACTTCGATTTTTGTCTCATCTGTCCACAGGACATTCTCCCAGAAGCTTTGTGGCTTGTCAACATGTAGTTTGGCATATTCCAGTCTTGCTTTTTTATGATTCGTTTTCAACAATGGTGTCCTCCTTGGTCGTCTCCCATGTAGTCCACTTTGGCTCAAACAACGACGGATGGTGCGATCTGACACTGATGTTCCTTGAGCATGAAGTTCACCTTGAATCTCTTTAGAAGTCTTTCTAGGCTCTTTTGTTACCATTCGGATTATCCGTCTCTTAGATTTGTCATCAATTTTCCTCCTGCGGCCACGTCCAGGGAGGTTGGCTACAGTCCCATGGATCTTAAACTTATGAATAATATGTGCAACTGTACTCACAGGAACATCTAGTTGCTTGGAGATGGTCTTATAGCCTTTACCTTTAACATGCTTGTCTATAATTTTCTTTCTGATCTCTTGAGACAGCTCTTTCCTTTGCTTCCTCTGGTCCATGTCGAGTGTGGTACACACCATATCACCAAACAACACAGTGATTACCTGGAGCCATATATATAGGCCCAATGGCTGATTACAAGGTTGTAGACACCTGTGATGCTAATTAGTGGACACACCTTGAATTAACATGTCCCTTTGGTCACATTATGTTCTGTGTTTTCTAGGGGTACCATCATTTTTGTCCATGCCTGTTTCATGAGTTTATTTTTTTACATAATTCTGTTGAAGCATGGTTGAAAAACAATGTCTGACTTTCATTGGTTAACATTTATAGAATTTTAATTTATTATTACTTTTGTCAGATTAAAGTTATTTCTGTGACCATTGTGACTTTTTCTTTCATTGACCAAAGGGTACCAACAATTTTGTCCACGTCTGTATATATATATATATATATATATATATATATATATATATATATATATATATATATACAGTATGTAAATTAAACTAACGTAAGGGGGAGTCCCTCTCATGCTCTGGAAACTCACTGAGGTGGGAGAGCGGCTCCACCTTTTTCATGCTGCAGGTTTCCTGTCCTGGGGCGGAGCCATCTCTCTCTCTAAGGTGCTGTCGTGGGGTTAGGAAAACCCGATTACCAGTAAGTGTAATCATCATTTTCTTTGGGAACGATGAGTTGGGGTACCCGGATAGACCCTGGGGAAGTGTCTGTCATGTAGCCGGCTCACTACATCAGGGACTTGGGGCGCGGACCCTCCTGGATACAGGATTTCCGAAATGATCTCTTCCTGGAATTTTAGGAAGGATCCTGTTCTTCCAGCCTTACTGTAGAGAACAAAACTATTATATACAGCCAATTGAATTAAATATACAGACACCTTCTTATACCAGCGTCTGGTGCGGCTGGACACTAAATAGGGAGCCAACATCTGGTCATTGAAGTCCACCCCTCCCATGTGAAGGTTATAGTCGTGGACAGAGAGGGGTTTCACAATGACTCCAGTTGCCCTTTCAACTTGCACTGTCATGTCTGCGTGACTGGTGGACAGAAGGTAAACGTCCCTCTTGTCCCTCCACTTCATCGCTAGCAGTTCTTGGTCCCCCGTGCAAGTCGGGTACTAACGAGCCGTTGGGGGAAGCCCCGGCGACTAGGTTGCGCGGTGCCACAGCATTGAATTCCGACTAGATGTAAGTGCCGAAAGAGGGCCACGCTTGAGTAAAAATTGTCCACGTATAAGTGGTACCCCTTGTGGAGTAAGGATGACACCAAGTCCCAGACAATCTTGCCACTGCTCCCCAGGTAGTCGGGACATCCGCCTGGCTCCAGTTTTGAGTCTTTTTCCCTCATAGACCCTAAAACGATATGTTTAGCCTGTGTCCCTTTCACAGAGCTTATACAGTTTGACCCCATACATTGTGATCCTTGCTTTAACGCTGATCTGGTCCCATGTTCATATGTGCTCGCATTGCTGAGAAAACTGATGCTTTAATATATGCAAATGAGCCTCTAGGAGCAACAGGGGCGTTACCTTTACACCAAGAGACTGCTCTCTCTGCATCCTCAGTGCTCTCTGCACATTGATTGGACCAGGCATCATGCTGGCCAACAGCAAGTGATGTAATTCCACTATATAGGGGCATTGGGTGTGTTTAATGCTTTATTCTTCTTCCAGAAGATCAGATGGTGCGATCCGGTATGTGTGCCTTTTCACATATGATTGCTATTTATTTTATGATGTTATTTGCCCTGAGAATGTATAATAATGGCGTTAGATTTGCATACATTGGCTAATATGGCAGCTTATTATGTGTGTCCTGACCGCTGATGCTTGGGGTGAGAATATTTGTGTGCACTCTATGTAATGATCATATGCTTAAAAATGCAGTTTTACTGCTGAAACGTGGCATTTTTTAATGGTGGACGTACCTGTTTGGATTCTGTGGTCTGTTGGTGTCTCTGGTTTCTCCGGGTGGTAATTTGGTGGTCACAAGCACAGTGGGGGGGGGGGGGGGGGGGGGGAGGAGGGAGGAGAGTCTGGCCATGCTGATCCTTATTATTTTGTGTAATATATCATATATATTAGTATCATAAATAAATTATGTCTAACCACTTTTCATTTCTAGATTCATGTCCAGAGTACAGAAAGAGTTCTTGTTATACCTCGGCATAACTGCACTCATCCAGGGGATACGCACGCTTACGTTATTTGCTGGCTGCGCGGTGTCTGGGAACCACAAGGCTTCGAGGACGTACTCCTTGATGTCAATCAACTAGACAAAGACTTCTGCTTTCATTTAAATGTCAGCAGTACAACAACAGGTTATCGTGTAACACTCCGGAAGAGCCGTAAGTCTTGCATGGAGATGAATGAACACAGGGTGTCTCTCTGGGTGCCTTAATTTCTATATTGCTTGTCAAAACTAAAGGAAAGCTAATTTATTCCCTATACTCGTAAAGCAGTGTAAACCTGGGCACTCCCCGATGTCATGATACCATTTTCTGTCACAGCTAAATGGGAGAAAATCACAGTTTTGAAATCTATGATCTCAAACCAATGGACCATTTGGCACTGCTCAGTGGTAGTCCAAGATCAGACTTCTCCAGTGTGATTTCATGTTCCCTGTCAGATCAATATGACTGGATGTCCCCTTTAAGATATCTAAAACAGTTGATCTTTCACACCGCACTCTACAAAACAGTTGTGCCCTGGGAAAAGTCTAAGGCATACCAATACAATTCATCAGTGCAGTAAGTGCTGCTGCCTGAAACAACCAATAACAAAGCTCCTTACAGAAAGGAGTGTTATTATTGGATACTTTGAGCGGGCTGTCGAGGCATTCGCACTCACTACTTTCAAGATGTGGAGGGGGAGGCTCCTGCAGTAGTGTGCGATCGTCACCAAGAGGCGGCGGGCAGGGTAAGTGGCCTTACTGGGCAGTGGTTGGCAGGGACCCCCACTGATCTCTGACTAGTGTGAAGTGCTCAGCAGAGCGTTGCTTCTCCTCACTGTTGAACGCTGCAGTGAAGACAGTCTCAGTCTACGACAGTCTCAGGGACGTCTTCACCATCCTATATCAAATAATGTGCTCCAGGCATAGACCAGCCGCAATAATAGTAATCAATAATTATTTATTAATCAAAAAGGCAAAACATGACTGATGGTAATCAACCTACAGGATCAATGCAATATCAATGGGACATGTGCAAAAGAATAAAAGATAAAGTAAAATGATAAATTAATGAGAACACAATATATAATAGTCCAGTCCAGAGAAAATATATCCTAGTATAACCTGTATAATTTACCCCAGCAGTGGGCCCACTAATGGTAAACCAAGTTCAGTTATAAACGGTGGATCTACCTAAAAAAAAAAAAAACGTCGGACAAGGAAAGAAATAGTATTCACAAAACCCATTATCGATATATTGTGCACAATAATGTTAAAGAGGACCTTTCATGGTTTTGTATTAATTGCGATAACTACCTTTACTTGGGGGTACCCCCCACTGGTGCTGCCACCCTGCATACCTTCTATTACTACTAACAACAATATTATGATGTCCAATATATTGACCAATTCTAAGTACCTACTGATCCATTGGAACTCCTATTGAACCCTCTATTACTACTACCAACAACATTGTGTACAATATATGGACAGCACTACAGTATGTTCACACATCCTAAGTACCTACTAATCCATTGGAACTCTTCTTGAACCGTCTATTACTACTACTCACATTAAATAAGACCCTTCATGGTTTTGTATTAATTGCGATACATACCTTTACTTGGGGGGGCACCCCCCTGCTGATGCTGCCACCCTGCCTGATTTGTATTTTTTTATTTTTTTTATATCTCTCCTGCGCCCCGTAGTTTTAGTTACTGATCATCAGTACATGGAGGAGACGCCAGGGTTTCTCAATGGGAGTCTCCTTCTCCCTGGCTGTGCCGCGATCCAATCACATAGGAGAGCATTACAGCCAGAGAGGTGAGTTTTTGTTTTTCTCCCTGGCTGTGACGCTCTGCGCTGTGATGGGATCGCCGGGGAGATGGAGACGCCCATTGCGAAACCCTGGCGTCTCCACCTCCCTGTATCGTTGCTCAGTATTGGTATACTGAGCACGAAAACTACGGGGGGGACACAGCAGGGTGCAGGAGCGATATTTTAAAAAATCAGGCAGCAGTGAGGGGTGCCCCCCAAGTGAAGGTATTTATCGCAATTAATACAAAACCATGAAGGTTCCTCTTTAATGCGAGTAGTAGTAATAGAGGGCTCAAGAGTTCCAACGGATTAGTAGGTACCTAGAATTGGTCAATATATTGGATACCAGAATGTTGTTGTTAGTAATAGAGTTCAAGAAAAATTCCAATGGATATGTAGACACATATAATTTATTAAGACCAGCATTTTAGATGCCGGTCTTATTGACCTCTATAGTGGTGCAGGCCTCTACATAACTTTGACATATCCACCTCCAGTCTAAATGTAAAGCCCCTCTCAAATGAGCGAGTTCCACACTCCGGACTCGCAGCGTGAGTGTGCAGCAGCTCCTGTCCTGACCTCCCAGCACTGATGGGCTTGCATAGCATTATATTGATTTATGATGTTATGTTACCCTTAGAGGTCTGGAATGTATTGGATAACACTGACACCATTATGTGTTACATTCCAGAAATGTAAGGGTTACATAGCATCATATATCAATATAATGCTTTGCGATCCCATCAGTTCTGGGAGGTCAGGAGGCCTCTCCCTGACACACTCTGCCAGTCTGATAGTTAGGACTCGCTCGTGTGAAGGGAGCCTAAGACTGCTTCCTTGCTGACTTGCATTTAGATCTTTTTCTACGACTAAACAGGCTTAATTGAATGTAGGCAGGCTATTATAGCTAAATGATAAAGTACATGGAAGATATACCATATTGGACTGTAGTATTCAGGTTAAATTGCCGTGTTGGCACTTTGAGATAAATATGTGGGTTTTGGGTTGCTGTTTGGCGCCCGGTCTCTATAAGGTTCGCCATCTCTGCTCTAGGCCAGTGCTTTTGAATAATAATCCTTGATGTGGCATTTAAATCCAAATGCCTGTGTCTCGTAAGGGTCCTCTTCCAGCCTGCTGCTTCAGGGTGCACATTGCTCACTGCAGCCGCCTGACAGCGTCTCCTCTGGCGTTCACATCCTCCATATTGCCACTTGGTAGAAGTTGCTCTGGCTACTGTGCGATCAGGGCAAATGTCTTTGAAGAAGGAGTCATATGCAATAAGCCTGTCCAAATGCACAGCATTAAATATGCTTACCTTTAACTATAGTATTTTATAATTGAACTGCTTTTATTGATGTGTTCTTTATTTTCCCTCCAGGGTTTACTCTTCCAATCTTCATTGTCTTAATTAGCATTTTGCTGTTCTGCTTAGCCGGTAAACTGAGTAGGTATGTGCCCATGGATAATGATCCGCTTACTAATTCACCCATTGGCACTGATTCATCATGCCTTTTCTCCAGAATCCTGTCTTCAATGGGCCTTTTGCAATGTTTTGGGCACACGTTTGCGCATTTTTACACCACTCACTCCAGTTTTGAAGTGGGTGTGGTCAGCTATGTTAATGATTTTCTCTACAGGTTTATCATTGATCTCACTCTAGGAGGAGGGTGGAGTAGGAAAACTGGAAGAGCTTCTCTAGACAAATATTAGGTTTAAATGGGTTATCTGAAACTAAAAAATGTCCCTCATGTGCCTAGGCCTCTCACACTGAATATACTTACCTGGCTTCCCGTTCCCCGTGCCTCTCCTGGTCCCCATACCCAAAGCTGCTGCTTCTCGCCATGTGCAGATGAAAACGGATCCCCGCAAGTGAAGGAGGACGCACTGCCCATGTGCAGCCGCCCTCCATTCATTTTCTATGGGGCCGGTGAAAATAGCTGAGCGCTGGCTCGACTATTCCGTCAGCCCCATAGAAATGAATGGGGGCCACGCATGCGCAGTATGCTCCCGTTTACTTCTATGGGGAGCTGGCTTGGTGGTGGCCGGACCGGAGTACTCCAGCCATCACCTTGCGGGACTCCGTTCTCGATATAGATGTGGGACCCGCACCTATAATACAATGGGGGCATATCCTAGCGATATACCCCCATTGTCCATGATGAGACAACCCCTTTAAGTGCACTATACAGATACATTTTACTGAATAACTCAGTATATTTAATTACATGCAATTACAAAAGTATTCAGATACAGGTGCTGGTTTTGAAAACTGTACAATATTTTTAGTGGGACAACCCCTTTAAGTCACGTCCCGCAGCACCGCACATGTACAGTGCTCTGAATCGGGTGGGTGCTGCACCCACCAATCAGCGGTAGGGGCCCAGCTATATTTGACAGCCAAGCCCCTGCTGTATTTGCCAGCATTGGTGTATACACTGATGCCGGCGTATTAATTTCTTGTATGCCGCAGTGAATGCTGACCACCACCACCCCATCAGGTCTCCGTGATGCAGTGATGGAGACCCGATCACTGGAACGTCATTGGGGCTTTTCCTACAGAAACTATGAGATCCAGCCCCCCTCATAGTCAATGCATTACAATACAGGGTGATTTGTAATGCATTTTAGAGAGGATCAGACCTCCAAAATTTGAAGTCTCACAGTGGGATAAAAAGTAAAACATTTTTTAACTGGCTGTATAAAAATATCACATGAACCATGCCGTCAGGTGAACACCATTAGAAAAGAAAAAATATACAGTTGCAAGAAAAAGTATGCGAACCCTTTGGAATGATATGGATTTCTGCACAAATTCGTCATAAAATGTGATCTGATCTTCATCTAAGTCACAACAATAGACAGTCTGCTTAAAGAGGACCTTTCACTCGTATACAAACTAAAAACGAACTCTATCTGTGGGCAGAGCGGCGCCCAGGGGTCCCCCTGCACTTACTAGTATGCCTGGGCGCCGCTCCGTTCGCCCGGTATAGGCTCCGGTGTCTCAGCTCCGTCTGTTGTATTGGACTGATTTTTTTTGTAGGAGGCATGTCCCTTGCTGCAGTGCTGGCCAATCGCAGCACACAGCTCATAGACTGGCTATGAGCTGTGCGCTGCTCATAGCCACCTTGACGGCCACCATGAGGGATGACCCTTGACTAGAGATGAGCGAACTTCTGTTTTAAGTTCGGCGTCTAAAGTTCGGCTTCCGGTTAGCGGAGAATCCCGATCTGGAACCGGATATGGATTCCGACTTCCGTTGTGGTCCGTGGTAGCGGAATCAATAATCGGCCATTATTGATTCCGCTACCACGGACCACAACGGAAGTCGGAATCCATATCCGGTTCCAGATCGGGATTCTCCGCTAACCGGAAGCCGAACTTTAGACGCCGAACTTAAAACAGAAGTTCGCTCATCTCTACCCTTGACCTCTGTAGGGGCAGGAACACACAGAGAGAGTTTAAATAGCCTCCACTCCCTCAGTGTTTTCTTACGGGGGTTAACATACAGAGAGAGGCCTCCCTATCCAAAATTTTGGATGATATTCCAAAAATAGACATTCAGGTAGCCAAAGTAGTGAAAAAAAAGTGTTACCCTTTGAAGATTCCTCACAACTGGGTGACCCTATGGAACTTAAAGCAGATAGCCTTCTAAACAGATCTGGGCAATCCGCCATGTTCGGGGTCAAAACTAACATAGCGGCAACTTCTGTGGCTAGGGCTATGTACATTTGGTTAGCAGAGCTAGAAGATCATCTTAAAAATAAGACTCCCAGAGAAAATATTATAGATTCTATACCTCTACTAAGATCAGCAGCTGTCTTTTTGGCAGATGCATCGGCTGAGTTGATACGCTTTTCCGCTAAAAAAGCAGCTTTCTCTAACGCAGCATGCAGAGCCTTATGCTCCATCCCCTTTTCGGGGCGAATTAGTGTTTGGTCCAACAATGGAAAAGATTCTGGAAAAGGCGGCCGACAGAGGAGAGAGAATCAAGGAAGAAGCCCTTTAGTCTGTTCCCCTCTCAACCCAGATCATACAGAGGGAAGGGAAAATCGGGCCGGTGGAGCTACCCCAAGGGGTGTTCTTGTTCAGTGGAGTCAGATTACATCAAATTCCCGAATTCAGAAAAGGAAAAGGTTTAGTTAAAAAAAAAAAAATAATTAAAAAAAACTGAAAACACCTTTCGTATTATAATAAATGTGAAGCCTCTAAACAGATGAATTATTTACAGGAGATTCAAGATGAAGTTAATCTCCTCGTCAATACCGTTAATTCCAGAAGGTGCATTTATGACGTCAGTGGACCTAAGGGATGCCTATTACCACATTCCAATTCACCAGGTGTCCCACAGATTTCTAAGATTCGCGTTAAGAGATCTAATGGGAATCCTTCATCATTTCCGGTACGTAACCCTCCCGTTCGGCATCTCATCGGCACCAAGAATATTTACCAAATTAGTGGTGGAGATGGTTGCCGCCTTACGCAAAAAAGAAAACTACATTATTCCTTATCTGGACGACTTTTTTTTAATAGTCGGCAACTCAAAAGTAGTAAGTTCCTGGGCCACGCAGAACTTTATGGACACTCTTTCGGATCTAGGCTAGATAGTAAATCTAAGAAAATCTACTTGCCCTATCCATAAAAATCTGATTCCTAGGCGTAGAATTAGATTCCAGATCTCAGAAGACGTATCTACCCCAGGACAAGTCAGAAGCCCTAAGGGAGAAAATATCACTCTTCCAGATGACTCGCAGATGTTCCATTCAAGAAGCTATGAGTCTGTTAGGAAATCTAACCTCCTGTCTAATCTCAGTCCTTTGGAGTCAGTCTCACACGAGTAATACTGAATTTTAATGGCAAGGAGAACAATCGACCTTAGACAAAAAGATTCAGATACCACTAAAAGTCAAAACAGACCTCAACTGGTGGAAAGAAAAGAAAAATCTCCTCCGGGGTACAGATTGGCTCAAACAACCAGAAGTGCAGATCATAACAGACTCCAGTGTCTTGGGCTGGGGGGCAAAGATAGGAGACCAGTTTGTTCTGGAAATTTGGCCCAGCAGTATGAGTAAGATCTTGAAATTACAGAGAACTATATGCAGTTCTCGGGACACTCTCAGATGCGGCAGATCTATTAAGAGGCCAAAACCTGAAGATACTCTCAGACAACATCACAACGGTAGCATACCTGAAACAGCAGGGGGGAACAAGATCCAACCTACTGGGGGAAGTGGCAAGAAAGATTTTCTCATGGGTAGAAGAAAATATCCTTTCATTAGCAGCAGTCCACTTAAAGGGATCCGAAAACAGAGGCAGATTTTCTAAGTTGGAGAAGGATGGATCCTGGAGAATGGTCCTTTTAAACAAGGACCTCTTTCAGAAGATCACATGCAGGTGGGGTCAGCCAGAAATATATTTGTTCTCCTCAAGAAAAAATACTCAGGTGGATTTGTTCTGTTCACTTGGGCAGTGGAGGCCCTATCAATAAGTTGGGATTGCACTCTAGTCAATGCATTTTCCTCCAATCACTCTAATTCCTTGTATTATACAGATGATGCAAAAGGAGGCAACAACAGTAATTTTAGTAGCCCCCACACTGGCCAAAAAGAAGTTGGTTCTCTACCCTAAAACAATTAGCATTGAAGGAACCATGGGAGATCCCGTTTCAGAAGGACATGTTGCGTCAGGGTTCCATACAACATCCAGATCCTCAAATTTTCAGACTAGTGTTTGGATCCTGAGGGCGAAACACTTAGCAAGCATGGTCTATCAGACAAAGTAATTTTTACCTTTGAAAGCCAGCAGAAAAAAAAGTTCCATCTGCCATATATCAAAGTTTGGAGAAGATTCTGCAGTTGGCTAGAAGGAGCATCATGATACTTCTCCAATAAATAAAATCTTTAGATTTTTTGCAAAGGGGCTTAAAGCTAGGTTTAAGGCCTAGTACTCGTAGAGTACAGATATCTGCTTTAAAGGATAACTGTCGTAGTAGTAGTTTATTAATATCACCTTGGTGGCCCTATTTCAACTTTTCAGGGTGAGGGCAGTGGCGGCCATCTTAACTGAATAGTGAAATTGCAGTTTTATGCAGACTGGTTGCCAACGGCTGAATCTTGTTAACCACCTCAGCTCCCCTAGCTTAAACCCCCTTAAAAGGGAGTCTGTCACCAGCATTTAACTTTAACCCTTCCCACAGCTCCCTAGCATGCTTACAGTTAACCAAAACGTTACCTCTGGCATCTTTCCTGCTGTTATAAATCAATCAAAAACTATCTTTATAAGATATGCAAATGAGGGCTCGCAAGTGCCCAGGGGCAGCGTTACTCTCTTAGGTGCCCTGCTTGCCCAGCCTTTTCATTGCATCCCCCCGCTCCTTCCTACCCTCCGCCCGCTCATCCTTTGACCACCTTTCTCATAGCTTGTTATTCCGCCGATATCCCGCGCCTGCGCACTCATTCCTTTGGCCGGCGCATGCGCACTGCGATGCCCATTACTTTTTCGGCATCACAGTAACTATTGCGCATGTGCCGGCTAACGATGCGAAAACGGCAGGAAAGATGCCAGAGGTAACGTTTTGATTAACTGTAAGCATGCTAGGGAGCTGTGGGAAGGGTTAAAAAAGTTAAATGCTGGTGACAGACTCCCTTTTAAGGGGGTTTAAGCTAGGGGAGCTGAGGTGGTTAATAAGATTCAGCCGTTGGCAACCAGTCTGCATAAAACTGCAATTTCAACTTTTCAGGGTGAGGGCAGTGGCGGCCATCTTAACTGAATAGTGAAATTGCAGTTTTATGCAGACTGGTTGCCAACGGCTGAATCTTATTAACCACCTCAGCTCCCCTAGCTTAAACCCCCTTAAAGGGAGTCTGTCACCAGCACCAAGGGGCGGGGGGATGCAATGAAAAGGCTGGGCAAGCAGGGCACCTAAGAGAGTAACGCTGCCCCTGGGCACTTGCGAGCCCTCATTTGCATATCTTATAAAGATCGTTTTTGATTGATTTATAACAGCAGGAAAGATGCCAGCGGTAACGTTTTGATTAACTGTAAGCATGCTAGGGAGCTGTGGGAAGGGTTAAAGTTAAATGCTGGTGACAGACTCCCTTTTAAGGGGGTTTAAGCTAGGGGAGCTGAGGTGGTTAATAAGATTCAGCCGTTGGCAACCAGTCTGCATAAAACTGCAATTTCACTATTCAGTTAAGATGGCCACCACTGACCTCACCCTGAAAAGTTGAAATAGGGCCACCAAGGTGATATTAATAAACTACTACTACGACAGTTATCCTTTAAAGCAGATATCTGTACTCTACGAGTACTAGGCCTTAAACCTAGCTTTAAGCCCCTTTGCAAAAAATCTAAAGATATTATTTATTGGAGAAGTATCATGATGCTCCTCTAGCCAACTGCAGAATCTTCTCCAAACTTTGATATATGGCAGATGTAACTTTTTTTTTTCTGCTGGCTTTCAAAGGTAAAAATTACTTTGTCTGATAGACCATGCTTGCTAAGTGTTTCGCCCTCAGGATCCAAACACTAGTCTGAAAATTTGAGGATCTGGATGTTGTATGGAACCCTGAAGCAACATGTCCTTCTGAAACTGGATCTCCCATGGTTCCTTCAATGCTAATTGTTTTAGGGTAGAGAACCAACTTCTTTTTGGCCAGTGTGGGGGCTACTAAAATTACTGTTGCCTCCTTTTGCATCATCTGTATAATACAAGGAATTAGAGTGATTGGGGGAAAATGCATAGACTAGAGTGCAATCCCAACTTATTGATAGGGCCTCCACTGCCCAAGTGAACAGAATAAATCCACCCGAGTATTTTTTTTCTTGAGGAGAACAAATCTATTTCTGGCTGACCCCACCTGGATGTGATCTTCTGAAAGATGTCCTTGTTTAAGGACCATTCTCCAGGATCCATCCTTCTCCAACTTAGAAAATTTGCCTCTGTTTTCGGATCTCTTTAAGTGGACTGCTGTTAATGAAAGGATATTTTCTTCTACCCATGAGAAAATCTTTCTTGCCACTTCCCCCAGTAGGTTGGATCTTGTTCCCCCCTGATGTTTCAGGTATGCTACCGTTGTGATGTTGTCTGAGAGTATCTTTAGGTTTCAGCCTCTTTAATAGATCTGCCGCATCTGAGAGTGCGCAGGCGTGGAATAACAAGCTATGAGAAAGGCGGGCGGAGGGTAGGAAGGGGCGGGGGGACGCAATGAAAAGGCTGGGCAAGCAGGGCACCCAAGAGTAACGCCGCCCCTGGGCACTTGCGAGCCCTCATTTGCATATCTTATACAGATCGTTTTTGATGGCTTTATAACAGGAGGGGTTGGTTCAATTCTGTTGGGACTTTGTGGTTAACGGCCCGATGGCGGTATTCCTCGGTTCTGTTTTTCTTTACTTATTTACCACATGTGGACTGAGTATATATATAAAATTTAACTTTTACTATAATTTCACTTTAAAAACATTGGTGGTAGCAGTGAGACAGACGAAAAACATACATACATGTAAACCCTTATTTTACCACCGTATAAGACCGCGGTAAGGTAATACAGGACGGGGTAAGACCCACCCAGTAGGTATACGGCCAGGGTTGGTGGTTGGCGTCAATGCTCCAGTGTGGCCACTGGAACTGGTGTCCATTTGTGAAGTTGATATGGCAATCTGGATACTCCTATAATGCCCTGGTCTAGAGCCCTCCCTATATGGATGCTCGGGGGCTATCCTCAGACCTGCCTCAACGACACAGAGCACCTGCCCCGACAGGGGCAACCCCATACGGAACCTTTCCCTAAATGGGGCCTCTTCCCTGTAAGTCCTTTACTGTGTGGCCCTACATGCCATGTTTCGTTCCATGAAAAATGGAGCTCATCAGGGGCTCATTGGAATCAGAAGGTTTCTATATAAAAAATGCACAGAAAAAGATATGCAAAGCGTGGTCACTACAATGTGCCTATTTGGATATACATTTAGACAGCATTGGGTATGTAGTCTCAACTTACTTTTTCAGTAGAGAGTTTCTTGTAAATACAAAGTGGTGTGGACGGTCAGTGGTACGCGTCCCTGCCGGGGTATGGAGAAGTGTCCCCAACAATACCCTCACCTCACTGCTGAATGGCGGCAGTGTGGGAACACCGCCAATTCAGCCACCTAACCTTTTAAAATCGGAGCTTCCAGCTGTTTCCGCCCTCCTATGGTGGAACGCACGCCATTTCCATGCGCTACATTCCACCGGAAGTCAGTGTCACGTGATCGCTCGGGCTGCCGGAAGTTACATGCAAATGTGTCTGAGCGTCACCAGTCGCCCAGCAACCGGATGACGCGCAGGCACTGCACGCTGATCAGTCTCAGATGTCGGACGGCAACTTTTAAAGAATACAATCATTTAAAGATGGATTTCTTTGGCAGGTTCTCATCCATACTTATTCCCACATGCAATTGACCATGCGGTGCAGATGGGGAGAATATACTAGACATAAAGATCTGTCCCTACACCGAAACAAGGATTATCAATTTATGTCTTTTTTTTTTTTTTTTTCTATTGTCAGATATATGGAGCTAGAAACAATATTTTTACGCTATTCTGATCTTTAATATAGCTAAGGGGGGTATTTTGATTTTAAAGCAATTATATCGTCCAATATAAGGTCCAAAGGGACAGATTCCCGCACATATTAGATCTTAATCAGTTAGATCATACAGTCAGGTGAACAACGGCTCATTCTAATGTTATGGCCTTTATAATAGCTGGCCATTTAAATGAAACACGTGTAACTCAGTTGTTCATTAAGGCCGTTGGGATATAGTGTCTTCAAATAAAAGATCCACCTTGCCTCACATTGGAGGATTCTCTTATCTCAGTCGCAACTCTTAAAGGTGGCCTAACGTTTTCGATTCCCATAAGAGAGGCACCTTGGGTCCCCCGCCGTGCTCAGCACGTACATGGCGCGAGACCACGGTGTCTCTGCTGTTATGGACATCATTTATATGCTCGCCAACTTTTCTTCTCAGCTCTTTTTGTTTTGCAACATATTCCTTGTTACAGGTGCATGTGATTTTATAGACAACCCCCGTAGTTTTATAGTGATCAGATCCCTGATAATATAGGTTTTTCCTGTATTGCAGCTCCTAAATGATTTTCTGCACTGCATGTACTTACAGGCTATGCACCCCCCACATCTGTAATTACCATGAACACCTTTTTCCAGCCAGGTTTTTTGTGCCGGTTTAGGAGAGAAATGACTATTCACCGTCCAGTCTCGTACACTCTTTCCCCTCCTATATGTTATACTTAGGTGTTCTTTTATGGTGGTACAGATGTCCGGGTCCATCCTGAGTACATGCCAGTGTTTAGCAATTATTTCTCTTATGCCTGCGGAGGCCTCATTAAATGTGCTAATTAAGCGTGTCTCTTGAATCCCTATTGGGGGCACATTATCGATACTGCTCGTCTTGTTAGGGGTAAGGAGGGAGCTGCGGGAGCGGGCTTTTGCGGCCTTGTAAGCTGGTGTTAATGTGTCAATGGGATAGCCCCGATCCATAAGATCTGTTGCCTGTCTCTGGAATTCCACCTCCTTGGAGCAATTTCTCATTATTCTCAGATATTGGCCCCGAGGAATTCCCCCTCCTGAGGGGGAAAGGGTGGCAACTGTCCCACCTCAGGAGGGAATTCGTCGAGGTTTGTTTACGAAAGATTGTGGTTTCGAGACGGCCATCCTGATTTTTGGTGATAAGGATATCCAAGAATGGCAACCACTTCTCGTCACACTCTGATGTGAAACGTAGGCAAATTTGGTTCTTATTTAGGCTTGATGCCCAATCTGAAAGACTTACGGCCACCTTTCCAGACAACCAGCACGTCCTCTATATAACGTGCCCATATCTGGACATTTTGGACCTCACAGATGGTCTCGTCACAGAAGACCAAAGTGTCCTCCCACCAGCCCAGGAGCAGATTTGCGTATGATGGGGCACATGAACATCCCATCGCGGTGCCCCTCAGCTGGTGGTAGAACCTGCTATTGAAAAGGAAATAGTTTCTACATAATACAAACTCCAATAATTGAAGAACAAAACTGTTGTGTGTTATGAATTTACATCCACGTGTGCCCAAGAAATGTGCCACTGCGTGTAGGCCCCATTTACGGGGATGGATGAGTATTGGGCCTCCACGTCAATGCTCCCCAATATACACCCATCCTCTAGGTGTATCGCTTCTAATTGTTTCAAAAGGTCTTCTGTGTCCCTAACGTATGAGGGAAGTGATTGCACGAAAGGTGATAAAATTTTGTCTATGTAAATTCCTACATTTTGTCTGCCGAAAGTGCATAAAGGGTGTGACTCACTCAAGGGTCGCCCAATAGTTTCGGGAATAAATAGTCTGAGTCAAAATGTAGGAATAGGAAACGTTGTTCACCTGACTGTATGATCTAACTGATTAAGATCTAATGTGCGGGAATCTGTCCCTTTGGACCTTATATTGGACGATATAATTGCTTTAACCACTTCAACCCCGCTAGCTAAAACCCCCTTAATGACCAGGCCACTTTTTACACTTCTGCACTACACTACTTTCACGGTTTATTGCTCGGTCATGCAACTTACCACCCAAATGAATTTTACCTCCTTTTCTTCTCACTAATAGAGCTTTCATTTGGTGGTATTTCATTGCTGCTGACATTTTTAACTTTTCTTGTTATTAATCGAAATTTAGCGATTTATTTTTTTGCAAAAAAATGACATTTTTCACTTTCAGCTGTAAAATTTTGCAAAAAAAAAAAAGACATCCATATATAAATTTTTCTCTAAATTTATTGTTCTACATGTCTTTGATAAAAAAAAAATTTTTGGGCAAAGAAAATAATGGTTTGGGTAAAAGTTATAGCGTTTACAAACTATGGTACAAAAATGTGAATTTCCGCTTTTTGAAGCAGCTCTGACTTTCTGAGCACCGGTCATGTTTCCTGAGGTTCTACAATGCCCAGACAGTAGAAAACCCCCACAAATGACCCCATTTCGGAAAGTAGACACCCTAAGGTATTCGCTGATGGGCATAGTGAGTTCATAGAACTTTTTATTTTTTGTCACAAGTTAGTGGAAAATTATGATTTTTTTTCTTTTTTTCTTACAAAGTCTCATATTCCACTAACTTGCGACAAAAAATAAAAAATTCTAGGAACTCGCCATGCCCCTCACGGAATACCTTGGGGTGTCTTCTTTCCAAAATGGGGTCACTTGTGGCGTAGTTATACTGCCCTGGCAATTTAGGGGCCCAAATGTGTGAGAAGTACTTTGCAATCAAAATGTGTAAAAAATGGCCTGCGAAATCCGAAAGGTGCACTTTGGAATATGTGCCCCTTTGCCCACCTTGGCTGCAATAAAGTGTCACACATCTGGTATCACCGTACTCGGGAGAAGTTGGGGAATGTGTTTTGGGGTGTCATTTTACATATACCCATGCTGGGTGAGAGAAATATCTTGGCAAAAGACAACTTTTCCCATTTCTTTATACAAAG
This sequence comes from Bufo gargarizans, assembly GCF_014858855.1. Lineage (NCBI taxonomy): Eukaryota > Metazoa > Chordata > Amphibia > Anura > Bufonidae > Bufo > Bufo gargarizans. Next base: position 101,930,274 of record NC_058087.1, read on the forward strand.
TTGGCATTTGACCAAGATATTTTTCTCACCCAGCATGGGTATATGTAAAATGACACCCCAAAACACATTCCCCAACTTCTCCTGAGTACGGGGATACCACATGTGTGACACTTTTTTGCAGCCTAGATGCGCAAAGGTGCCCAAATTCCTTTTAGGAGGGCATTTTTAGACATTTGGATCCCAGACTTCTTCTCACGCTTTAGGGCCCCTAAAAAGCCAGGGCAGTATAAATACCCCACATGTGACCCCATTTCGGAAAGAAGACACCCCAAGGTATTCAATGAGGGCCATGGCGAGTTCATAGAATTATTTATTTATTTATTTATTTTTTTGCATAAGTTAGCGGAAATTTATTTATTTTTTTATTTTTTTCTCACAAAGTCTCACTTTCCGCTAACTTAGGACAAAAATTTCAATCTTTCATGGACTCAATATGCCCCTCACGGAATACCTTGGGGTGTCTTCTTTCCGAAATGGGGTCACATGTGGGGTATTTATACTGCCCTGGCTTTTTAGGGGCCCTAAAGCGTGAGAAGAAGTCTGGAATATAAATGTCTAAATAATTTTGCGCATTTGGTTTCCGTGAGGGGTATGGTGAGTTCATGTGAGATTTTATTTTTTGACACAAGTTAGTGGAATATGAGACTTTGTAAGAAAAAACAAACAAAAAAAAAAAAATATTTCCGCTAACTTGTCTGAATGGAGCCTGACAGGGGGGGGGGGGGGGTGATCAATGACAGGGGGAAGGGGGTGATCAATGACAGGGGGGGTGATCAATGACAGGGGGGGGTGATCACCCATATAGACTCCCTGATCACCCCCCTGTCATTGATCACCCCCCTGGTAAGGCTCCATTCAGACGTCCGTATGATTATTTATTTATTTTTTTTACGGATACATGGATTGGATCCGCAAAACACATACGGACGTCTGAATGGAGCCTTACAGGGGGGTGATCAATGACGGGGGTGATCAGGGAGTGTATATGGATGATCACCCCCCCCCCCCTGTCATTGATCACCCCCCAGTAAGGCTCCATTCAGACGTCCGTATGATTTTTACGGATCCATGGATACATGGATCGGATCCGCAAAACACATGCGGACGTCTGAATGGAGCCTTACAGGGGGGTGATCAATGACAGGGGGTGATCAGGCAGTGTATATGGGTGATCACCCCTCTGTAAGGCTCCATTCAGACGTCTGCATGTGTTTTGCGGATCCGATCCATGGATCCGTAAAAATCATATGGACGTCTGAATGAAGCCTTACAGGGGGGTGATCAATGACAGGGGGGTGATCAGGAAGTCTATGTGTGATCACCCCCTTGTCATTGATCACCCCCCTGTAAGGCTCCATTCAGGCGTCCGCATGTGTTTTGCGGATCCGATCCGTAAAAATCATACGGACGTCTGAATGGAGCCTTACAGGGGGGTGATCAATGACAGGGGGGTGATCAGGGAGTCTGTATGGGGTGATCAGGGGTGATCAGTGGTTCATAAAGGGTTAATAAGTGACAGGGGGGGGGGGGTGTAGTGTAGTGGTGTTTGGTGCTACTTTAGTGAGCTGCCTGAGTCCTCTGGTGGTCGATCCAAACAAAAGGGACTACCAGAGGACCAGGTATATTAGACGCTGTTATCAAAACAGCGTCTAATATACCTGTTAGGGGTTTAAAAATCACATCTCCAGCCTGCCAGCGAGCGATCGCCGCTGGCAGGCTGGAGATCCACTCGCTTACCTTCCGTTCCTGTGGGCACGCGCGCCTGTGTGCGCGCGTTCACAGGAAATCTAGGCTCTCGCGGGAGGACGCGTATATGCGTCCACCCAGAAGAGCAGAGCCGCCGCCAGGACGCTATCCTGCGTACGGTGGTCCTGAGGTGGTTAAAATCAAAATATCCCCCTTAGCTATGTTAAAGATCAGAATAGCGTAAAAATATTGTTTCTAGCCCCATATATCTGACGATAGAAAAAAAATGACATAAATTGATAATCCTTGTTTCGGTGTAGGGACAGATCTTTATGTCTAGTATATTCTCCCCATCTGCACCGCATGGTCAATTGCATGTGGGAATAAGTATGGATGAGAACCTGCCAAAGAAATCCATCTTTAAATGATTGTATTCTTTAAAAGTTGCCGTCCGACATCTGAGACTGATCAGCGTGCAGTGCCTGCGCGTCATCCGGTTGCTGGGCGACTGGTGACGCTCAGACACATTTGCATGTAACTTCCGGCAGCCTGAGCGATCACGTGACACCGACTTCCGGTGGAATGTAGCGCATGGAAATGGCGTGCGTTCCACCATAGGAGGGCGGAAACAGCTGGAGGCTCTGATTTTAAAAGGTTAGGTGGCTGAATTGGCGGTGTTCCCACACTGTTGGCATTCAGCAGTGAGGTGAGGGTATTGTTGGGGACACTTCTCCATACCCCGGCAGGGACGCGTACCACTGACCGTCCACACCACTTTGTATTTACAAGAAACTCTCTACTGAAAAAGTAAGTTGAGACTACATACCTAATGCTGTCTAAATGTATATCCAAATAGGCACATTGTAGTAACCACGCTTTGCATATCTTTTTCTGTGCATTTTTTATATAGAAACCTTCTGATTCCAATGAGCCCCTGATGAGCTCCATTTTTCATGGAACGAAACATGGCATGTAGGGCCACACAGTAAGGGACTTACAGGGAAGAGGCCCCATTTACGGACAGGTTCCATATGGGGTCGCCCCTGTCGGGGCGGGTGCTCTGTGTCGTTGAGGCAGGTCTGAGGATAGCCCCCGAGCATCCATATAGGGAGGGCTCTAGACCAGGGCATTATAGGAGTATCCAGATTGCCATATCAACTTCACAATTGGACACCAGTGCCAGTGGCCACACTGGAGCATTGACGCCAACCACCAACCCTGGCCATATACCTACAGGACGGGGTAAGACCCACCCAGTATTACCTTACCGCGGTCTTATACGGTGGTAAAATAAGGGTTTACATGTATGTATGTTTTTTCGTCTGTCTCACTGCTACCACCAACGTTTTTAAAGTGAAATTATAGTAAAAGTTTAATTTTATATATACACATGTGGTAAATAAGTTTATAAGAGGTGTGACATATCTCTGCACATACGCACCTGGTGCATAGAGATAATTTCTGTATATATGTTTTTCTTTATTAATATTTTTTGATCTCCTTCTACTGCTTTTGCACGCACTGAGGTCCTCCTGTTGGAGCATGGGGGTAGGGGTGGACGGTATAGGCGATATAGGCGATATACGATATGAATTTGGGCCACGATATGGATTTTCGCCATATCGCCTATATCGCCTGACCGCGATATGATCATTTTCTCCTGAGCCGGCACAGCGGAGGGAGGAGGGAGGAGGAGGGAGTCCCTCCCTCCCCACTGTGCGCGGCTGCCGCTGAAAACCAATGAGGACAGAGTAGGAGGGGAGGGACTGTGGCCACTGCGCTACCAATGACTGTGCCGGCCATATCCCACAGGGTCCCCCTCCTCCCCCCCCCATCATTGGTGGCAGTTTGCAGTTCCGATCGGAGCCCCAGCAGTGTAATGCTGGGGCTCCGATCGGTTACCATGGGAGCCAGGACGCTGCTTAAGTCCTGGCTGCCATGGTATGTTAGTAGTGAGCAGAGGGCAGCGCATTATACTCACGTGCGCTGTGGCCGGCGGTCGCTCCTTCTTCTGTCTGTGCGGCGGATAGCTAATGCTTACAGCATTAGCAATGCGCCGCACAGACCTATGAGAAGGAGCGACCGGCGGCCACAGCGCACGTGAGTATAATGCGCTGCTCTCTGCTCACTAACATACCATGGCAGCCAGGACTTCAGTAGCGTGACTCCTGGCTGCCATGGTAACCGATCGGAGCCCCAGCATTACACTGCTGGGGCTCCGATCGGAACGGCAAACTGCCACCAATGATGGGGGGGGAGGAGGGGGACCCTGTGGCCACTGCCACCAATGATTAATGCGTTGCGTTAGCAGAGGGGACATATCAGAGGCAGGGGGAGAAGATCAGAGGCTGGGGAAGGGGGACATATCAGGCTGGGGAAGGGGGACATATCAGAGGCTGGGGAAGGGGGACATATCAGAGGCTGGGGAAGGGGGACATATCAGAGGCTGGGGAAGGGGGACATATCAGAGGCTGGGGAAGGGGGACATATCAGAGGCTGGGGGAGAAGATCAGAGGCTGGGGAAGGGGGGCAGATCAGAGGCTGGGGAAGGGGGGCAGATCAGAGGCTGGGGGAGCACATGAGAGGCTGGCGCCATGTGTAAAGTCCTATTCGCCCTAATAGAGCTCTATTAGGGTGAATATGATAAGGGTTCTAGCCCTTAATGAGGCCAATAGTTAAAAAATAAAAAGTTAAAAAAAAAAAATTTAAACACCCCCCCCCCCCCCCCATATAGAAAACAATATATCGCAATATATATCGCATATCGCACATGCTTAAAATTATATCGCAATATAGATTTTAGGCCATATCGCCCACCCCTACATGGGGGTATAGCCAGTGAAGGAGGAGATGTTTTTCTTTGCATAGTGTCTCCTAGTAATGGCCTAAGCTATACCCATGGTCTGTGTCCCCCAATGGAAAAGATGAGAAATTGATTTTATAGGTGAGTTTCCCCCCCCAAAAAAATATATATATATATATATATATATATATATTTAAATTTTATTATTTCCCCCCCTGGAGAGTCCACGCATAAAAAATGCTTATAAGGCCAGATTTACCACTCCAATCCAACACCACTCTACAGAATCACAAAATGACAAGGCCGTCACACTATCTGAATGCGGCCTGATTCGCACTGTGTGCATTTACCATATACTATGCAATTATATTCGTCTTATGGAGCCTTCCAGTATGTTTTTGGTGTGTTTTTATAATTTTTTACGGCACCTCAACCAGTACGTTTACATATAACTTCTAGTCATGCGTGACGAAAACTCTGCTTGTAAAAACACACATGAATTCCACTGCATTTTTACAAGCCAAAAAATAAATAAAAAATAGTAGTATGGAAGCACCCTTAGGTTACCTGCACATGGTGTGGATTTCATGTGGAAAAACTACAGCGTAATATAATTTACAACATGTCAATTGTTGGGTGTTTTTCTGTGCGGATTTCACCTATTTCAATGCAAAGGTGAGATCTGTGGCAAAATTGCTTCAAATCCACACCAAAAACATGATATAGTGCAGATTTATGTGGTTTTGCTGCAGATTTCTTGCAGATTTTCTGCACCCAAATTTGCACTCTGTGCAGGCACCCTTAGGTTACCTGCAAACGATGCGGATTATGTGCGGTATGTCCTAGCGGATTTTTGTGTGGAAACACTGCAGTGTAGTACAGTACCAGCAAACTGTATGAGATTAAACAAATCTCGTGCAGAATTTGAATTGCTTTGTAAATTTCAAAATGCTCAGCGTGTCAATTATGTTTGCGGTAGAGATGAGCGAACTTCTGTTTTAAGTTCGGCGTCTAAAGTTCGGGTTTGGATTAGCGGAGAATCCCGATCTGGAACCGGATATGGATTCCGACTTCCGTTGTGGTCCGTGGTAGCGGAATCGGCCATTATTGATTCCGCTACCACGGACCACAACGGAAGTCGGAATCCATATCCGGTTCCAGATCGGGATTCTCCGCTAATCCAAACCCGAACTTTAGACGCCGAACTTAAAACAGAGGTTCGCTCATCTCTAGTTTGCGGTTTTAGCTGCAGATTTCACCCTTTTCCACTGAAGGGTGAGATCTGCAGCAAAACCACCTCTTAACCCCTTAAAGACTCGGCCCTATTTCACCTTTTTACAGACATTTTTTGCAAATCTGACACTCACTTGTGCTGATAACTTTAAAAAGCTTTGACTTATCCAGGCCGTTCTGAGATTGTTTTTTTTTCATCACATATTGTATCATGACACTGGTAAAACGAAATAAAAAAAATATCAGTATTTAAAATTCATTTTTATTTATAAAAAAAATGCCAAATTTACCAAAAATTGGTAAAAAAATTGCAAATTTTCAAGTTAAAATTTCTCTACTTCTATAATATATGGTATTACCTCCAAAAATAGTTATTGCTTTACATTCCCCATATGTCTACTTCATGTTTTGGATTATTTTGGGAATGATATTTAATTTTTTGGGGATGTTACAAGGCTTAGAAGTTTTTAGAAGCAAATCTTGAAATTTTTCAGAAATTTTCAAAAACCCAATTTTTAGGGACCAGTTTAGGTCTGAAGTCACTTTGCGAGGCTTACATAATAGAAACCACCCAAAAATGACCCCATTCTATAAACTACCCCCTCAAGGTATTCAAAACTGATTTTACAAACGTCGTTAACCCTTTAGGTGTTCCACAATAATTAATGGAAAATAGAGATACAATTTCAAAATTTCACTTTTTTTGGCAGATTTTCAATTTTAGATTTTATTTTTTTTTTTATTTTTTTTACTTTTACAAAGCAAAGGTTAACAGCCAAACCAAACTCAATATTTATGGCCCTGATTCTGTAGTTTACAGAAACGCCCCATATGTGGTCGTAAACATCTGTACCGGCACATGGCAGGGCGCAGAAGGAAAAGGAATGCTGTACGGTTTTTGGAAGGCAGATTTTGCTGGACTTTTTTTTATTTATTTTTTTTGACACCATGTCCCATTTGAAGCCCCCCCTCCCCTCCCCCCAGATGCACCCCTAGAGTAGAAACTCCAAAAAAGTGGCCCAATTTTAGAAACTACGGGATAGGGTGGCAGTATTGTTGGTACTAGTTTAGAGTACATATGATTTTTGGTTGCTCTATTATACTTTTTGTGAGGCAAGATAACAAGAAAGAGCTGTTTTGGCACCATTTTTATGTTTTTGTTATTTACAACATTCATCTGATTAGATCGTGTGATATTTTTATAGACCAGGTAGTTACAGATGTGGCAATGCCTAATATGTATACTTTTTTTTTATTTTATTTTTTTTTTATGTAAGTTTTACACATTAATTTCATTTTTGAAGCAAAAAAGTGTTTCCATAGTCTGAGAGCCATAGTTTTTTCAGTTTTTGTTCGATTATCTTAGGTAGGGTCTCATTTTTTGCCGGATGAGATGACCGTTTGGCATTATTTGGGGGTACTTATGACTTTTTGATCGCTTGCTATCACATTACAAAAAATGGTTTATGTAGCACAGTTTTTTATTTTTTTTTATTTTTTACGGTGTTCATCTGAGGGGTTAGGTCATGTTTTATAGAGCCGGTCGATACAAAAGTGGCGCTACCAAATATGTATACTTTTATTTTTTACAGCTTTTTTTAAAACAAAAAAAATTATGTTTTAGTGTCTTCATATTGTGAGTTTTAATTTTTGGGGCGATTGTGTTAGGTAGGGGCTCATTTTTTGTGGGATAAGGTGACTGTTAGTTTGGTACTATTTTGGCGGGCAGACGCCTTTTTGATCGCTTGCTGTTGTACTTTTTGTGATGTAAGGTCACAAAAAAATGGTTTTTTAGCAGTTTTTATTTTTTACGGTGTTCATCTGAGGGGTTAGGTCATGTGATATGTTTATAGATACGGATGCGGGGACACCTAATATGTATACTTCCTTAGACATCGTGCTGCCTTCCATGCAATCGGTTCCCTCCCACAGCCGCATGGGGACCCGATGGCCCCGCCACCACACCAGTTAAAAGCCGCAAACCGCAGGTCTGAATTTACCTGCGGTTTGTTGCGATCGCCGATACGGGAAGTTGTGGTGGCGCCTCGACTACCTGGCTGCGGTCCATGCATGTAGGATACGTCTCAGGTGTAAACTGAAGTCTGTGGTGAAAGTGACCCCCCCCCCCCTGCGCGTTGCGACAGGATGCCCGCTGAATGATTTCAGCGGGCATCCTGTCACAATTAACCCCCGCAATCTACTTTTAAACTTAGGACGTCCTTAAGGACTTGGCAAACGTGGTGTACCCGTACGTCCTAAGTCCCTAAGGGGTTAGTCTGCACCAAAAAGTTGCACATATGGGGAGAAACACAGAAATCTGCACAGACATTCATGCAGATCCTATGTGCATTCACCCGCATTAGTGTACCTGCACATGGTGCAAATTTGTATAAAGAAAATCTGCAAAAATGCACATAAATCTGCACTATTTATTGCAGTTTTTGTTGTGGATTTAGTTTAACTGCACCATTGAAGTCTATGGGGAATACCACTCTGCAGAAGGTGCAGAATCACACAAAGAATTGACAGGCTGCAGATTTTAATATCTGCACAACAGTACAATTTCTGAACAGAAGTAAAAAGCTAAGTGTATTAAGATTTGTCAAAATCTCATTCACTTTGCTGGTACTCTATTACGCTTCTGTTTTTCCGCCTGAAAAACCATGCAGAAAATCTCAGTGATTTAGGCTTCACATGTGTTGCGCACCCAAGTATTGTAGTGTAGCAGGGCAGCCATAGGAATGAATGGGGTCTAAGTTTGCTGTGACCGCGATATGCAAATTGAAAAAAAACAATCTAACACTGCTGTATTTTTATTGGCGCGTTGCCACCGTGGGAGTTGCTCTGCGATCTCATTCATTTCTACAGCTGCCCTACTACACTGATATTTGGGTGTGCAACACCTGTCACGCCCAAAATCTCCATGTAGTCGTACGCTTACGCTTTGGGTTTCACCTGTAGTTTTCAGCTTTTGCAATCCAGAGGTTGCAAGCAGTGCAAGACCAGCTGTGATCCTGCCAACTATACCATCTAAAAAAAACAACATTTCATGCAGATTTTGCAGCTGTATGTTCTGCTACATGTGAATTGTATCCTTAGGCTGGTTTTAAAGCCTTATCGTGTTGTATAAAGATAGAAGTGGGTTGGAATGAAATTATAAATATAAAGAAACAATTTATACTTCTCCTTCTGGCTGGATCAACTTGTGGCTTTTGCTAAAAAATCGGCATAAAAAGGGACTCTAGACAATTATAGTAGCTGCAAAGGAATAGTTAATAGTCCCTACAAGTGTTTATTAGAAAGTGGCATGGAAAAAAAAAAAAATCACTTCCAATGTTTCCCTGTTCTGACATACCTTTTCCTGTTAAGGAGTTAAAGCTAGGTCAACGTTTCCTAAACTGCTCTACAGTATATTACGTGTTCCATGCATCCACCATTCTGGCGGACGCTCATGGTTTAAGGTTCCCTCCAGCACTGTACAATTTGCACTTTCAGGTGCCCTCGGTACACTTGAGTGGCCACTTGTGTGTGAAATAAAATGTGATTTTCTGAAGATTACAGGATTTGATTTGGCATCTACAGGTATAGATATAATATGGGAAGGCAGCCCTGCCATACATTATGCACAGTAAAGGTGATTTGAAAATTGGGCATGGTCTACAAAAAGACATGTGGGGCCATTTTTTCGACAGCCACTATGCCAGTTTTTTCCATAGAAAAGGTTACAAGACCCTGTTTTGTGATATTTTAACCCCTTCTACCCGGGCCAATTTTCAACATAAAGGGGTTCTCCGGGAATTAAGAAGATGAAAATACTTAAATATTGCTTCATTTTAAATATATTCTCAAATACCTTTCATTATTTATAATTGCTCATTTTGTCTGGGGAACAATCATCAGGGGAAACAAAATGGCCGCTGTCCGATTAGTTCACACAAAACCGGTCCTGATCACACATGAGGACAAGTTACTTTACAACACTGAGGTAAAGAGCTGCCTCATCCTCGTCTCTGCTCTAGTTGTCAGGGATTATGATCCTGAATATAGATAAGAACTTTAGTTAAATCTCTGGGGAATTTAGTTCATAAGCAGACATGAAGTACAGAGAGGATGTAATGTGTTGCTGTGGTAATGGAGACTGTAAACAATTGCTGCTGCTTATTAGACACACCTTACCCTCCTACCATGTCTCCTCATCTCCATTCCCACAGAGATTCACCTGTTAAGGCCTCTTTCACACTACAGTATGTTGATTTCGGTGTTTTGCGGTCCGTTTTTCACAGATCCGTTGTTCCGTTTTTTTTTTTGCTTCCGTTCCGTTTTTCCGTATGGCATATACAGTAATTACATAGAAAAAATTGGGCTGGGCATAACATTTTCAATAGATGGTTCAGAAAAAACGGAACGGAAACGGAAGACATACGGATGCATTTCCGTATGTGTTCTTTTTTTTTTTTTTTCGGACCCATTGACTTGAATGGAGCCACGGACTGTGATTTGCGGGCAATAATAGGACTTGTTCTATCTTTCAACGGAACGGAAATACGGAAATGGAATGCATACGGAACACATTCCGTTTTTTTTGCGGAACCATTGAAATGAATGGTTCCGTATATGGACCATATACGGAACGCAAAAAACGGACCGCAAAAAGGAAAGAAAAACAAACGGTAATGTGAAAGAGGCCTAAGGATCATAATCCCTGACAAGCAGATCAGAGAGGAGGATGAGGCAGCTCTAAGGCTCATTGTGGTGAAGTAACTTGTTCTGCTGTGTGATTAGGACAGGTTTTGTGTGTACTGATAAGACGGCGGCCATTTTATTTCTTTATTGATTGCTCCCTAGACAAAACAAGCCATTCTTAGTAATGAAAGGTATTTGTGAATATATTTATTATAAAATAATATTTTAAGTATTTTCAATATTTTAACCACTTAAACCCCCTTAATGACCAGGCCCACTTTTTACACTTCTGCACTACACTACTTTCACCGTTTATCGCTCGGTCATGCAACTTACCACCCAAATTAATTTTACCTCCTTTTCTTCTCACTAATAGAGCTTTCATTTGGTGGTATTTCATTGCTGCTGACATTTTTACTTTTTTTGTTATTAATCAAAATGTAACGATTTTTTTGCAAAAAAAATGTCATTTTTCACTTTCAGCTGTAAAATTTTACAAAAAAAAAATGACATCCATATATCAATTTTTCGCTAAATTTATTGTTCTACATGTCTTTGATAAAAATAAAAAAAATGTTTGGGCAAAAAAAAATGGTTTGGGTAAAAGTTATAGCGTTTACACACTATGGTACAAAAATGTGAATTTCCGCTTTTTGAAGCAGCTCTGACTTTCTGAGCACCTGTCATGTTTCCTTAGGTTCTACAATGCCCAGACAGTACAAACACCCCACAAATGACCCCATTTCGGAAAGTAGACACCCTAAGGTATTCACTGATGGGCATAGTGAGTTCATTGAACTTTTTATTTTTTGTCACAAGTTAGCGGAAATTATTTATTTATTTATTTATTTATTTATTTTTTTCTTACAAACTCTCATATTCCACTAACTTGCGACAAAAAAAAAATTCTAGGAACTCGCCATGCCCCTCACGGAATACCTTGAGGTGTCTTCTTTCCAAAATGGGGTCACTTGTGGCGTAGTTATACTGCCCTGGCATTCTAGTGGCCCAAATGTGTGAGAAGTAGTTTGCAATCAAAATCTGTAAAAAAAAATGACCAGTGAAATCCGAAAGGTCCACTTTGGAATATGTGCCCCTTTGCCCACCTAGGCTGCAAAAAAGTGTCACACATCTGGTATCGCCGTACTCAGGAGAAGTTGGGGAATGTGTTTTGGGGTGTCATTTTACATATAACCATGCTGGGTGAGAGAAATATCTTGGCAAAAGACAACTTTTCCCATTTTTTTTTTTTAATTTTTTTTTTTTATACAAAGTTGGCATTTGACCAAGATATTTATCTCACCCAGCATGGGTATATGTAAAATGACACCCCAAAACACATTCCCCAGCTTCTCCTGAGTACGGCGATACCACATGTGTGACACTTTTTTGCAGCCTAGATGCGCAAAGGTGCCCAAATTCCTTTTAGGAGGGCATTTTTAGACATTTGGAGCCCAGACTTCTTCTCATGCTTTAGGGCCCCTAAAAAGCCAGGGCAGTATAAATACCCCACATGTGACCCCACTTTGGAAAGAAGACACCCCAAGGTATTCACTGAGGGGCCTGGCGAGTTCATATAATTTTTATTTTTTTTTGGCATAAGTTAGCGGAAATAGATTTTTATTTTTTATTTTTACTCACAAAGTCTCACTTTCCGCTAACTTGGGACAAAAATTTAAATCTTTCATGGACTCAACATGCTTCTCAGCAAATACCTTGGGGTGTCTTCTTTCCAAAATGGGGTCAGTTGTGTGGTGTTTGTACTGCCCTGGCATTTGAGGGTCTCCGCAATCATTACATGTATGGCCAGCATTAGGAGTTTCTGCTATTCTCCTTATATTGAGCATACAGGTAATGAGATTTTTTTTTTTTCCGTTCAGCCTCTGGGCTGAAAGAAAAAAATGAACGGCACAGATTTCTTCATTCGCATCGATCAATGTGGATGAAAAATTCTCTGCCAAAAAAAAAAAAGGAGGGGAAAGGCGTCTGCCAGGACATAGGAGCTCCGCCCAACATCCATACCCACTTATCTCGTATGCCCTGGCAAACCAGATTTCTCCATTCACATCAATCGATGTGGATGAATAAATCATTGCCGGGAATTTTTTATATACAAAGTGTTTGACAAAGCATAGGAACGCCGCCTCCTCCTCAGCTCGTATGCCTTGGCAAACGTATCTGTTACTGCAGAGTAGAAATCTCGTCTTGCAGCGCCGCATACACCGACTTGCGTGTAATCTGACAGCAGTGCAATGCTTCTGTCAGAATGCACATCAGTGCTGCAGCTAGTCGATCGGTTGGTCCACCTGGAAGGTAAAAAAAAAAAAACAGGCCGCAACGCAATAATTTTATTAACTTTGGAACAGAACATATAAACTTTAACTTTTTGAACTAAACATTAACCTTTTTGCTTACTGGTGTTCTTTTATTTTTTTTACCTTTATAGAACAAACCTCTCCTTCCCCATGGGTCAATGTGCAAAGCGAAAATCGCCCAAAGATGTGGCGAAGTGCGTTATGCACTTTGTCCTAGGTGAAAGGAGACGTTTGCAGCAGCTGTGAGTGAATGGGCCCTAATAGCCCTGTGTGCCTGTCCTGGTGAGATGATCCCTATGCTAGGTGTACCTGTGTGTGGTACTTCCGGAAACACTCCCCTAAGCATAGGGCAGGGTGGTCAGGACAGAAATAGCGGGTGTCACGCCTTATTCCACTCCTGCTACAGACACAACATATTTTTCGGGGTGACGGTTGGGTTGAGGTACCAGGAACGACATTGGGGAAATGTCGCTCGTGTAGACGGCTAACTACACTGGTGGATGGGGCCACGGAACCTCCTGGGTACAGGAGGTTCTCGATGATCTCTTCCTGAAATTTGAGGAAGGATCGTGTTCTCCCAGCCTTACTGTAGAGAACAAAACTATTATACAGAGCCAATTAAATCAAATATACAGACACCTTCTTATACCAGCGTCTGGTTCTGCGGGAAACTAAATACGGAGACCACATCTGGTCATTGAAGTCCACCCCTCCCATGTGAAGGTTATAGTCGTGGACTGAGAGGGGCTTTTCAATGACACGGGTTGCTCGCTCAATTTGTATTGTCGTGTCTGCGTGAATGGAGGAGAGCATGTAAACGTCACGCTTGTCTCTCCATTTCACCGCGAGCAGTTCTTCGTTACACAGTGCGGCCCTCTGCCCCCTTGCAAGACGGGTGCTAACGAGCCGTTGGGGGGAAGCCCGCGCGACTAGTTTGCGCGGTACCACAGGCGCCAATCCGTTCTAGAAACAAATGCCTGAAGAGGGCCACACTTATGTAGAAATTGTCCACATAAAGATGGTACCCCTTGCCGAATAAGGGTGACACCAAGTCCCAGACTGTCTTCCCACTGCTCCCCAGGTAGTCAGGGCAACCGACCGGCTCCAGGGTCTGATCTTTTCCCTCATAGACACGAAATTTGTGGGTATAGCCTGTGGCCCTTTCACAGAGCTTATACAATTTGACCCCATACCGGTAAAATGTATCAGGGACTCGTCTACGCAGATGTTTTGCTCTGGGGTATACAAATCTGCAAATTTCAGGTTGAAATGGTCTGAGGGGCCGAATTTTGTGGAGTCGGTCAAAAGCAGGGTGGCCTCTGGGACGGGAAGCTGTGTTGTCGCTAAAGTGCAGGAAACGCAGGATGGTCTCAAATCGTGTCCTGGACATAGCAGCAGAGAACATGGGCATGTGATGAATTGGGTTCGTGGACCAATATGACCGCAATTCATGCTTTTTAGTTAGACCCATGTTGAGGAGAAGGCCCAAAAAAAAAAAAAAAATGTCGGAAACTTGGACTGGTTTCCACCGGAAAGGCTGGGCATAAAAGCTTCCCGGGTTAGCGGTTATAAATTGTGTGGCATACCGATTTTGTTTCTGCCACAACTAAGTCTAAGGGCTCCGCAGTCAAGAACAGCTCAAAAAATCCCAGGGCCGAACCGATCTGAGCTGTCTCAACCCGAACTCCAGACTGGGCGGTGAAAGGGGGAACTACAGGTGCGACTGGGTCAGAAGCCTGTAGGCCTCTTCAGAAGAATACCCCCTGTTTGATATTTGGGCAACTAAATTTAGGGGTATTCCCTGAGACTACCCAAGAAAAAAAGCAAGCCTGTCTTACAAATGGGAGGCTAGCGAAGTACCGGAGGCCGCTGCGGTTGATAAAAAATATCAAAACAGATTTTTTTATTGCCGCAGCGCGTGTAAAGTGAATGTGCAGTGATAAAAAAAATATATTTTTTGTCACTGCGGTGGGGCGGGCGTGGGTGAACGCATGTGTGGGCGACCGATCAGGCCTGATCGGGCAAACACTGCGTTTTGGGTGGAGGGCTAACTAAAGTGACACTAATACAATTATAGATCTGACCGTGATCAGTTTTGATCACTTCCAGATACTATAAAAGTACAAATGCTGATTAGCGATACGCTAATCAGCGAATAACGGACTGCGGTGGGCTGGGCGCTAACTGATCCCTAAACTACCTAACCAAGGGGCCTAAACTATACCTAAAACCTAACGGTCAATACCAGTGAAAAAAAAAGTGACCGTTTGCACTGATCACTTTTTTCCTTTCACTAGTGATTGACAGGGGCGATCAAAGGGTTAATTGGGGTTCAGGGGGGTGATCTGGGGCTAGTATGTGGTGTTTGGTGTACTCACTGTGAAGCCTGCTCCTCTGCTGGATCCAACCGACGAAAAGAACCAGCAGAGGAGCAGGCAGCCATATAACAGATCATATTTACAAATATGATCTGCTATCTGGCGCTCTGATTATTCATTTTTTTTAAAATCCGCAACCTGCCAGCAACGATCATTGGCTGGCAGGTTGCTGACGAAATGCTCCTTGACGAAATGCCGGCCCGCGATGCGCGGGGCGGCTGTGACTGAAATCTCGCGTCTCGCAAGATGACGCACGGATGCGTCCAGGAGGAATAAATCAACCACCTCCCGGTCGCATCCGTGCGTTATGCGGTCGGGAAGTGGTTAATTCCCCTTTAACCCCTCCAGGACCATTTTCTGCAAATCTGACATGTCACTTTATGTTAAAATGCTTTTACGTACCCAAGCCATTCTGAGACTGTTTTCTCACATATTGTACTTCATGACAGTGGTAAATATGAGTCAAAATATTTTGTTTTATTTATAAAAAAAATAAAATACCAGATTTACCTAAAACAGTACAGGGACCTCAACATTTCAGGGTCTAATACCTGTTTCAATGTAGTATTACATACATGCTGTATTGTAGTAGTACATTGAAACTGTCTGTTTCACACTGACAGTATGCCTGTGAGACCCATCCTGGGGTTGCCATGGCAACAATCAGCCCCCTGTCACCACAGCAGGAGGGGCCGATCGAGAGGCAGAGGTAATCGTTGATCACGGCATATAAAGGGCTAATCCACTGGCATTGGCATTTACACCGAAGCCGGCAGATACAGCAGGGGCCCAGCTGTCAGTCACAGCTGGGCCACTTTATTGATCAGGCGTGCACAACTGTAGTGCCCACTCAATCGTTATGACGTACTAGTATGTCAGTTTGTGGGTTACTTCCCATACGTCATATGTCACCAAGGGGTTAAACTGCAGTGCAACAATATTTTGTAGCACAGGTGTTTTTTTGCGCCGTACTTTCCACTGGGGAACAATAGAGGCCGGGCTGGAAAAAGGAGTAAAAGTGGAGTGGAAACTACTCCTGGAGGGCTGGAGTAGTTTTTACTCCAGGAGCATGGACTGCCAGTGGTGCACTTAACTTATGATGAGGCATGAACCCCCCCCCCCCCCCTCCCCTGTATAGGGGAAACAAAGACTGGCATGAAATGCATTTTTTTCTGTAAATTACCCCTGTAGTTTTAGGTCACTTTAATGCGGCAGTATTTGGGTCAGTATTTTGCATCAGTATTTTTAGCCAAAAAGGAGTGGTTTCAGAAGGGAAGGAGCTGATCTTTTCAGGATACCGTTCTCCGATTATGCTCCACTCCTTTGGCTTGAAAATACCATAAAGCCAACTTATCCTGGGACATTTAAAGGGAATCTGTCACCGGGAATATGTGTATAGAGCTGAGGACATGGGTTGCTAGATCACCGCTAGAACATCCACAATACCCAGTCCCCATAGCTCTGTGTGCTTTTATTGTGTAAAAAAAAACACAACGATTTGATACATATGAAAATTAACCTGAGATGAGTCCTGTCCCTCACTCATCTCACACACAGAACTCATCTCAGGTTAATTTGCATATGTATCAATTCGTTTTTGTTTTTTACACAATAAAAGCACACAGAGCTATGGGGACTGGGTATTGCGGACGTGCTAGCGGCCATCTAGCAACCCATGTCCTCAGCTCTATACACAAAATCCTGGTGACAGGTTCCCTTTAATCCTTGCCCCTGGGACTGTCCAGCTCCGGGGGGAAATTTGCACAAGCTCTACCCACTTTTTCCACCTATTTTTAGTCAACCCTGTCCCTTTTCCTGGGATTGCTGGCAACTATGAATTCGTGATGCAAAATAATGACCAAAATACTGCCATGTGAAAGAGGCTTTATTCAGATGTATTTCACTAGGGCAAATCTATGCCTGTTCGTTAGTTTGCCACAAATCACTCTCACTATCCACTGTATGTAGACTGCCAGTAAATTAGAGAAGTTTGTGTATCCATTGTGTAGTGCGGGTGCAATGCGATTTTTAATGCGTTTTGCACGCCCGTGATAAAAAACTGAATGTTTACAAACAACATCTCAGCAACCATCAGTGAAAAACGCATTGCATCTGCACTTGCTTGCGGATGCGATTTTCACACACCTCCATTCACTTAAATGGGGCAAGGGCTGCGTGAAAAAAGCAGAATATAGAACATGCTGCGATTTTTCACGCAACACACAAGTGATGCGTGAAAACCAACGCACATGTACACAGCCC
This sequence comes from Bufo gargarizans, assembly GCF_014858855.1. NCBI lineage: Eukaryota > Metazoa > Chordata > Amphibia > Anura > Bufonidae > Bufo > Bufo gargarizans. Next base: position 101,947,634 of record NC_058087.1, read on the forward strand.
CATTGAAATGAATGGATCCAGATTCCGTGCATGCGGAATACTCGCTTGTGTGAAAGGGGTCATAGACTATATTGGGATTTAACGGGAATCTGACCACTTTCCGCCATATGTTCCGGGTTTCGGCTGCACAAGAACCATTACATGCAATGTTTTTTTTTTTTTTTTTTTTGCCCAAACCCAACAATCATGCAGGAAAGAGGCCAGATCCCATTAGTCTATGGGGTCTGACGGTGAATGCCAGTATCTATCAGTGCCAGATCCAGTGAACACCAGCAGGCTGTTCCAGCAAAGAAATTAAGTTACCGGGGATGTGAAAGTAGTCTCCCTGTCCGCTATTGAGATCCGTCATAGGGTCTCAATAGCGGAGGAAAACGCTTCAGTTTTGTCCCCATTCATTGTCAATGGGAACAAAACTGAACGGATTGCTCCAAAATGCATTCCGTTCCGTTTAGTTGCGTTCCCATGTCGCACACAAAAGCGAAGCAAGCAGCGTTCTGGGGTGCGGAGCATGTCTCAAAATGTAAGTCAATGGTGAAGGATCCGTTTTCTCTAACGCCAAAAGAAAACAGATCCGTCCCCCATTGACTTACAGTAGTTTTAGAGACGGATCCGTCTTGGCTAGTTTAGAGATAATACAAACTGATCTATTCATAACGGATGCAGACGGTTGTCTTATCATGACTGAAGCATTTTTGCTGAACCCTGCCTTATCGAGCAAAAACGCAGATGTGAAAGTAACCTTAGACCAGGCATCCTCAAACTGCGGCCCTCCAGCTGTTGCAAAACTACAACTCCCACAATGCCCTGCTGTAGGCTGATACCAGTAGGCTGTTCGGGCATGCTTGGAGTTGTAGTTTTGCAACAGCTGGAGGGCCGCAGTTTGAGGATGCCTGCCTTAGACAAACAGCCTGGACCCCAGAATGAAATATAGTAGCAAACAAGCGGGCAGATTGGTACGACTGCCTAACGTTAATGTAGCTTGTAGAGCGTTGTTTAGGCTGTGTAGAATCTGGGTCCAGGATATATATAGATAGATAGATAGATAGAGTTACTGACTGTTTTTGTTTCCTCTAGGTCCTCTGTATGTTTCTATGCTGCTGGGATAATGCTTGGAATGATAACTTCTGTGCTCTTTGTTTTAATAGTACTGAAGCGGTTTATCTCAAAGGTATTGTACGTCTGTACTGTTATTCTCAAAGGCTACTTTTTAAATAATGTAGTTTGAACGTTGTGTAAATTTGCAAATATTAATTTACTAATGAGATATGTAAATCATGCTAGACCTAAAATGTATCACACTTTTTATGTCTCAGCAACTGCACTTCCATACTTTCATACTTTGCAGTATGTGTCTGGCTAGGTATGCTTCCACTTCAGCAGGGGCAAAGAGAAAACACTAACTTTTTTATTTTGGTAAAGATGTATTACTATACTCTCAACACGTGTCAAACAGAAACCTAAACTTTGCCTCAGTTCCACTGCTTAGTATTTTAGAGCCGCAAATGATCGGTGCAGTGCATCCATCACCCCCAATCCCTGATTTTTCACCCCTTTCCTCCTCAATGATATGTTTCAGTTGGTTCATACTAGTGCAGTCTACAATGTTCAAAATGATTTATGCTGAGTGGACACATTAAAAAGACCATACGTGAACCTGCTGTTCTCTACAGGGCCATTCAATTATCTAATGTATAGGAGTGCCTCCCAATACTCCCCCAGTGGCAGGAGAACAGGGACAACCAGAATAAAGAAAACTGCAGCACTCGCCGCTCTTCAATTCATGCAAGAGAAAGACTGAGAGGTCGAAACGTTGCACTTTTTGGTGAATAAACCAGCATGATTTGAAGACCGGCGAGTGCTGCAGTTTGGATGCTACAGACTGGTATCTAACATTGCGGGCACCACCACCATAAAGACTTTTTGCTATAGATTTGTAAGTGCTGCAATGTTTTTTTTTTTTTTTTTTGTTTTCTTCTTTGAGATCAGGGAACATGACTATCATTATCAGTTGGCAATGTGTTGAAACAAAGTTTTGATAAGTGTTCCAACTTGTACTAATGGCGTCCCTGATTGTATTTGCAGCCCAGCACAATTTGGCTTTTAATAAACATGTGCTGCTTTTTAACTGCATATGTTGTGCAGTTTTTGAATGAGAATCTAGCTTGGGTATGGACTGAGAAGAAGCCTTACATAATAGGTGAGTGGGTATCTTCTGCATTGCCATTTGGTGTTACTATGTGCATATGTGTCACGGTTGGAATCATTTTTGAGTTCATGGACAGTCCACAAAAAAGTAGTATGTTTTTCTGCTTCCTGAAGTATGCACTGCGCATGTGCCATTTAGTGATATGCGCAGTGCAGGGAAGAGACTGGGAAAACAGCATGGGGTGCCTCGAGCAATAGGACTGTGAGCCAGTGTACACCCCTACACTGACTTTTTCCTGTCGTCAGAGTCCTCGGAGCCTCCTTCTGAGTGGGTGGTAAGTGATGACTGCATATGTTTATATAAGCCTTGCTGTTACTGATATGGAGGTAGGCTCTGTAGGTGCTACTGTTAGGAGAGGGCCCTTTAAATCGTACAGGAGGCAAAGTACTGCAGCTGCCACTGGTACATAGTGCATTCAGAAAGTCTTCAGATTCACTTTTTTCACATTTAATACATTGCAGCATTGCAGCCTTGTGCTAAAATAAAGCAAGTATGTATGTGTGTGTGTGTGTGTGTGTCTGTCTAATATATATTTGTATTTTTTTCATGTTTTCACCCATCAATCTGCAATCAGTACCCCATAATGGAGTTTTTTTCTATTTATCTATAATCAGATAAAGCAGTGAAAGGTCAGTTGCTCATTAACCACTTCCAGACCGGGCCATTTACCCCCTTCCTGACCAGGCCTAGTTTAGCAAATCTGACATGTCACTTTATGTGGTAATAGCTTTGGAGCACTTATCCAAGCCATTCTGAGATTGTTTTCTCACATATTGTAGAAGCAATGCTTAAAATTTTTAAGAAAATTTCCAAAACCCACTTTTTAATGACCAGTTCAGATCTGAAGGCCCCCGCGCCCCCCAATAAATGACCTCATTGTATAAACTACACCCCTCAAGTTACTCAAAACTGATTTTGCAAACTTTAACCCTTTTAGGTGTTCCACAAGAATTAAAGGAAAATGGAGATCAAATTTCTAAATTTAACTTTTTTGGCAGATTTTCCATTTTAATCTATTTTTTGCAGGAAGAGTGGACGTTTTTATTGGTACCATTTTGGGGTACGTATGATTTTTATTTTTTTGGATCATTCATTATTACACTTTATGGGACAAGGAGACCAAAAAATTGGTTGTTTTAGCACAGTTTTTATTTATTTTTACAGCGTTCACCTGAGGGGTTAGGTCATGTGATATTTCTATATCGTTATAGAAGTGGCAATACCTAATATGTACAATTTTTCTTATTTATTTAAGTTATAATATAATAGAAGCATAATACTAACACAATAGAAGCATTTTTTAAACCAAAATAAAATTATGTTTTAGTGTCTCCATAGTCTGAGAGCCATAGCTTTTTTATTTTTTGACCGATTTGTCTTAGGTAGAATCAAATTTTTTGCGGGATGAGGTGACAGTTTGATTTGTACTATTTTTGGGGGTGCGGCTTGGTGTTGCATTTTATTTGATGTTAGGTGACAAAAAAGCTTTTTTTGCCACAGTTTTATTTTATTTTTTTACGGTGTTCACCTGAGGGGTTAGGTCATGTGATTATTTTTATGGAGCAGGTTGTTACAGATGTGGTGATGCCTAATATGTACATTTTTTTTATTTTTTATTTCACTTAAACACAATAATAGCATTTTTGAAACAAAAATATGATGTTTGAATGTCTGCATGTTCTGAGCGCTATAGTTTTATTTTTTTGAGCGATTTTTCTTATGTAGGGGCTAATTTTTTGCAGGATGAGGTGATTTATTGGTACCATTTTGTGGGACATATGCCTTTTTGATCACTTGGTGTGTACTTTTTGTGATGTAAGGTGACAAAAACTGTGTCGCCCCTGACAAAACTTTTTGGGCGAAACCCGGGCCGGGGATTTTTTTTTGCATGTGAAATCTTTTATTTATATTTTTTATAAAACACTGTATTTTTTTATTTTACACTTTGCGTCCCCCATACAAGACCTCTGGGGGACATTTAACCTCACTTTTTTTTTTCCTTCCACTATTGACATAGTAGCCCCAGTTACAGGGCAAATTCACCCTCCAGAGAGGCTGTACAGCATTATACTATGCTGTACAGCCTCAGTGCAGGGCTGATCAAGGTCTATTCAAGACCCGACAGCTCCTGCACTCCCCTGGCATAGCGCTTACTGCTCTGTGTATACAGCGTTCTAGAAGGCCTGTCCCTGGAAACTGTCCCTGCCTTCTCTCTGGGGTACCCTGCTGTCACTGACAGCGGGCCCCCTGCTCTGCAGCTGCACGATTAGTGTGCAGCTGCCATCTCTGAAAAAACGTTCTAAAACGTCCAATCAGAGATAAACAACTGCCCGTAGGATGTTTATAGTCTATGGGCGGTCATGTAGTGGTTAAATAGGACCTTTCACTGGTGCTGACGTTACAATATTAATACCTGGCACTGTAGGGCATTACTAGTAAATGTCAGGGCGCCTTTTTATTTTTATTTTTTTATATATAGATGCGCCTGCTCCATTCCCCCCTCTGAATCCCAGTTTACTTTGGCCAGAGAAAAGAAAGCTTACCTTCTTCCAATGCTAATTATTAGCATCGGTACAGTGAGGAGGAGACAGCCGCATTTCTCAAGGGGCTTCTCCTTTTCCCTGGATGTGAGCTGCCCAATTGCAGCGGACCGTGTCACAGCCAGGGAAAAGGAGAAGCCCCTTGAGAAATGCGGCTGTCTCCTCCTCACTGTACCGATGCTAATAATTAGCATAAAGGGCAGTGGGGGAATGGAGCAGCATATCTGAAAAAAATTAAAAAGTGCCCAGATATCTACTAGTATTGCCCTACACTGCCAGGTATTAATATTGTAATGTCAGGACCAGTGAAAGGTCCTCTTTAAGACCCAGCGCAATCTTCCAAGATTGTGTTCACGGTAGACAGCAGTGCTTGACGTATGCAGTACCCCCTTTTTTTAGGCGGAGTATTTGTGCTACTACGGACAAGGTATTTGCCTGAGGCATTACCTCCTTCCTTAGGTGGACTAACTGCACTAGCGCTGGCTTCAGTGCCAGCCGCAGGCGTTCCCCCTTCCGTAGGTGGTGGAATTGCATTTCCGGGGGTACAATACTTACCGTATGCATTAGCCTCTTCCATATGTGGCGTTATGGCATTATCACTGGTTTCAGTGTTTACCGTATGCATTACCCCTCTCTTAGGTGGAGTAATTGCACACTCACCGGGTACAGCAATCGCCATATGCATTATCCCTGTCCATAAGCGGTGTAATTTCTCTGCCATTGGACTCAGATCCTGCCATATGTATCACCCCTTTCCTTAGGTGGTGTGCTTGCACTTTGGCGTTATGGTGTATTGAAAAATGGGTCTGAAGACTTTCTGAATGCATTGTAGGCAGGATTGTACTGCGACTTCAGTTTATAGAGGTGGTGCTGGGATTTTCAGTGTTATGGCAGAGTGTATGCCTTCTCCCCTCCATGAAGGAAAATTGTTGGCAAAATATAGAGACTCCAAAGTAAAACCTGTAACAGCCCCAGATTGTACTTAATTAGAGGATCCAAGGCTGACTCTCTGATTTCAGGCACTGAAGTTCCATGAGCCTGCATTATAGCATACTGTCCATTTTTATTGTGCGCCTATTGAATTGAATCGGTCTTGTGTGATAATATGACCCATCTGCGGTGGAAATTAAAGGGTTTTCCCATCTCGGACAATATGCCCCCATTGTCTGATACGTGCGGGTCCCACCGCTGGGACCCGCACCTACAATGAGAACGTAGCGGGGAAATGAATGGAGGGTGCACTGCGCATGCGCCCTCCATTCATTTCATTTCTATGGGGTCGCTGAAAATGGCCAAGCGCTATTCATTGTCTGAGATGGGAGTACCCCTTTAACATGATATTCTGTGGACTTACACTGCAAATTGCTTTTCACAGGATGTGGATGAGCTTTCCTAAAATCTCATTCAAGATGATGGCACTGTAAAACACATATCTAATGTTTTGATTTTAAATTGTCAGTTATATATTTATGCAGCTATCTCTTATATTAAGAGTAAATCTGTCTTAAACTTCTTCCACCTTGAAGTATGCGTGTATTTTATTTATTCTACAGTTTTTTTTTGTTTTTTTTTTGTTTTTTTTTAGAAAGCTTTTATTAACCGTGTAATAAAGTAGACCATTGATGTTATGTGATTTACAGGTCATTGTATCCTATTTGGGTTACTCGGCTTCGCAGCTTGCTACAGTTATGGCCCATTGTGCAGTGAAATAAGTTTTAAGATTCTCACTTGGACGCTCCAAATCATCGCCTGCATCTTGATTTACTTTTTCCACCCTGTTAATGAAATTGCCGTTGCAGTCATTGCCATTCTTCTATCAAGTAAGGGGCTGTCCTGCCTCTACAGGGCAATAAGTTACATTTACAGGTTAGTATATTTACACTTCTAATAATGATGGAAAAGATAATTCATTGACAACGCCATATGTGGTATTGTTTGTAAAAATATGATAATTGATTGGCTTGCTAACAATGAGATTTTATAATACAGATAGGACTCTGTATCAGAATGCATATTATGAATCTATATTATATATTGCATTCTCGGAGCATTAGCATACTGAAAAGTATATTGTTATATGTACACATATGACACCACTAAATCTTCAGAGATATTCCCATCTTAGGCACCAACAGGACATGCCATAAATATCTGATAGGTGCAAGTCCTACCTCTGGGGCCCACACCTATGTCAAGAAGGTGGGTCCCCAATCCTAGTCTCATCTGATTGTTAAGTAATCATGTCTATGTACAAGTGGACCTACAATGAGCTACTCTGTGTACACCACAATCCCTAAAAAACAATGCTTGTTTTTAGACTGAAATGTCTGTGGTACAGAAGTTACATTGAAAATCACTAATAATTTGTCCTGTTCCTATAGAAAATGGAGACAGAAAAAGCCAAGCATTCGATTTCTTACAGAAGAAGAATACATTGAGCAGTGTGAAGTTGAGACACTTAAAGCTTTAAAAGAGCTTCGTGACTTCTGCAGTAGTCCTGACTTCAACTCATGGATTACAGTGTGCAGACTTTCTTCACCTAAGAGGTATACAGTTTCAAAACGGTAGACAACTTGTAAGGTTAAATAGCAATCCCAGCATCTAAGGGGTTTATCAGAGAGAAGCAGGCCCTAATAGGCAGCCTGTCAGTGGAAAATTGGAACAGGTATGATATATTGCAATATAAAAGTATTGAGTGATCAATGTATCAAGTCCTCAAGTGTACCTGAAAAGTCATAAATGCTTAAATATTTAGAAAAAGGTAAAAAATACCAAAAAAAGCCCTAATTAAAAACTCTTTTTAATGTCAATTAAGAATAGTACATCAAATAGGTATTGCTGCATTACAGGGGTTGGCCCAGTTATTTTTTTATGCTCTTTGTATGTTTTGAAGCAACCAAATGTGAGGGGTTTACAGTTCACTTACTACTTCTGCAGTGGCTCCGTTCTCAAATTTCACTGAAGGTCACATGACCTGTGATGTCAGCTGATGAGGTTTCGTGCACAAGCCTGGGGAGCAAGTCTGTGCACGAGATATCACTGTGCTGACCACGCCCCATGCACTGACTGCTGCTGTCTTTCTTGTGTCTCCCTCCCATTGGATTCTTCAGGAAAGTTTTAATCCCTTCTACCATCATCAGCACAGACTCTGGCAGGCTTTGCTGAGCAGCAGCAGGCAGTAAAGAGACAAATGCTCAGGATCTTCCCTTCTCATTCTGCAGACACAGAGCTGACAGATTGGAGGAGTTCTGCAGAGCATTGCACAAGAACAGGTAGGGGGAAGATCCTGTGTGTATCAGCAGTGTCATCGTACAGCTGGGACTTGTTCTACACGTACAATATGCTGCTGACTATCCCAGCGGTCAGACATTTTACTCAGGGCAGCACTTTTATTCACTCCCTTTGCAGAGCAGGAGGAGAGGCAGTCTTTTTTTTTTTTTTTTTTTTTTTTTTTTTGATGCTCACAAATATTCATGAGGAAAACCCGAGAGATTGCGTTATTGTAGGTAAACAAAGGGCTAGAAGAGAACTAGGGAAATTAGGAAATATAATTTTTTTTATGCCTAAAACTTGCTTAGCTTATGTATATATTGTTGACCATCAGATTTACAGTGCTGTATTTTATTTTTATTTTTACATAACTCTGACAATCCTTTTAATAACAACTCAAAGTATAGAATTATCAAGTTATTCAACTTATCTGCATTTTTGATCATCCCACCTGCCAATAAATTAAATACAAAGGCCCCTTTCACACGGGCGAGTATTCTGCGTGGGTGCAATGCGTGAGGTTGACGCATTGCACCCACACGGAATCCTGACTCATTCATTTCAATTGGGCTGTGTACATGAGTGATGTTTTTCAAGTATCACTTGTGCGTTGCGTGAAAATCACAGCATGGTCTATATTCTGCGTTTTTCACGCAACACAGGCCCCATAGAAATAAATAGGGCTGCGTGAAAATCGCATCCGCAAGCAAGTGGGGATGCGGTGTGATTTTCAAGCATGGTTGCTAGGGAGATGAGGAATGAGGGACCCCATTTACTTGATTATTTTCCATTATAACATAGTTATAATGGAAAATAATAGCAATACAGAATGCAAAGTCCAATGTCAATTGATGGTTAAAAAATAATAAAAACATTACTCACTTCACCCACTTGATCGCGCATCCAGGACCCTCTTCTTTGTTCTTCTTGAAGGACCACAAAAGGACCTTCGCTGACGCAATCGCGCTCCCCAATCCTCAATTAACATTGTACTTTGCGTTCTGTATTAAAGAATGCTATTATTTTTCATTTTATAATGGAAAATAATGAACTCTACAGAACCCCAAACCTGAACTTCAGTGAAGAAGTCCGGGTTCTGGTCTGGGTGCCACATTGTTTTTTCTCGTGTGCGTGCAAAAAGCATTGCACTTGCACGGAAAAAACAACAACGGAACGCAATCGTAGCCAAAATTGACTGAAATTGCGTGCCTGCTCGCGCAGGTTTCCCGCAATATACCCTGGACGCATCCAGCCCTCACCCACGACGCCCGTGTGAAAGAGGCCAAACAGATCAAAAAGTTGCATGTATTCTTAAATGGTACAATAAAATATCATCTCATTCTGAAAAAATAAATCAAGAATTCCAATCGTACAAAAATTTAAAAGTTTGGCTCTGAGAATACGATAGCACAAGAACAAATTAAGTTTAAAAAATATGTATTTTCTAAAGTATTCATAAAAACCCTGCACACATACGGATATATTTTCTATCGCTGTTGTACTGATCAACAGAAGATAGTTAGCATGTTATTAATGGTGCCTTGTGAATGGTGTTTTTGATCCACCCCCCCCCCCCCCTCTCCTTAGAAAAGTTCAAAAAAGTTAATCAATAAGTTGTATGTTCCCCAAAATGGTGACATTGAAAAATACAAGTCATCCAACAAAAAATAAGCTGGCATACAGCTAATCTGACTGCAAAATAAAAAGGTTATGGCTCAGCTGATGGAAAAATAAAAAGGTAAGGGTCCTTCTAATACATGGATGAAAAATTGAAACATTTATTGGTGCTTTAAAGGGTTTTCCAAGTTATCTAAAAACCTCAGTCTTTTAACCCTTGTTAAAGTGCTCTAAAAAAATGGATACTCACACTTTTTTGCCCGTTTTTTTTTTTTCGAGAGCTGGGTTCTGGCCCACCTGCTGCTAACTTTATCATCTTGCCTGCAGCAGTGACGGTCTATTAAGAAGTCACCACTGCAGCCGATCACTGGCCTCAGCTGTGCATGAGACATCGCTGCTGAGTCCAGTAATTGGTTGCAGAGGTGACCTGCATGAACAGAATCTCACTGCCGCAGCCAGAAAAACAAATAACAGCAGTGAGGACCAGAGTGCAGAGGAGAAACAGGTGAGTATCCATTCATTTGTTATTTTAGGCTGTTTACATGGGTTGCCCGAGTTTGTATATAACTCTGACAACTGCTTTAAAAGGTCACTGTACATTCAACCTTTTCATAATACAGTAGTACAGGTTAGTAAAAAGATTGTGATATAGCTTTATCCTAAACTAACACTTTCATCTTGAGATATGAGATGGACTGTCGGCTCACTAAAGGATCAGATTACATGATGTCCATAGAAGCTATGGAGAGGAGAGTAGGGAAGAGCTGCTAGAGAGCGAAAAATAAAGATATATAATTAAAGGGGTTCTGCAGTTTGTTTAAACTGATCTATCCTCTGGATAGATCATCAGCATCTCACTGGCGGGGGTCTGACACCCAGAACCCCCGCCGATCATCTGTTTGAGAAGGCAGCGGTGCTGGCAGTAGCGCCACGGCCATCTCACTGTTTACCGCTGGCCCAGTGACTTCACGACTAGTATCAATTGGCCTGGGCGCAGCTAAGCTCCGTTCACTTTAATGGAGCTTAGCCCCACCCAGGCCATTGATGCTAGTCGTGACGTCAATGGGCCTGCGTTAAACAAGGAAGAAGACCGTGGCGCTACTGCCAGCACTGCTGCCTTCTCAAACAGCTGATCGGCGGGGTCCCAGGTGTCGGACCCCCGCCGGTCAGATGCTGATGATCTATCCAAAGGATAGATCATCAGTTTAAACAAACTTCAGAACCCCTTTAAGCATGTTGTATCCACCTGTACTATTGATTTTATACAAAAAAATGTGAAAGGTTGGTGACCATTTAAGGCCTAAACAGGGCCTGTTCATTAAGGGGATAAATTAAACTATTCCATGTCTTGAAAAAAGAACAATAAATTCCACCATTTGTTTTTTTTGGGGGTTTTGTTTTTACGAAGTTCACAAAAAATGACATGAGAGCCTTATTCTGCTGAACTGTTTAGCCACCTTATCCTGTACAGGTACGCCCTGATGTCCTGGTACTTAAGGACACAGGGCGTAGCTGTACATCCTATGTAGTTCCGATCACCGGAACAAGGTGCCTGCTCAAATCATTGAGCAGGCACCTTGGGTCAATGCGCGGTGGGGTCCCGTGACCCCTCCGTGTCGGTGATCGCTGCAAACCGCAGGTCAATTCAGATCTGCTGTTTGCTGCTTTTACTGGAGGTTGCAGCGGTGCCATTGGGTCCCTCTGCGGCTGTAGGGGGGACCCGATGGCATGGAAGGCAGCGCGATGCCTTCCTTAGGCATCGGCGCTGCTTTCCGGTGACAAGCCTGTGATATCCAGCCCCCTGATTACTCATACAGCCAATGCATTCCAATACAGAAGTATTAGAATGCATTGTAAAAGGGATCAGACCCCAAAAGTTGAAGTCCCAAAGTGGGACAAAAATAAAGTTAAAAAAATTGGAAAAACTAGTTCCCCCCCCCCCCCCCCAAAAAGATTAAAAGTTTCAAGTAAAAAAAAAAAGTAATTTTCCCCAAATAAAGTTAACATATTGGATATTGCCGCGTCCGTATCGACCGGCTCTATAAACATATCACATGACCTAATCCCTCAGATGAACACCGTAAAAAAATTGCCAAATAAACAAACAATTTTTTGGTCACCTTTCATCACAAAAAGCACAACAGTAAGCGATCAAAAAGGCGTATGCCCACCAAAATAGTATTAAAAAAAAATTATACATATTCTTGTGGAACACCTAAATGGTTAGCGACGCTTGTAAAATCTGTTTTGAATACCTTGAGGGGTGTAGTTTCTAGAATGTGTGGTTTCTATTATGTAAGCCTCACAAAGTGACTTCAGACCTTATTTTTGAAAATGTCTGAAAAATTTCAAGATTTGCTTCTAAACTTCTAAGCTTTGTAACATCCCCAAAAAATAAAATATCATTCCCAAAATGATCCAAACACGAAGTAGACATATGGGGAATGTAAAGTAATAACTATTTTGGAGGTATTACCATGTATTATAGAAGTAGAGAAATTGAAACTTAAAAATTAGCCAATTTTTTTAACATTTTGGATAAATTTTGGTATTTTTTTAAAATGACCTGGAGAAGTCAAAGCGTTTTAAAGTTATCACCACATAAAGGGACACTGGTCAGATTTTCAAAAAATAGCCTGGTCTTTAAGGTGAAAATGAGCCCGGTCCCTTCCATTCAAAAATATAGAACATGTTCTATTCTAGTCCGCAATTGCGGACCAGAAAAGCATTTCCTATGAGAGTGCCGGCGATGTGAGGTCCACAAAAATCTGCCTCTAAATGGTTAAAAAGAAAATACCCATTCTCTGAAGAAGATTCTGTAGCCTGGGATAAGACCCCTAAAGTAGATGCCCCAAAAAAAAAAAAGAACTGCCCTAGCATTTGAAGACCTCTGTCTTCTTAAAGATCCAATGGACAAAAAATGTGAGAGCCTTCTTAAAAAGATGTGGGAATCTTCTACGGCTACTCTAAGACCTGGGATCTCTGCTATTTATACTGCAAGAACCCAGAGCCTTTGGTTGGGACAATTAGAGGAACATATAGTCAGGCACTCCACGGGAAGACATCTTGGCCTCCATACCAATGTTAAAGCAGGCCGCTAACTTCATCGCAAATGCGTCAGCGGATATAGTGAAACTGTCGGCCAGATCAGCCGCCCTCTCTAACTCTGCTAGAAGAGCAGTATGGTTGCGCACCTGATCTGGTGACACAACCTCTAAAAACAAGCTGTGCACTTTACCATGTGAGGGGGATAGGGTGTTCGGTACGGCCTTGGATGACATTCTGGCAAAAGCTTCAGATAAGAAGAAAGGGTTCCCTACAGAATCTAAATTCTTTCACTAAAGACGCTCCTTTTGTTCCCAGAAACGTGGTAGACCTGACCAAAAGAGAGAGGACGCAAGACAATCCTGGCAGTCCAATAAGGGTAAAGGCAAAGGGTTCCTTTTTAACCCTGATAAATCCGCCCACACCTCTTCTCAATGACGCCAATGGCGTGGTGGGAGGAAGACTGTCCCAGTTCTATCCTGCCTGGGTAAATATCTAGGCCTCTCCATGGGTTCTATCGGTAATAAAAAACGGGTACAGTCTAGAACTAAAATCCTGCCCACCAGACAGATATATGGATAACTCTCGTCTGGAGGAAGTAAGCCAGAAAGCCATGGATCACCAACTGACACTTCTGCTGGGAAAAGGGGCCATCATCCCAGTTCCAAAACAGGAACAGAGGAAAGGTTTCTATTCCCCGGTCTTCCTAGTAAGGAAACCAAATGGCTCGTTCAGGGTAATAATAAACCTGAAGATGTTGAACAAATACATCCATATACAAAAGGTTCAAGATGGAAACTATAAAGACAGTACTCAACCTGCTCCCAGAGAATTGCACTATGGTAACATTAGATCTGGCAGACGCCTATTAACATTAGGGTTGCAGCTAACGATTATTTGAATAATCGATTAGTTGCCGATTAATTTCTACGATTAATCGGGAAAAATGACCAAATTACAAAACAGAGAGGTTTATATGATCTTACTTGAAAAATTATGTTCAAAGGCCATATTAAAACAAATTGTGGACGACACTATTATGGGGGATCTGTGGACGACACTATTATGGGGGATCTGTGGACGACACTATTATGGGGGATCTGTGGACGACACTATTATGGGGGATCTGTGGACGACACTATTATGGGGGATCTGTGGACGACACTATTATGGGGGATCTGTGGACGACACTATTATGGGGGATCTGTGGACGACACTATTATGGGGGATCTGTGGACGACACTATTATGGGGGATCTGTGGACGACACTATTATGGGGGATCTGTGGACGACACTATTATGGGGGATCGGTGGACGGCGCAGTTATGGAGAGGGGGATCTGTGGGCGGCGCAGTTATGGAGAGGGGGATCTGTGGGCGACGCAGTTATGGAGAGGGGGATCTGTGGGCGACGCAGTTATGGAGAGGGGGATCTGTGGGCGGCGCTGTTATGGAGAGGGGGGATCTGTGGGCGGCGCTGTTATGGAGAGGGGGATCTGTGGGCGGCGCTGTTATGGAGAGGGGGATCTGTGGGCGGCGCTGTTATGGAGAGGGGGATCTGTGGGCGGCGCTGTTATGGAGAGGGGGATATGTGCACTGTTATGGGCATAACAGTGCATAGATCCCCCTTCCCATAGCAGTGCCATACACAGACCCCCCCTCCTCCCCATAGCAGTGCTATACACAGACCCCCCCTCCCCATAGCAATGCTACACACAGACCCCCCTCCCCATAGCAGTGCCATAGACAGATCCTCCCCCCTCCCCATAACAGCCCCGGCCCCGATGCTTATAAGTCGGACTAATCACTGCATCTTTTATTTTACCTTTTTACAATGACGCTCCTGTAACAGCCAGGCAGAGCGGACGGCGGCGTAACGTCACTCAATCACGTGACGCACCTGCTCCGCCCACTTCATGAATGAAGGAGGCGGAGCAGGCGTGTCACGTGAGTGAGTGACGTTACGCCGCCGTCCGCTCTGCCTAGCTGTTACAGGAGCGTCATTGTAAAAAGGTGAAATAAAGATGCAGCGACCTCCCTCCCGCATAGCAACGAATCGGCGATTATTCGATAACTGGATTCGTCGACAACAAATCCAGTTATCGAATATAATCGATTACATCGATTAATCGTTGCAGCCCTAATTACCATATACCCATCAGGAAAGTAGATCAGAGATTCCTGAGACTGGTGATATGGTTCAAGGGAGAACTGTGCCACTTCTAATTCCGGGTACTTCCTTTTGATCTCAGCTCGGCTCCAAGACTTTTTACAAAGGTCATGACAGAGGTGTCAAAATTCTTTCATCTAAAGGAAATTTTATTTTTTCCTCATCATGGAAGGGAAACTAGCCCAGGGGCCAGTGGAGTCTCATTCTACAAGAAGCCTCTTCCAACAAAAGAGAGTTGACTGCGGTTTGGAAAGCCCTGAAAACATTCGCTCGCTCCCTCCCTCCTACAGAGGAATGTAAAGATTTTGTTGGATAACTCTACAACGGTGACATATCTGAACAAACAGGGAGGTATAAGAAGTCTCTAGCCCTGGTGGTGAAAAAAAATATTCAGTCTCTCTCAGCAGCCCATGTGAGAGGGAAAGAGAATCAAGTGGCGGACTTCCTCCGCAGGGACCAGCTAAACGCAGGAGAATGGATGCTAAACCGCCAGGTATTCAAACAGATCTGTTCCAGGTGGGGAAACGCCTCAGATCGACCTGTTCGCCAGAAGGAAGAACAGACGGGTTCCAGATTTCTACTGTCAGTGGAAGATCAGCCCTTAAAGGTGGACGCACTTTCGGTACCCTGACCGCCAATCCTGTTATGCGTTCCCTCCATTTTCCCTCATACAGAGGGTCATAGCAAAAATTTTGGAAGAAAAAGTCCAGATCATCCTAATCACTCCCTTCTGGCCCCGGAGGTCGTGGTTTCCGGTCCTGAAGAGCCTTGCAGGAGAATTCTGGATTCTCCCCCTTTGCCCAGACCTTCTACTTTGGGGTCCATTGGCTCATCCTCAGGTCTCTCAACTCCGCCTGACAGCCTGAAGGCTGAAAGAAATATCCTGAGGAACAAAGGTTTCTCAGAAAAAGTGATCTCCACTTTACTACTTAGTAGAAAACCTGTCGCCTGGAAATCCTTTTTACTCTTTGGGGAAAACAGATACGATCCATCAGGAGAGCCTCAATTGTCCCTCATACTGGATTTACTTCAGGTGGGGTTGGATAAAGGTCTTGCAGTAAGTACATTGAAAGTTCAGATAGCAGCCTTGAGTGTGTTTCTAGACTGTAAACTGGCTGACGTGGAAATAATAAAAAGGTTTTTTAAAGCGGCTACCAGGATTCGCCCTAGGTTAAGATCCCTAGTGCCTCCCTGGGACTTAAACTTGGTACTGTCCAAACTTATGTACCCTCCATTTGAGCCAATTGCAGATCTACCCTTAAGAATTCTTACTCTTAAGACATCATTCCTGCTAGCCATCACTACGGCCAGAAGGGTAGGCGAAATACAGGCCTTTTCTATCCTGCATCCATACCTCTCTGTTTCAGACGACAGGATCACATTAAGGCTACTTTCACACTAGCGTTCGTCGGTCCGCTTGTGAGCTCCGTTTGAAGGGGCTCACGAGCGGACCCGAACGCAGCCGTCCAGCCCTGATGCAGTCTGAATGGAGCGGATCCGACTGCATCAGTCTGGCGGCGTTCAGCCTCCGCTCCGCTCGCCTCCGCACGGACAGGCGGACAGCTGAACGCTGCTTGCAGCGTTCGGGTGTCCGCCTGGCCGTGCGGAGGCGTGCGGATCCGTCCAGACTTACAATGTAAGTCAATGGGGACGGATCCGTTTGAAGATGCCACAATTTGGCTCAATCTTCAGGCGGATCCGTCCCCCATTGACTTTACATTGAAAGTCTGGACGGATCCGTACGAGGCTGTTATATGCTAAAATAATGCAGACGGATCCGTTCTGAACGGAGCCTCCGTCTGCATTATTATGATCGGATCCGTTCAGAACGGATCCGATCGAACGCTAGTGTGAAAGTAGCCTAAAACATGCTCCTGAATTCCTTCCAAAACTAGTGTCTAAATTCCACTGCCATCAGGAAGTTACCCTTCCCTCCTTCTGTTCTCAGCCACAAAATGAAAAAGAGAAACTTTTATAACCTGGACGTCAGGAGATTTGTCCTACAATATCTGGAAGCTACCAAGGAGATTAGGAAAACTAATCAACTGCTAATTCAATACTTGGGCATGTTTAAGGGAAATGCTGCCAGCAAGACTTCAATATCAATGTAGATCAAGTCCTGTATCTGTCTAGCCTACCAGACAGAGGGTGTTCTCCTCCACAGTTTCTTAAAGCTCATTCTACCAGGGCCCTAGCCACGTCCTGGGCCGAGGGTGCTTCAGCTTCCTTAGAGGACATTTGCCGTGCAGCCACATGGTCCAATCCGTGTACATTTTTCAAGCATTACAAACTGGATGTTTCTGCAAATAGGATTTAACTTTCGGGCGTAGGGTCTTATCTGCAGTTGTCCCACCCTAGGCTATTTCCTATGTTATTTCTTCCATGTTACTGCCGTTGTGGAGGAGTGGGGAAAAGACATACCGTATATACCGGCGTATAAGATGACTTTTGAGCCCTAGAAAATATTTTCTAGAGTGGGGGGTCGTCTTATACGCCGGGTATGGCGGGCGCTGCAGTGCCGGGACGCCCGAATTATCAACAATGAGAGCCCGGGCTATTGCCTTGTATCCCCAGCAGCTGAGAGCTGCGATGTAACCCACGGCATATGCCCCCCTGCGCTGTACCTTGTATATAAAATTACCATATTGAAATCAGATCTAATGCTTTTAAAATTTTTCTTTGGTGTGTGTTGAAAAAGGGGTAGTCTTATACGGCGGGTATATCCCAAACTCTATATTTTCAGTGTAAAAGTTGGGGGTTGTCTTATACGCCGGCATATACGATACATTACTCCTACCGGTAATAGTTTTTTTCCCTTTAGCCTCCACAACGGCAGGAGGAATCCCCCCCCCCCCCCAAAATATATATATATATATATATATATATATATATATATATATATATATTAGTGTGTGTGTATATATACCTATACCAAAAGTTTGGACACACCTCATTCAAAGAGTTTTCTTGACTATGAAAATTGTAGATTCACATTGAAGGCATCAAAACTATGAATTTAACACATGTGGAATTATATACATAACAAAAAAGTGTGAAACTGAAAATATGTCATATTCTAGGCTCTTCAAGGTAGCCACTTTTGGCATTCTCTTGATGAGCTGTAACCCCTTAAGGACTCGGCCCTATTTCACCTTAAGGACTTGGCCATTTTTTGCAAATCTGACCAGTGTCACTTTAAGTGCTGATAACTTTAAAACGCTTTGACTTATCCAGGCCATTCTGAGATTGTTTTTTCGTCACATATTTTACTTCATGACACTGGTAAAATGAAGTAAAAAAATAATATTTTTTTTTGCATAATAAAATACCAAATTTACCCCATATTTTGAAAAATTAGCAAATTTCAAAGTTTCAGTTTCTCTACTTCTGTAATAGTAATACCCCCACAAATTGTGATGACTTTACATTCCGCATATGTCTACTTCATGTTTGAATTATTTTGGGAATGATATTTTATTTTTTGGGGATGTTACAAGGCTTGGAAGTTTAGAAGCAAATCTTGAAATTTTTCAGAAATTTACAAAAACCCAATTTTTAGGGACCACTACAGGTCTGAAGTCACTTTGCGAGGCTTACATAATAGAAACCGCCCAAAAATGACCCCATTCTATAAACTACACCCCCAAGGTATTCAAAACTGATTTTACAAACTTTGTTAACCCTTTAGGTGTTGCACAAGAGTTATTGGCAAATGGGGATCAAATTTGAGAATTTCATTTTTCCGCTAACAAAGCAAGGGTTAACAGCCACACAAGACTATCTTTATTGCCCTGACTCTGCCGTTTACAGAAACACCCCATATGTGGCCGTAAGCTACTGTACGGCCACACAGCGGGGCGTAGAGTGAAAGGTGCGTCGTATGGTTTTTGGAAGCCAGATTTTGCTGGACTGTTTTTTTTTTTTTTGACACCATGTCCCATTTGAAGCCCTCGGATGCACCCCTAGAGTAGAAACTCCATGAGTTTTAGGTGTTGCACAAGATTTAATGGAAAATAGAGATACAATTTCAAAATTTCACTTTTTTGGCAGATTTAATATTTTTTTTTTTCCAGTTACAAAGCAAGGGTTAACAGCCAAACAAAACTCATTATTTATGGCCCTGATTCTGTAGTTTACAGTTTACAGAAACACCCCATATGTGGTCGTAAACTGCTGTACGGGCACACGGCAGGGCGCAGAAGGAAAGGAATGCCATACGGTTTTTGGAAGGCAGATTTTGCTGGACTGTTTTTTTTTTTTTTTTGACACCATGTCCCATTTGAAGCCCCCCTGTTGCACCCCTAGAGTAGAAACTCCAAAAAAAAGTGACCCTATTTTAGAAATTACGGGATAGCGTGGCAGCTTCTATATTACACTTTTTGTGCAGCAAGGTAACAAGAAATAGCTTTTTTGGCACATTTTTTTTGTGATATTTACAACATTCATCTGACAGGTTAGATCATGTGGTAATTTTATAGAGCAGGTTTTCACGGACGCGGCGATACCTAATATGTATACAATTTTTTTTTATTTATGTAAGTTTTATACAATAACTTCATTTTTAAAACCAAAAAAATGTTTTAGTGTCTCCATAGTCTAAGAGCCATAGTTTTTTCAGTTTTTGGGCGATTATCTTGAGTAGGGTCTCATTTTTTGCGGGATGAGATGACTGTTTGATTAGCATTATTTTGGGGTGCATATGACTTTTTGACCGCTTGCTATTACACTCTTTGTGACGTAAGATGACAAAAAATGGCTGCTTTTAACACTTTTTTTTTTATTTTATTTTTTACGGTGGTCACCTGAGGGATTAGGTCATGTGATATTTTTATAGAGCCGGTCGAGACGGACGCGGCGATACCTAATAAGTATACTTTATTTTTTATTTATGTAAGTTTTACACAATGATTTCATTTTTGAAACAAAAAAAAAATCATGTTTTAGTGTTTCCATAGTATAAGAGCCATAGTTTTTTGCGATTTATCTTGAGTAGGGTCTCATTTTTTGCGGGATGAGATGACGGTTTGGTACTATTTTGGCGTACATGCGACTTTTTTGATCACTTTATTTTGGGAAGAAGGTGGGCAACATTTCAATTTTCTCATAGTTTTTAATTTTTTTATTTTTATGGCGTTCACCGCACGGGGACAGTAACATGACAGTTTTATAGATCAGGTCGTTACGGACGCGGCGATACCTAATATGTGTAGTGTATTATTTTTTAAAATTTTTATTCAGTGATAAATGTTAATTTTTTTATCTTAACTTTTTTCACTTTTTTACATTTTTTTTTTTTTTTGACCCAGACCCACTTGGTTCTTGAAGATCCAGTGGGTCTGATGTCTGTATAATACAGTACAGTACACTATATAGTGTAATGTACTGTATTTTACTTACTTTGTCTGAACAGATTTATGCCTTTTAGCATAGATCTGTTCAGGCGTCCTGTTGCCATGGGAACCTTCACCGTCTGCTACAACTTCGCAGACGGGGAAGGGTAATCACAGGGCTGAGGGGGGCTGTTGGGTGCTGACACCCTGGTATACCCACTAGAAGCCAACGAATTTTCAAGGGGAGGCGCACCTCCCGCAGCACAGATTTCTACTGGTCTAATGTCCATTCCTTGTGTTCTTTAGCCCAAACAAGTCTCTTCTGCTTGTTGCCTGTCCTTAGCAGTGGTTTCCTAGCAGATATTCTACCATGAAGGCCTGATTCACACAGTCTCCTCTTAACAGTTGTTCTAGAGATGTATCTGCTGCTAGAACTCTGTGTGGCATTAACCTGGTCTCTAATCTGAGCTGCTGTTATCCTGCGATTTCTGAGGCTGGTGACTCGGATTAACTTATCCTCCGCAGCAGAGGTGACTCTTGGGCTTCCTTTCCTGGGGTGGTCCGCATGTGAGCCAGTTTCTTTGTAGCGCTTGATGGTTTTTGTGACTGCACTTGGGGACACTTTCAAAGTTTTCCCAATTTTTCGGACTGACTAACCTTCATTTCTTAAAGTAATGATGGTCACTCGTTTTTCTTTACTTAGCTGCTTTTTTTCTTTCCATAATACAAATTCTAACAGTCTATTCAGTAGGACGATCAGTTGTGTATCCACCTGACTTCTCCACAACGCAACTGATGGTCCCAATCCCATTTATAAGGCAAGAAATCCCACTTATTAAACCTGACAGGGGCACACCTGTGAAGTGAAAACCATTTCAGGTGACTACCTCTTGAAGCTCATCAAGAGAATGCCAAGAGTGTGCCAAGCAGTAATCAAAGCAAAAGGTGGCTACTTTGAAGAATCTAGAATATGACCTTTCCAGTTGTTTTGTTATGTATATAATTCCACATGTGTTAATTCATAGTTTTGATGCCTTCAGTGTGAATCTACAATTTTCAGTCATGAAAATAAAGAAAACTCTTTGAATGAGAATGTTTCAAAATCAGTTTGAATATATGTTTTTCTAATCCTGTGAGTTAAAGAGTTCTGGCTCTGATATTTGTATTTTGTTGCTTATATTTTCTTTATTAAACCTTCCTTGCATTTATCTCTGAGTACTAGGTTACTAACTTGAGAGGTAAGAGGGAGGGGCCTTATATGGGCTGGTCCACAAGTTGTTTCCTATCCCTGAGAAGGTGGGATAATCTCCATGTTACTGCCGTTGTGGAGGCTAAAGGGAAAAAACGATTACCGGTAAGAGTAATGTATGTCTTTTTGTAAGGGAAGGTAACAAAAAATAACACTTCTTTTTTTTTTCTTTTGCGACTGTCTTATGTAGGGGCTCACTTTTTTTTCAGGATGGGATGATTGTTTCATTTGTACTATTTTAGGGTGCATATGACGGTCTCCTGGTTACCTGAAGCTCATCGGAGCTCCCCCAGTCCGAGGGCGGCTGTGTGCTTATATGCACTGGTCTGGAGCCTGCTCCCAGGCCGCAATCTTCCTCCTCCTCCCCCTCCCCTGTGGGTCGGGCTGGTAGCGGCCGGCGTGTGCGCACGCCGACGTTGGTGACGTCACTTCCAGGTTCAGTCATGTGACGCAACCCGGAAGTAAAGCGCAGGAGGACAGAGCAGTTTGAATAAAAGGCGCGACAGCCATGGAACGCTGATCTGAGGTCTGTGAGTACTGTGATTACCCTTCTACTTCAGAATATGTCAGGTCCTGAATTACAAACTGTTATGGAGCCTGATGCTCCCTCTCTGCCTCCTGTAAGTATCCCTCCGGGGGTCCGCTTTTTAATGGCACTGTATTTTCTGCTAGGCCTATTTCCGATGCCTCTATTCCATATTTTATTTTCAGGCTAAAGAGGCTCAAAAAAAGGTTAAAAAAAAACTCCTCGCTGCATCTCTTGTGCTAAGACTGCCTGACGAATATGGAAAGAAAATTTTATTTTTCCTCAGAAGAGATGGGTGACTTATTAAAGGCAGTCAGAGCGACAATGGGGATTGAAGAAACCCCTAGGTCCTTATCCATTCAGGATGAAATGTTCGGGGGACTCGGGGTAAAAAAAATCCAAGGTCTTCCCCATAAATGAACATATTAGAGAAATGATTTTGGAGGAATGGTCGGAACCAGAAAAACGACTTGGAATTTCCAAAGAATTTAAAAATCGACTATTGTTCGAAGAGACCCCTAAAATAGACGTACAAGTGGCGAAAGTTAACAAAAAAACTGCCCTGCTGTTTGAGGATGCCGCTCAATTGAAAGATGCTATGGAGCGGAAGGCAGACGCCCTTTTAAGAAAATCTTGGGAGGCCTCCATGTTTAACATTAAGACCAACATCTCAGCAACGTCTGTTGCTAGGTCTATGTACTTATGGTTAGGAGAGCTTGAGAACCACCTAAGCAGTAAGACCTCCAGGGAAGAAATCCTGCAGTCCATCCCGCTACTTAAATCAGCTACGTGATTACTGGCAGATGCATCGGCTGAATCTATTAGATTCTGTGCTAAGGAGGCGGGGCTTTCCAATGCGGCTTGTCGGGCTTTATAGATGAAGTCCAGGTCGGGCGATAGAATTTCTAAACAAAAGTTAGTATCTATCCCCTTTTCAGGAGAGTATGTGTTCGGGCCGGTCCTAGACAAGATTCTCGAGAAAGCGGCCGACAAGAAAAAGGGATTCCCCGAGGAAAAGTCCTCTAGAAGGAACCAGTCCTTTTGGTCTTACGGTGGACAAAACAAGGCTGTTAGTGGGAAAGGCAAGTCAGGCCGCTGGTCTTATCCCAAAGGGGGTAAAGGAAGAGGCTTCCTTCTTAAGCCCCAATCTAAATTTGAAGATAAACAGTGACGCCATTGTAGGGGGGAGACTGAAGGATTTCCTAGGTCCATGGGCACTAACATAAAAAAATCCTTGGGCCTTGGATATCATTCGGCAAGGTTACAGGATCGAGTTCACCTCTCTCCCCCCCCCTACAAGATTCGTCGTCACAAAGATGCCTGCCAGATGCTCCAACCTAAATATTTTACAGGGAGTCCAGGACTTGGTGAAGAAGGGAGCTGTAATCCCGGTTCCCGCGTCTCAAAGAGGTTGAGGGTACTATTCAACCCTATTTTTAGTAAGAAGGAAGGAAGGAGACTTCCGGACCATTATAAACTTGAAACAACTGAACAAGTTTATTCTTTACAGGAAGTTCAAGATGGAGTCTCTCAAATCCATAGTACCTCTGATAAAGCTAGGAGCATTTGTGCTCGGTCGACCTGACAGACGCTTATCTGCATGTCCCCATTCATCCAGATCACCTGAGGTATCTAAGATTTGCGATCCTAGACCCTTCCAATCGGATTCTTCATTTCCAATTCATATCGCTACCCTTCGGGATTTCAGCCGCTCCAAGGCTTTTCACCAAATTGGTGATAGAAATGATAGCCCCACTCAGACAGGAAGGGTTAAATATAGTGCCGTATCTGGATGACTTTCTAATTATAGCAGACTCAAAAGAACTCCTGCTGTCGGACTTGGAAATATTTCTGTCCTGTCTGTCTCAGCTGGGATGTCTAGTGAACGAACCCAAGTCAATGTTAGTTCTATCCACGAAGGTGAGGTTCCTGGGAGTTGCACTAGACTCCGTAACTCAGTCAACCTTCCTACCACAGAGCAAGATCCAGTCCCTGGTAAACAAGGTGAGGCACTTCCAACGCCGGAAGAGATGCTCAGTGAGGGAAGCAATGAGCCTACTCGGCCTCCTAACCTCCTGTATACCTTTTGTCGAGTGGGCGCAGGCTCACTGTCGTGTAATACAGAATTGGCTATTGTCCCACTGGAGCAAGAAGATGGGTTCTCTGGACTCCAAGCTTCCAATCCCAGGATCAGTAAAGAGATCTCTCTCCTGGTGGATGAAGGAGAAGAATCTTTCCCAGGGAGTTCCATGGATCAAATCGCCTTCAATTACGATCTTCACGGATGCCAGCCAATCTGGTTGGGGAGCGAAAATTGACAGAGCTTATTTCCAGGGAACGTGGAAACATCTGATATCTGCCCAATCTTCAAATTTCAGGGAGCTGTATGCGGTAAGAGAAGCTCTACTTTCCGCCAGACAGCTCATAAGAGATCAGCACGTGAAAGTCCTATCAGACAACATGACCGTGGTCTCCTACTTGAAACGTCAGGGAGGTACTCAATCAAGGAGACTCCAGAGTATCTCAGAGGAAATTTTCTCCTTTGCAGAGAAAGAACTAAAATCCATCTCCGCAGTGCACCTGAAGGGATCCCAGAATCTAGAAGCTGACTTTTTGAGAAGACAAGTGGTAGATCATACAGAGTGGGCACTGAATCGAGAGGTCTTCAATATGCTAACCCAGAAATGGGGGCTTCCTACAATAGACCTGTTTGCATCAAGGAAAAATGCGAAAGTACAAACATTCTGCTCCCTAAATGCTGGAGATCATCCCTGGAGAATAGATGACTTCTCCCTAAAATGGTGCTGGGATCTAGGGTACGCATTCCCTCAATTTCCCCCATTCAGGAGGGAAGAACAACAGTAATATTGATCGCCCCGTTCTGGCCGAAGAGAAGTTGGTTCGCTCCTCTCTTGAAACTAACAATAGACGAACCAGTGAGACTCCCACTCAGAGGGGACATCCTATACCAGGGTCCTTTGCTACATCCTCATCCGGAGTTCCTTAACCCCTTAGGGACACAGCCTTTTTACACCTTAGGACCAGGCCATTTTTTGCAAATCTGACCAGTGTCACTTTAAGTGATGATAACTTTAAAACGCTTTGACTTATCCAGGCCATTCTGAGATTGTTTTTTCGTCACATATTGTACTTCATGACACTGGTAAAAAAAAGTTAAAAAAAAATATTTTTTTTTGCATAAAAAAATGTCAAATTTACCAAAAATTTAGAAAAATTTGCAAATTTCAAAGTTTCAGTTTCTCTACTTCTGTAATACATAGTAATACCCCTAAAAATTGTGATGACTTTACATTCCCCATATGTCTACTTCATGTTTGAATTATTTTGGGAATGATATTTTATTTTTTGGGGATGTTACAAGGCTTAGAAGTTTAGAAGCAAATCTTGAAATTTTTCAGAAATTTACAAAAACCCAATTTTTAGGGACCACTACAGCTCTGAAGTCACTTTGCGAGGCTTACATAATAGAAACCACCCAAAAATGACCCCATTCTATAAACTACACCCCTCAAGGTATTCAAAACTGATTTTACAAACTTTGTTAACCCTTTAGGTGTTGCACAAGAGTTATTGGCAAATGGGGATGAAATTTGAGAATTTCATTTTATTGCCTAATTTTCCATTTTAACCAATTTTTTCCACTATCAAAGCAAGGGTTAACAGCCAAACAAGACTGTATCTGTATTGCCCTGACTCTGCCGTTTACAGAAACACCCCATATGTGGCTGTAAACTACTGTACGGCCACACAGCGGGGCGTAGAGTGAAAGGTGTGCCGTTTGGTTTTTGGAAGGCAGGTTTTGCTGGACTGGTTTTTTGACACCATGTCCCATTTGAAGCCCCCTGATGCACCCCTAGAGTAGAAACTCCATAAAAGTGACCCCATCTAAGAAACTACACCCCTCAAGGTATTCAAAACTGATTTTACAAACTTTGTTAACCCTTTAGGTGTTGCACAAGATTTCATGGAAAATAGAGATACAATTTCAAAATTTCACTTTTTTGGCAGATTTTCCATTTTAATATTTTTTTTCCAGTTACAAAGCAAGGGTTAACAGCCAAACAAAACTCATTATTTATGGCCCTGATTCTGTAGTTTACAGAAACACCTCATATGTGGTCATAAACTGCTGTACGGTCACACGGCAGGGCGCAGAAGGAAAGGAATGCCATACGGTTTTTGGAAGGCAGATTTTGCTGGACTGGTTTTTTTGACACCATGTCCCATTTGAAGCCCCCTTGATGCACCCCTAGAGTAGAAACTCCAAAACAGTGACCCCATTTTAGAAACTACGGGATAGGGTGGCAGTTTTGTTGGTACAAGTTTAGGGTACATATGATTTTTGGTTGCTCTATATTACACTTTTTGTGCGGCAAGGTAACAAGAAATTGCTTTTTTGGCACCGTTTTTTTTTCTTATTTACACCATTCATCTGACAGGTTAGATCATGTGGTAATTTTATAGAGAAGGTTGTCACGGACGCGGTGATACCC
Organism: Bufo gargarizans; assembly: GCF_014858855.1. NCBI lineage: Eukaryota > Metazoa > Chordata > Amphibia > Anura > Bufonidae > Bufo > Bufo gargarizans. The sequence continues at coordinate 101,974,100 of NC_058087.1, forward strand.
AATATGTATACAATTTTTTTTATTTATGTACGTTTTGCACAATAATTTCATTTTTAAAACAAAAAAAAATGTTTTAGTGTCTCCATAGTCTAAGAGCCATAGTTTTTTCAATTTTTGGGCGATTATCTTAAGTAGGGTCTCATTTTTTGTGGGATGAGATGACGGTTTGATTGGCACTATTTTGGGGTGCACATGACTTTTTGATTGCTTGCTATTACACTTTTTGTGACGGAAGATGACAAAAAATGGCATTTTTTACACCGTTTTTATTTTTATTTTTTTACGGTGGTCATCTGAGGGGTTAGGTCATGTGATATTTTTATAGAGCCGGTCAATACGGACGCGGCGATACCTAATATGTATACTGTTTTTTTTATTTATGTAAGTTTTACACAAGGATTTCATTTTTGAAACAAAAGAAATCATGTTTTAGTGTTTCCATAGTCTAAGAGCCATAACTTTTTCAGTTTTTGGGCGATTATCTTGGGTAGGGTATGATTTTTGCGGGATGAGATAACGGTTTGATTGTTACAATTTTGGCGTAGATGCGACTTTTTTGATCACTTTTATTACCTTTTTTGGGAAGTAAGGTGGGCAAAATTCCAATTTCATCATAGTTTTTAATTTTTTATTTTTATGGCGTTCACCGTTCGGGTAAAGTAACATTACCATTTTATAGATCAGGTCGTTACGGACGCGGCGATACCAAACATGTGTAGGGAATTTTCTTTTTTTCATTTTTAATCAGTGATAAATGTGTTTTTTGATTTTTACTTTATTTTCACTTTTTTCACTTTTTTTTTGACCCAGACCCACTTGGTTCTTGAAGATCCAGTGGGTCTGATGTCTGCATAATACAGTACAGTACAGTACAATATATATTGTACTGTACTGTATTTTACTTACACTTTGTCTGAACAGATCTATGCTTTCAGCACAGATCTGTTCAGAACCATGGACAGCAGGACGCCTGAGAAGGCGTCCTGTTGCCATGGGAACCTTCCCCGTCTGCTCAGTAGTGTTCAGAACTGCACAGACGGGGAAGGGTAAGGACGGGGCTTGGGGGGCTGCCTGGAAGCTCTCTCCCTCTCCATTCGGGGGACTGCAAAGGCACAGCAGCCCCCCGATGGGAGAGGGAGGGAGCTCCCTGAGCTGTTAACCTTTTCCATACAGCAGTCCGTACGGACCGCTGTATGGAAATGGTTAAACGGCTGACATCGCATCACCGATGTCAGCCGTTTATACCAGGGTGCCAGCAATGTGCTGGCACCCTGGTATACCCACTAGACGCCAACGATTACGCAATGGGAGGCGGGCGGGGGATCGCGATCCCGCCTACCGCACCGCCCGCAACCCTCCCCCTGCACCTCCCACCGTGCTCAAATAACTCAGGGGTGCAGGGGGGAGGGATACTGGAAAAAAATTTGAATCCTAAAGTTTCTGATCCCCGCGGTCAGGGACCGCGGGGATCAGAAACTGCAGGAATCGCAGCAAACCGCAGGTCTGAATTGACCTGCGGTTTGCCGCGATCGCTGACATGGGGGGGGTCACGGGACCCCCCCGCGCATTTAGCCTAGGTGCCTGCTCAATGATTTGAGCAGGCACAGGGTTCCGATCACTGCCAGCCGCACGGCAGTGTCCTTAAGGGGTTAAAGTCTCGGGGCCTGTCGGACAAGGTTATAGCCACCTTGAGATGTTCTAGGAAAAAAGTAACGTCTGCAATATACCTGAAGATCTGGAAAAGGTTCTGTTCATGGTCAGGTGAAAAGAATCCAAATCTTGAAGGGCCGAACATTCAGAAAATTCTGGAATTTCTACAAAAAGGTCTGGACATAAGCCTCTCTCCATCCACCTTTAAAGGTTCAAATTTCGGCATTAAGCGCCTTCTTTGATGCCGACCTGGCAGACCATAGATGGGTCAAACGATTCATAAGAGCTGCCCATATACTTAGACCCACGCTAAGATCCCGCACCCCAACCTGGGACTTAAATTTAGTACTCAACAACCTTATGTGTTCCCCATTTGAGCCATTGGAGAGCTGTTCAATTAAATTGCTTTCATTCAAAACTGCTTTTCTTATAGCAATTACCTCTGCCAAGAGACTAGGAGAGATTCAAAGCCCTCTCTATTGGGGAACCATACCTTACCATCACGAACGATAAGATTGTGCTTAAATTAGACCCAGGTTTCCTGCCAAAGGTAGCCTCAGACCGCAACAGAGGCCAGGAGATCCTCGTTCCATCCTTTTTCAACAATCCCCAAGGATCAGGAGGAAGAGAAATTTCATTCCCTTGATGTTAGGCGTACAGTCCTTAGATACTTAGAAGCCACTAGGGACTTCAGGAAGTCTGATAGTCTGCTTGTCCAATTTGCTGGAAAAAATAAGGGATCCCAGGTCTCAAAATCCTCCATTGCAAGATGGATTAAAGACACAATTACCCTATGCTATAAGAATCAAAATCTGGATCCTCCTTCCAATATTAGAGCACATTCTACCAGAGCTGTCTCCACTACTTTTGCTGAAAGAGCAGGGGCCTCCCTGGAGGATATATGCAGGGCCGCCTGCTGGTCTAATATTCACACGTTTGTGAAACACTACCGCTTAGATTTATCTGGAACCTCTGGCCTCTCCTTTGGTCGGCGGTTGCCCCCACCCATAAAAAAAAAATTTATAACTCTCCTTGTGGCTTTCATGGTGATGATATTGGAAAACCGGAATTACTTACCGGTAATTCAGTTTCCATGAAATCACTATGACTGCCCATATATTCCCTCCCCTTCTTTGTTGAAATTTTTTCACCAGTGTTTTCTGGTATGATGTTAATACTGGGAAATACTAATACACTTCTGGCACTTTATGTCTTTGGAACACTGAGGTGTGGTGGTGGGAGGGGGCAATTTAACCTCTTCTCTGTTCCTGCCCCCACAGAGGTCATGGGTCAATCTCCTTGTGGCCGTCATGGTGATTTAATGGAAACTGAATTACCGGTAAGTCTAATTCTGTTTATAAATTTTTGGGGCGATTGTCTTAAAGAGGACCGTTCACTAGTATATAAACTAAAAACTAACTCTATCTGTGGGAAGAGCGGCGCCCAGGGGTCCCCCTGCACTTACTATATGCCTGGGCGCCGCTCCGTTCGCACGGTATAGGCTTCAGTGTCTCAGCTTCGTCTGTTGTACTGGACTGATTTTTTTTTTGTAGGAGGCGTGTCCCTTGCTGCAGCACTGGCCCATCGCAGCGCACAGCTCAAAGCCGGGCTGTGCGAACAAGTGGATGAGGTGAGTTAATTTATTTATTTTTTTAACTTCTCCATCCCTATTTTACTAAGCATTCTGTATTAAGAATGCTATTATTTTCCCTTATATATGTTATAAGGGAAAAATAATAAAATCTACACAACACCTAACCCGAACTTCTGTGAAGAAGTTCGAGTTTGAGTAGCAAACATGCAGATTTTTCTCACGCGTGTTCCAAAAGCATTAAAACGCTTTGTATTTGCAGGGAAAAATCATGCATTTTCCCGCAACGCACCCACATCTTTTCCCGCACGTCACCCGCAACGCCCGTGTGAACCCAGCCTAACAGGCAATGCATTACAATACAGATGTATTGTAATGCATTGCAGAGGAGATCAGACCCCCAAAAGTTAGTCTGAAAAAAAGTAAAAAAAATGAAAAAATAAAAATAAAATAAAGTTTCAAATGAAAAAGAAAAACTTCCTTTTTCACCTGATTGTATAATAAGAAATTGAAAAATAAAACAAAAAACACACATTCAGTATATATTACATGATCCACCCCGTCCGATAAACACCATAAAAATAATATAAAAAATTGTCACCTTACATCACAAAAAGTGCAACACCAAGAGTTAAAAAAAAGGTGCATGTCCCACAAAATATCAATAAAACGGTCACTCTCATCCCACAAAATGAGACCCTAACTAAGACAATCTGTCAAAAAATAAAAACTCTTCTCATCACTCTTAGACAATGGAGACACTAAATATGATTTATTTATTTTTTGCTTCAAAACTGCTATTGTGCTAAAGTTAAATAAAATAAAAAGTTGACATATTGGGTATTGCAGTGTCCGTAACAACCTGCTATATAAAAATACCAAATACCACATGACCTAACCCCTCAGGTGAACACCGTAAAAAAAAAGTGTCAAAAAGCCATTTTTTGTCACCTTGCATCACAAAAATTGCAACACCAAGCGATCAAAAAGGTGTATGCCCCCTAAAATAGTACCAAACAGTCACCTCATCCCACAAAAAAGGAGGCCCTACCTAAGGCAATCTGTCAAAAAATAAATAAGCTATGGCTCTCAGACTATGGATACACTAAAACATCATTTTTTGGGTTTAAAAAAAATGCTATTATTGTGTAAAACTTAAATAAATAAGTAAAAGTATACATATTAGGTATTGCCACGTCCGTAACTATCTGCTCTATAAAAATGTCAGATGACCTAACCCCTCAGCTGAACGCTGGAAAAATAAATAAAAACTGTGCCAAAATTACCAATTTTTTGGGTTACCTTGCCCCACAAAGTGTAATCATTGATCAAAAAAATCAGATGTACCCAAAAATGGTACCAATAAAAACTTTACTCTTTCTGCAAAAAATGAGCCCCTGGACAAGATGATTGGCAGAAAAATAAAAAATAAATATGGCTTTCGGAAAATGGAGACACAAAAACATACTTTTTTTTTCTAAAAATGCTTTATTTTGTAAAACTGAAACAAAGAAAGTAGACATTTGTTATCATTGCGTCCGTAACAACCTGTTCTATAAAAATAGCACATAATCTACCCTGTCAGATGAATTTTGTAAAAAAAAAAATAACTGTGCCAAAACAGCAATTTTTTTGGTTACCTTGCCTCACAAAAAACCTAATATAGAGCAATTGAAATTCATATGTACCCCAAAATAGTACCAATACAACTAGCACCTTATCCCCTAGTTTCCAAAATGGGGTCATCTTTTAGGGAGTTTCTAATGTAAGGGTACATCAGGGGGGCTTAAAATTGGACATGGCATCTAAAAACCAGTACAGAAAAAAAATCAGCTTTCCAAAAACCATATGGCGTTCCTTTTCTTCTGCACCCTGCAGTGTGCCCCCTTACATCAGTTTACAACCACATGCGTGGTGTTTCTGTAAACCGCAGAATCTGGGTAATAAATATTGCGTTTTGTTTGGCTGTTAACCCTCGATATGTTTAAAAAAAAATGGATTAAAATGGAAAATCTGCCCAAAAAGTGAAATTTTGAAATTTCATCTCTATTTTCCTTTAATTCTTGTGGAGCAACTAAAGGGTTAAGGAAGTTTGTAAAATCAGTTTTGAGTAGCTTGAGGGGTGTAGTTTCTACAATGGGATCATTTATGAGGGGTTTTCACTATTTAAGACTGAGAAAGTGACTTCAGACCTAAACTGATCCTTAAAAAGTGGGTTTTGGGAATTTTCTTAAAAATGTTAAGAATTGCTTCTAAAATTCTAAGCCTTCTAAAGTTCTAAAAAAAAATGTATGATGTCAACATAAAGTAGACTTATGGGGAATGTTAAGCAATAAATATCTTGAGGTATCACTTTCTGTTTTGAAAGCAGAGAAATTGAAATTTTGCTAATTTTTCATAATTTTTGGTAAATTTTAATTTTTTTAAAATAAAGGTGAAATATATTGACTCAAATTTATGGCTGTCATGAAGTACAGTGTGTCACGAGAAAACATTTTCAAAATGACTTGGATAATTAAAAGCGTTCCAAAGTTATTACCACATATAGTGTCACGTGTCAGATTTGCAAAAAATGGCCTGGACAGGAAGGTGAAAACTGGCCCAGGGTAGAAAGGATTAAGCACATAAAAGGCCTAGAGTTGATTTGAGGTGTGGTGCTTGCATTTTGAAGATTTTGCTGAGAAGTAAACATGCGGTCAAAGGAGCTCTCCATGCAAGTGAAATGAGCCATCCTTCACCTGCGAAAGCAGAAAAACCCCATCAAGAAATTAGACACTATTATTAGGAGTGTCAAAATCTTCAGTTTGGTGCATCCTGAGAAAGAAAGAAAGCACTGGTAACCTCAACAATGCAAAAAGACCTGGACACTCATGGAAGACAAAACTGGTGGATGATTGCAGAATAATTACCATGGCGAAAAGAAACCTCTTCACAACAGCCAATCAAGTGAACAACACTATCCGGGATATAGGCGTATCAAGACCCAAATCTACCAAAAAAAGAGAAGACTGCATGAAATTAAATACAGAGCGTTTGCTGCACGGTGCAAGCCACTCATAAGCCTCAAGAATAAGAAGGTTAGATTGGACAAAAAAAACATCACACCAGCACACTTCTGGAAGAACATTTTTTGAACAGATGAAACCAAGATCGACCTCTACCAGAATGATAGTAAGAAACAAGTATGGCAAAGGCATGGCATAGCTCATGATCCAAAGCATACCACATCATCTGTAAAACACTGGCGGCAGTGTGATGGCTTGGGCATGCATGGCTGCCAGTGCCTCTGGGTCCCTAGTGTTTATGGATGATGTGACACAGGACAGAAGCAGCCGGATGAATTCTGGGGTTTTCAGAGACATACTGTGTGCTGAAATGCAGCCAAGCTGATTGGTCGGCGTTTCATAATACAGATATACAATGACCCAAAACATAAAGCCAAAGCAACCCAGGAGTTTATTAAAGCAAAGAAGTGGAATATTCTTGAATGGCCAAGTCAGTCACCTGATCTGAGCCCAATAGAGCAGGCATGCTCAACCTGCGGCCCTCCAGCTGTTACAAAATTACAACTCCCAGCATGCATGGACAGCCTGTAGCTTTCAGCCTACAGCAGGGCATTGTGGGAGTTGTAGTTTTACAACAGCTGGAGGGGCCGCAGGTTGAGCATGCCTGCAATAGAGCACTTCACTTGTTGACTAAACTTCACACAGGCCCACAAACAAATAGCAACTGAAAACCGCTGCAGTAAAGGCCTGGCAGAGTCCAAGACTTCAGGCAGTCATTGCCAACAAAGGGGTTTCAACCAAGTATTAGAAATTAACATATTATTTAATTTGTCCAATTACTTTTGAGCCCCTGAAATTAGGGGATTGAGTAAAAAAAAAAAAAAAAAAAAAAATGCTTTAGTTCCTCACATTTTTATGCAATAATTTTGTTAAACCCACTGACTTAAAGCTAAAAGTCTGAACTTCATCTGAATTTTGTTCAAAATCCATTGTGGTAATGTACAGAAAAATAATTAGAAATTTTTTGTCTCTGTTCAAATATATATGGACCTAACTGTATAACCCAAAATGGTTCCTAAGAAACCTACAACTAATCTCGCAAAAAAAAAAACACAAAGGGGGAAAATATTATTCAAATGGCCAAGGGTTGCCATAGCAACCATTCTGTGTCCCATGATTTAAGGCTACCTTTACACTAGCGTTTTTGCTGGATCTGGCAAGTAGCCTTACTGTAAGAGCTCCTATCGAAGGATAGAGGGACCATCCTCCCTCTGTCTAATCCCTCAGATGCCATGGTTGCCATTAGGTGTGGCAACTGAGGGGTTAGATGACCGGAATTAGTTATTCCCAATCTTGGTCATTCTGACTCTGTATCAGCTGTATTACATAGCTGATACCTGCTTGTGAGTTTGCCCTGTACATTCACAGCACACCAGTAAAATTCTGTTACATTGTATTACTGTAACTGTAAAAGTTAAAGGGGTGCTGCAGTTATTTTTAACTGATGATCTATCTTCTGGATAGATCATCAGCATCTGATCGGCAGGGGTCTGACACCCGGGACCCCCGGCGATCAGCTGTTTGAGAAAGCACTGGTGCCACGACTAGTATCATTGGCCTGGGTGGGGCTAAACCACATTTAAGTGAATGGAGGTAACGCTGTCTTCCCAAACAGCTGATCAGCAGGGGTCCCGGGTGTTGGACCCCTGCCGATCAGATGCTGATGCTCTAACCCTAACCCCTCATATGCCGCAGTCAGCGCAGACCCCAGCATATGGAAGGTTTGCTCTCCCTCTCAAGATCCATCGGGTCCCCCGCTGCGTTGACGGGGACCCGATGGTTGCCATGGCAGTCCCAATCCTTTCAAAGGCTTTGGGTACCAGCAGTTACGGAGACCTATTAGGCCCAGTCCCCAGGCTGGGTCTCATAGGCAAACTATCAGTGTATTACACTATGCAATGCAGTACAATACAGATGTATTGTACTGCATTGAAACGGGGATCAGACCCTGAAATGTTGAAGTCCCATAGTGGGACAAAGATGAAAAAAAAGTGAAATAGAGTTTTTAATAATAAAAATAAAAGTCTTAAAGTAAAAAAAAAAAAAATGCCCCTTTCCCATAAAGAGACCTATAAAATAGTAAAAATTAGAAAAAAAAGAACAGTCATATTAAGTATCGCCGCATCCACAACAACCTGCTCTACAAAAACATGATCCACCCCATCAGGTGAACACTGCAAAAAAAATAAAAAATATTTTGTCAGCTTACTTCACAAAAAGTGTTATACCAAGTGATTGAAAACAAAGTCACATGTTCTCCAAAATAATACCAATCAAACCTTCTCCTTATCCCACAAAAAATGAGCCCCTACATAAGACAATTGCCCCCAAAAATATAAAAATGTGTCTCAGAAAATGAAGACCCAAAACATGATTTTGTTTTTTCCAAAAATGTTTGTGTAAAACTATATATATATCTGACCTATTAGGTATCGCAGTGTCCATAACCTGTTCTATAAAAATATCACATGATCCAACCCATCTTACATCAGTCAGATGTACCTCAAAATTATACCAATCATACAGTACCTCATGCTAAAAAAAAAAAATGAGCTCCCACATTAGACAATTGGCAAAAAATAATAATTTCTTTTGAAAATGCTTTTATTGTGTAAAATAAATAATAAGTAGACAAATTATGTATTGCCGCATCCGTAACAACCTGCTCCATAAAAATATCACTTGATCAGGTTGTGGCGTAACTACACATCTCTAGCACAATTTAATAAGGAAGCAAATGCCCTGCAAAATAAATTTGAAGAAAAAGGCTACAAAAAGAACCAATTGGAGCAAATTAAACATGAAATAGCACAAATAGACATACAAACTCTTCTCCAGAGAAATTGGGAAAAGACCATAATAGACACAAACAATGAAGAAGAGACTACTACTTCTAAAATTCCAATTATTACGCCATATAATGAAAGAGTTTCACCTCAGGAGCATTGTTAAATGCCATTGGGATATCCTAAAACAGGACAAAATCCCCCAACATCAGTGTTTTCATATTTAAAAAGGCACCAAATTTGGGTAATTTGGTGGCCCCCTCTGTCAAGATCCAAAGAAATAAGAATCTAGAAACTATAAGGTTTTTTTTTCCCCTGTAAAATTTGCAAAGCTTGCCAACATATTAAATACAATGGACCAATAGAAACAATAGAGGGTGCAAACAAAATAGACAGCCACCTGACTTGCCATACAAGTGGCGTAATCTACTTTATAAAATGCCTGTGCGCTAAAATATATGTAGGGAGGACAAAAAGGAGCCTCCAAACAAGGATAAAAGAACATATTAGAAATATCAAATAGAAGTTTGGAGGCCATCCACTATGCGGATAAGCTGATTTTTTGGAGCAATAGAAAGAATCATAGAGGGGGTGACTACATCAAATTAATGTCAAAAAACGAAACCAAAGGGACTTAACCAGGAAATTTGCCTTTCTGTAGTCCTATATGTTGGTTAATTTTGGAAGATTCCATGGAAAAGATCATATAGAGATAATACATCTCCTCCTCCTCCTCCCCCTGTATTTTGAATAGCCACTTAGGGAAAGAGGATTACAATACATACATTATGCCGTTATTGGATTATGACAATTAGGAGACCTGGTAACCATGGAAACTAACGCCTATATATATCCACACTGAATCGGCTACTGACCATCCCTGAGGATGGAATTTGTGAATTCCAAAATGCGTCAAAGGTATTGTGACCCAAGCAGGCATCTGTCCAATGTGTGACGTCACTTTCGGTTTCCAAAGTTACCAGCGCAGTTTCCCTTGTGCGCACGTGTCACCGGCCGGGACAGCGCACCCTGGCAGAGGAAACCTGAAGACTGCTCCTACTCACCGAATCATTGGGATTTCTCCAATTGGCTCCACCTACTGCTCCGTCCTAGAGACAGCCGGCGCGGAATACTAAGTCAGTCATACACCCGCACGATCCTTGATGTGTCAGAGTATTCGGGCATAAACTTTTATTCAGGTACTGGGATTCACACACCATTGTGGACCACTATCTATAATTTGGTATGGTCAGCTAGGTTGTTTGTTTTTCTATATTCTAGAGACCATCCCAGTGTATACCTAACTGTCCATGCGGTCCTTTACCTCATGGACAGAATCCTATCCGGGCAGAGTTCTATCAATCTGCCCAGCTGTATCTATTCGCCATTACCTTCCAACTACACAGGGGTAACCATTTGTGGCCAGCGCGACTTCATTTTTCCCCTTTATACTGAGTTAAAATTTCTTGGAGGGCGTTAGGGCAATTAACCCTCTCTGAACCAGCAGCGGCATATCTACACAAAGTTTTCACCATCCCCCTTCCCCTTTGGCAGCCCGGGAATCTACTATTACTCTATATATTCCAAAATATTATTTTTGGTTTTGCACTGTTTAAAAAAATAATAATAATATAGATATATATAGATATTTAGATAGATAGATATAGAGAGAGATATATTATATTATATAGTTTTCTATAAATGTGGATAGTCAGATGGGTATCGCAGACCACATTTTAAAGTGAGTGGGTTTTATATCTGCATGCGGCGGTCCCATGAACAGATGACACAATGGATGTTGAAAAGGGACACACAAAAAAAAGTAGCAAAATGCACTTCACATTCGTATATTACGTTATACACACTCATTGCACTTTAACTGATAACTTTTTTTTCTACCTTTTCAACTAATATATATTTTTTTCTTCTGTAAAATTCTTCCTTTTCCTTTTTTCATCATCAAAAAGATCAGTCATCAAAGATGGGTCCATGTTTGCCATGTTCTTTCAGGTACAACTGATAATGAAGTAAATCTTGCGACTTTTCTGTCAGAAACCTATAAACTTGCGACTTTTTCGTAAAGATGTGCGACTTTGTTAAAGCCACTTACTGAAGGATAAACTGATACCATCAAACCACATTTATCACAGTCTTAAAGGACCATTAATAAATCTGACTTGGCCAAAAGTGACTTTGGACTATTATAAAAGTGGATTAAGTGTAATGATACATCTGGCCCTATGTTACTATGTTACATTTGGTGAATATTTTGTATAAATCTGTTTGCATTAATAGCAAGAAATTAGTCAATATCTGGTGTCCTGGCATGTTGTTTGAAATGCATTGGAGGTGCAAGAGAGTTCTATGGATTTAACTATAACATCCAATGACATTTTGACAGTTTTTTAAAGGTTGTGCTGAAGTTGTCACTAGGTGAGGTATATAGACTGTCTGTCTGTCTCAGCTCTTTCTGCTGCACTTTGTCTGTAGGACACCAGCAATTTTGCAGGGCGGAAGCCAAAATGTCCTAGGTGTGAGACGCACTCTATCTGCCATTTTTGGACTGTGCAGATAACCACCCCCCCCCCCCTTCTCCCAACTTTTTACCACTCCTCTGTACCTTTACTGCAGACTGCTAGCAGTTCATTTATAACTTCTGGTGGAAATAATAAAGGAATGGCACATCATAGTCATAAGAATAGAGGCTCTAGAATTATTACATGGGAATGCATATGGCTATTAAAACGGGCCTGTCAGGAGCGTTGACAGGTTCTCTTTAAGTAGACTAGTGCTTGCTATTTACTGCTTTATATAGTTGTTACATTTACATTCATGTTTAAAATAAGTATATGTCTTTGTCATTAAAAGGTTTGCAGAATTTGTCTTGGGATCCAGCCATATATCTTCTGAAGAGTTCACTACACATGAGCATCAGTATGGGCTTGGGAGCCTATTTCTAGAAGAACTTATTGTCCACCGCAAGGAAGTAGAAGATGATGAAAATGTCAATGCAGAGGACTTTGAAATTGAAAGGTATCCTCATTCTGAATAACATAACCTTGCCGGAGGAGGGAAAGTGTTCTCTGAATATCCCTGTTCTGCCTAACATTTCCTAAAATTATTAAAGAGGATACAATGGTTCAAAGATACCATTACTGGACTCAATTCACTCAATACCCATAGATGAGTGCCACCTAGGCCGAGGGCTTTAGTAATATTTAATTTGCTCTGCTATAGTTGTACTTCTTGTGTGAAGATATTGATATTTGATGGAGCATCTTGATTTCAGCTCTCCTGAATGATATCTAGACTGAACCTTTAAAGGGGTTATCCGAGTTAATAAAAAATAAATAAAACCCCTTAAAATCCATCAGGATATACATATAATTTGGTTAAGCTAGATTTAATCAAGTTAAAACCCATATTTACACCTTTTCATGGTTCTGTTATTGCTTTGTTTACATGCTGAGGGGGCGTATAACAACAAAGCCTGAGCTCTGCCTCGTGAATATTTTTGGGGGCGTGAACAACCTGGCCTTCCCCTCACCCTGCTCTGCACTTTGCAAAAATAAAAAAATAAAAAACCATTGCAAGAACGGATCCGTCTATCTGCTTGTCATGCGGATGAACGGATCCGTGTGGCAGTCTTTTTCAGAGTTTTCCCGGTTTGTGCATGCGCAGACCAGAAGGACGGATCCGTCCTTCAGTTGTTTTGCAATGCCGGATCCGGCAGGCAGTTCCGTCGTCTGAGCTGCCTGCCGGATCCACCGATCAGTGTGACAACTGACAGCATTTGTAGATGGATCCAGGTGCGGATCAGTCTAGAAATGCATTGCAATAACGGATCAGTTTATCCGCTTGTCATGCGGATGGACGGATCCCTCTGTCAGTCTTTTTCACAGTATTCCCAGTTTGTGCATGCGCAGACCGGAAGGATGGATCCGTCCTTCAGTTTTGCAACGCCGGATCCGCAAGGCAGCTCCGTCGTCGGAGCTGCGTGCCTGCTGGATCCGCCGATCAGTGTGACAACTAAGGCCACTTTCACGTTTGCGTTCGGGGCTCCGCTTGTGAGTTCCGTTTGAAGGCTCTCATAAGCGGCCCCGAACGCATCTGTCTAGCCCTAATGCATTCTGAGTGGATGCGGATCCGCTCAGAATGCATTAGTCTGGCACCGTTTGGGATCCGCTCCGCTCAGCAGGCGGACACCTGAATGCTGCTTGCAGCGTTCGGGTGTCTGCCTGGCCGTGCGGAGGCAAACTAATCCGTCCAGACTTACAATGGAAGTCAATGGGGGCGGATCCGTTTGAAGGTGACACAATATGGTGCAATTTTCAAACTGATCCGTCCCCCATTGACTTTCAATGTAAAGTCTGGACGGATCCGTTTGCGGCTACTTTCACACTTAGAATTTATTTTACAATATAATGCAGACGGAACGGATCCATCGTCTGCATTATATGAGCGGATCTGTCTCAGACGGATCCGCTCTGAACGCAAGTGTGAAAGTAGCCTAACAACATTTGTAGACGGATCCAGGTGCGGATCTGTCTAGAAATGCATTGCAATAATGGATCCGTTAAAGCGGCAGGGCAGATACGACAGGGTGAACAGCCTGTCGGATACGTCCTGCCGCTAGTGTGAAAATATCATTAGCATTATCTGTAACTAAGCAATATCTATATTATTCAAATATATATTCAATATGGATATTGCTTAGATAAATACATATATTGGTGGCAGATAGGGATTTTATATAGCTGAATAATGATGATGATGGTGGGCAATTATTTATTTATATTTCCCAGGGGGTGTTCAATGTGTACTAGTGGGGGAGGGGGGGGGGCAGGGCTGTAATAACGATCCCCAGATGCAGAGGGGAACGTTTACAAAATGCCACCTCTAGCCCCAGTGAATGCAGGAGGGAATAACATACCCTGCTGCCGGAGAAGAGATCACCTCGGCTCTGGTATGTACTGCACATGAGCGATCGCATACCAGAGCCGAGGCAGTGTGAGAAGAGCTGGAGGGGGGAGGGCACCAGAGGCTCTGACGTCTCATTTACAGAGCCTGACCACTCCCTAAAGCAGGGAGAAGGCTGTAAACGAGACGTCATCAGCAGAGCCGGCTTACCGACGTCGGGGGTCACATGACCCAGAACTGAACTGGCCAAATAGTGATAGGTTATGAAAGTGATTTTAATAAACTTTCACTGGACTACAATAAAAGCAATTAGAATAGATTTATTTAAGTCGGATAACCCCTTTAAGTGGAGCGTATGGACTGCTGGGGGCGCACGAAACAACCGATCAAAGACAGTGTTTTAATTTCAGCAATGTTCCATTTATTCGTAAGACAGTCTTACGAATAAATGGAACATTGCTGAAATTAAAACACTGTCTTTGATCGGTTCTTTCGTGCGCCCCCAGCGGTCCATACGCTCCACGTAAGGTTCAGCGTACTCCTCTTCATTTCCATTACCCTAGTGGCAGGGTGGCTCCTGCCCAAGGCGTTAGGACGAATCTTGGCTGTACCAACCATCTCTCATCTACACTCGATCTCCATTGCAGTTGCATCCAATTGATGCAACCGCAATAGGTGAGCAAACCATTTATTTTATTAGAAATTCGTTTTGTTGAATTTACTTACCCTATGAGCGCCTTTCTCTATCCTATTGGCCATTATTTGCTCATATCTAGACTGGCAGCTCACTTGTGAACAAAGATAAGTATGGGGGAGATTTATCAAACTGGTGTAAAGTAGAACTGGCTTAGTTGCACACAGCAACCAATCAGACTCCATCTTTCATTTTTCACAGCTCCTTTGAAAAATGAAAGATGGAATGATTGGTTGCTGTGTGCAACTAAGCCAGTTCTACTTTTCACCAGTTTGATAAAGTCCCCCCCTATGAGTTTAATATCTCTGCCTTCCCTTTTGTTCTCTAAAATTATATTTCTGTGATCACCTGTTAGATCTATTTTTATTAAATTTTTTAATTTTCTTATTTATATATTTCTAAACACTTTGGGGATTTATTGTGAGGCTGTAATCTTTGTAAGCCTGGTATGCTTTTCTGTTTTTTCAGTATTATGTTATCGGCTTTGTGCTGAACATTTGGACAATTTAGAAAAGAAAGACGGGACATAGAGTTGTGTATTCAGTTTGTAGTTACTGTGACCTATGAGGGGAATGTGACCAGAGATCTCTTCAGTAATATACATTTGTCTTAGGCCGAATGCACACAGCCGTTGTTCACGGCCGTGAGCGGTCCGCGGAACCGCGGCCTGGATTCCTGCTCAGTGCAGGAGCGCACGGCGTCATTGGTTGCTATGACGCCATGCGCTCCCTGCTGCTGCCGCAATACAGTAATACACTGGTATGATCTATACCAGTGTATTACTGTACTGTGGCGGCAGCAGGGAGCGCATGGCGTCATAGCAACCAATGACGCTGTGCGCTCCTGCACTGAGCAGGAATCCAGGCCGCGGCTCCACGGACTGCTCACGGCCTTAGGGCTCATTCAGACAAACCTCTCACCCTGGTGCCTTACCAAGTGTAGATTGAACAGCCCATGGACTGAGCACTCACACTTTAAAGGAGTAAAATATTGATGACCTATCCTCAGGATAGATTATCAATATCATGGCCTATGTACAGGTTAGTCGCATTCAAGTGAATCGGCCTGGGATGCAACGCCAAGCACACCCACTATACGATGCCCGGCAGTCCCTGGTAGCTGTACCCCTGCTGTATCTGCCGGCATCGCTGTAGCCGTCAGATTAACCCCTTCTATGCCGCAGTCCTTTCTGACTGCGACATAGAAGGGGTTTGTGTCGGATGAGGCAGCAAATTGAATCCCCTTGCTGCTTTGGCGGGGACTCTATGTGTCAGAAGGCAGCCCAATGCCGTGCAGAGGCTACCCAATGCCTTGCACGGCATCTGGACCTGCCTTCTACGGGTGCCTCCGGCTGGGTCTCCTAGGCAACCTGTTAGTGTACTACTCACTGTAGTACACGAGCAGGCAATGCATTACAATACGTATGCATTGCAGAGGGGATCAGACCCCAAAAGTGAACATCAGAAATAAAGTAAAGAAAAAAAGTTTAAAAAAAGTGTTTTTTAATAAAATTAATAAAGTAATACAATTTTTTAAAGTAAAAAAAAAACGCCCTTTCCCCTTATTTTATAATAAAAAAAACACACATATTAGCTATCGCCGCGTCTGTAATGACCGGCTCTATAAATATCACATGATCCACTCTGTCCGATAAACACCATAAAAAAAAGTTTTAAAAAAGCCATTTTTGTCACCTTACATCACAAAAAGTGCAACACCAAGCAATCAAAAAGGCGTATGCGTATGTCCCACAAAATGGTATCCATAAAACAGTCCCCTCACCCTGCAAAAAATGAGCCCCTACCTAAGACAATCGCCCCCCAAAAAATAAAAAAATATAGCTTTTTTTTGTTTCAAAACTGATATTATTGTGCTAAAGTGAAATACATAAAAAATATATACATATTGGGTATCGCCACGTCCGTAACAACAAGCTCTATAAAAATATCACATGACCTAACCCCTCAGGTGAACACCATAAAAAAGCAATTTTTGTCACCTTACATGACAAAAATTGCAACACAAAGCGATCAAAAGGCATATACCCCCCAAAATAGTACCAATTAAACAGTTACCTCATCCCACAAAAAATTAGACCTTACCTAAGATAATTGGTCAAAAAATAAAAAAGCTATGGCTCATAGACTATGGATACACTAAAATATCATTATTTAGGTTTCAAAAATGCTATTATTGTGTAAAACGTAAATAAGAAAAAGTAGACATATTAGGAATTGCCACGTCCATAATGGTCTTCTCTATAAAAATGTCACATGACCTAATCCCTCAAGTAAATGCTGTAAAAATAAATAAAAACTGTGCTAAAACAACCAATTTTTGGATCACCTTGACCCATAAAGTGTAATAATGAATGATCAAAAAATCATATGTACCCAAAAATGGTACCAATAAAAACGTCAACTCTTCCTGCAAAAAACGAGCCCCTACACAAGACAATTGTTCAGAAAATGGAGATACAAAAACCTAATTTTAGTAGACATATTTGATATAGAGCAATTAAAAATCATATGTACCCCAAAATGGTACCCATAAAACTGGCACCTTGTCCCGTAGTTTCCAAAATGTGGTCAATTTTTTAGTTTTTACTGTAAGGGTGCATCAGGGGGGTTTCAAATGGGACCACTAAATCTGTCTTCCAAAAACCATATGGCGCTCCTTTCCTACTGCGCCCTGGCCATACAGCAGTTTACGATCACATGTGGGGTGTTTCTGTAAACCGCAGAAACAGGGTAATAAATATTGAGTTTTGTCTGGCTGTTAACCCTTGTTTTGCTACTGGAAAAAAATGATTAAAATGTAAAATCTGCCAAACAAGTGAAAATCTTAAATTTCATCTCCATTTTCCATTAATTCTTGTGGAACAGCTAAAGGGTTAGCGAAGTTTGCAAAATCGGTTTTGAATACCTTTAGGGGTGTAGTTACTAAAATGGGGTCATTTTTGGGTGGTTTCTGTTACGTAAGCCTCACAAAGTCCCTGTCAGTCCAGGGACGGCACTGCCGCAGCCGGACACTTCCTCTGCCAGTCAGGGCAATGTCAGCTCTGGTAAGCAGGGGACCAGGAGAGCAGGGCAGGCCAGACAGGTGCTGGTAGTGGGAGACGCCATTATTAGGTGAACAGATAGGGAAATCTGTCACAAAGACCGTGATCACCGAACAGTGTGCTGTCTTCCTGGCGCTAGAGTTTGACACATCACGGATCGGGTTGACAGATTACTGGGGGGATGGGTTGGAGAAGATCCAGCGGTCATGGTCCGTATCGGAACCAATGACAAAGTTAGAGGTAGGTGGAGAGTCCTTAAAAATGATTTCAGGGATTTAGGTCAAAAGCTTAGGGCAAGGGCCTCAAAGGTAGTATTTTCCGAAATACTACCTGTACCACAGGCCACACAAGAAAGGCAGCATGAGATTAAGGAGATTAACAAGTGGCTCAAGAACTGGTGTAGGAAGGAGGGGTTTGGGTTCCTGGAGAACTGGGCCGACTTCTCTGTCAGCTACAGGCTCTATCATAGGGATGGGCTGCACCTCAATCGGGAAGGGGCAGCTGTGCTGGGGAGAAAGATGGCTAGACGGTTGGAGGAGTGTTTAAACTAGGAACTGGGGTGAGGAAAATTACATTATGGGAAGGGAAGATGGTGCAGATAGAGACCGGGGGCAAGGTAGTGGGGGAGGAATGGAAGGAGGGACTAGAACAGTTCAGAAGGAAAGGTGTAGGGTAAAAAATATACATAAACCTCTCAAATGTATATATACTAATGCCAGAAGCCTGACTAATAAAACTGGAGAACTGGAATTAGTGATGTGTGAGGAGGACTATGACATAGTGGGAATAACTGAGACATGGCTGGATGATAGCTATGACTGGGCAGTTAATGTACAGGGTTACAGTCTGTTTAGAAAGGATCGTCAAAACCTGAGAGGGGGAGGGGTCTGCCTTTATGTAAAGTCCTGTCTAAAGCCCACACTCTGAAGATATAAGTGAGGGACATGAACATGTGGAGTCACTGTGGGTAGAGATAGATGGAGCTAAAAACAATAATAAATTACTAATAGGAGTTTACTATAAACCACCTAATATACCAGAGTCCACAGAAAATCTACTACTAAATGAGATGGACAAGGCGGCAAATCATAATGAGGTGGTTATTATGGGGGACTTCAACTACCCAGATATAGACTGGGAAACTGAAACTTGTATATCTCATAAAAGAAACGGGTTCTTGGCAATAACCAAAGACAATTACCTCTCCCAACTGGTTCAGGACCCGACTAGAGGGACGGCCATATTGGACTTAGTATTAACCAATAGACCTGACAGAACAACAGACGTGCAGGTTGGGGGACACCTGGGAAATAGTGACCATAAAGTAATAACCTTCCAGAAGAAAAGGTTACAGCCAGCTCACCTCTAGCATCCTGTATGGCGGTGCACGGGGCGGACCCAAGCCAGTCCCAATGTAGATCCACATGAACAGAAAAGAAGCTCCAGCACCAGGCGTAGACGTTTCAACAGTCCCGATCTTTATTCACCAAAATATTCCAAATAGCAAACAGTGGCACTGGTTCCCACTCACTCCCAGTAGTAATAACCTTCCAATTATCATTCAAAAGAGCGTTTCTACAGGGAGGAACAAAAATACCAAACTTCAAAAAAGCTAAATTTAGCCAACTAAGAGAGACCATAGGCCTAACTAAATGGGATAAAGTCCTCACAAATAAAAATACAGCCACAAAATAGGATAGCTTAAAAAACATTCTAAAATCTAATTGTGAGAGGTACATACCGTATGGGAATAAAAGGTTAAGGAACAAAAAGAAACCAATGTGGATAAACAGAACTGTAAAGAAAGCAATAAATGACAAAAAGAAAGCATATTAAACACTAAAACAGGAGGATAGCACTGAAGCACTGAAAAACTAAGGAAAAAAATAGAACATGTAAAAAACAAATAAAAGCGGCCAAACTAGAGACCGAGAGATTAATTGCCAAAGAGAGTAAAACTAACCCTAAAATGTTCTTCAATTATATAAATGTTAAAAAGTATAAATCTGAAGGTGTCGGCCCGTTAAAGAGTAATGAGGGGGAAGTCGCAGAGAGCGACGAGGAGAAAGCAAAGCTGTTAAATATTTTTTTTTCTCCAATGTATTCACTGAGGAAAATAAATTGTCAGATGAAATGCTGAATGTTGAAATAAATTCCCCATTAAAAGTGTCCTATCTGACCCTGGAAGAAGTACAACAGCGAATTAATTAGTATTTGTCCCTATTCTCCAATATATTTATTAATGATCTTGTAGAAGGCTTGCATAGTAAAATATAAATTTTTGCAGATGACGCTAAACTGTGTAGTAATTAACACTGAAGAGGACAGTATACTACTACAGAGGGATCTGGATTGATTGCAGGCTTGGGCAGATAAGTGGCAGATGAGGTGTACAGTTCTGGACTGCTGTGAACAAGGCAGACATAGCAGAGCTGGAGAGGAAAAAAGACGACTGAGGGGAGATCTAATTACTATGTATAAATATATCAGGGGTCAGTACAGAGATCTAGACCATCATCTATTTATCCCCAGGACTGTGACTGACGAGGGGACATCCTCTGCGTCTAGAGGAAAGAAGGTTTGTACACAAACATAGAAGAGGATTCATTTTTTTTTTTTATTCGCTTTATTGAACACACAAAGCCAAAAATGATGACATTCTCAGTGCATTATCAATCATTAATTGTACATCCGTGATATCCAGAAAGTGTACAGATGACATGTGCATTGCAATGTTAATAAAAACAATAAACACCTGTGCTGTATCCGCATATTTGTGGCGTTTCGTCAAGCAAAAGGTCTGCTAAACAGGTACAAATAAGATTTCAGACATTGTATACCAAATACATTTGGACTAACTCCTTATGTCCTATTCCCCCCCCCCCTTCACAACAGAATCACCGCTGTTCAGCATGGCCTACTGGCCTACTCTTATGGCCTCAGTCAGCCTATGGGCTGAATGAGCTGTTCTCGGAGATGCGCACCATACCCCCCCCCCCACACACACCTTTTGAAATTTAGGCATGCAACCCCTATTTTTTAAAGACTATGTTCTCATAGGGGATAATAGAATTAACTAGCTGTTTCCACTGTGCTAAGGTGGGTGATTTGTCGCCCATCCACCGCATGGCAATCTCCTTCCGTGCCAGGCACAATACTTCCCTCAGGAGAAGAGGATTCTTTAAGGTAAGAGCAGTGAGACTATGGAACTCTCTGCCTGAGGAGGTGGTGATGGTGAGTACAATAAAGGAATTAAAGGGGGTCCTGGATGTATTTCTGGAGTGTAATTATATTACAGGCTATAGCTACTAGAGAGGGATCGTTGGAGTCGGGAAGGAATTTTTTATTCCCCTAAAGTGAAGAAAATTGGCTTCTACCTCTCAGTTTTTTTTGCCTTCCTCTGGATCAACTTGCAGGATGACAGGCCGAACTGGATGGACAAATGTCTTTTTTCGGCCTTATGTACTATGTTACTATGACTTCAGACCTGAACTGGTCCTTAAAAAGTGGGTTTTGCAAATTTTCCCAAAAATTTCAAGATTTGCTTCTAAACTTCTAAGCCTTCTAACGTCCCCAAAAAATAAAATGTTATTTTCAAAATGATCCAAACATGAAGTAGACATATGGGAAATGTAAAGTAATAACCATTATATGAGGTATCACTATTATAAAAGTAAAGAAATAGAAATTAGAAAATTTGGGAATTTTTCTAAACTTGGTGTAAATTTTGGATTTTTCCACAAATAAAGGTGAAATATATTGAGTCAAATTTGACTGTCGTGAAGTACAACGTGTCACGAGAAAATTATCTCAGAATGGCTTGGATAATTAAGTGTTCCAAAGCTATTACCACAAAAAATGGCCTGTGCTGAAGATTGAAAACTGGCCCGGGGTAGGGGAAAAAAAAGCTTATGTGAAACATACTCACAAACTGCAGTAGTTTACTTTGTGCTTTTCTGTGCATCTATGAAAGTTTCAAGAGCAATTGACAAACAGATTAAATGCATATTCTCTATTGGCTCAATGGTTACCATTGCCGCCTTGCAGAACTGGGGTCCAAGGTTTGACCAAGGACAACATCTACACAGAGTTTATATGTTCTTCCTGTGTTTTGTATGGATTTCCTGTGGATATACTAGTTTTCTCCCACATTCAAAATATAGAGGATATAGATTGTGAGTAGAGTTGAGCGAAGCGAGCTTCGGATGCTTAATCCTTGGAACCAAAGCAGAGTTCGGTTTCAAGTTTTAAAGTGGTTTTCCACATTAAAAACAAATTACCGAAGTTATTCAACAAAGTCATGTGCAACTTTGTGAATAACTTAATTCGGTTTATCGGAGACAAATCTCCGTACAGTATTTTGAAGTTTTAAACGAAGCGACTTCGGATTAAGCATCTGAAGCTCTCTTCGCTTAATACTAATTGTGGGCTCCTAAAATGTAGAGGGGGAGGCAAGTGCTCCGGGCACAGAAGGTTGTTTGCTCACCCAGGCAGTTGATTTACATGATGAAGCAGAGAGCCGTCCGCCGCCTGCTTCAGAGTTCAGCTGAGCTGCAGTGCTCCCCAGCAGGCCACACATCTCGATGCTGGGCTGTGTGGGAGGAGTGTGCAGGCCTAGGAATCGACGTCC
Source organism: Bufo gargarizans (assembly GCF_014858855.1). Lineage (NCBI taxonomy): Eukaryota > Metazoa > Chordata > Amphibia > Anura > Bufonidae > Bufo > Bufo gargarizans. The sequence goes on from NC_058087.1 coordinate 101,996,497, forward strand.
TCCTACAGAGCTAAGCAGCTTGATGTGTGTGTGTGACCACTTTGTACTGCAGCTGCTGGTGAATGCCAGATGTGTGCGATCTTCAAGGAAATAGCTCAGTATTTTGTTACTTTAATAATGGAGCTGGAGGCGGCATTACTAAGGAGCCACAATGAGGGCATGATTATTGTGAAGGGCAACAATGTGGGCATAAATATTTTGAGGGACCACAGTGTGGGCATCACTACTGTGAGGGTCACAGTGTGGGCACTACTACTGTGAAAATTAATTAGGTTCACATATTGGGGGTCATTTACAAAGACCAGCTTTTTGTGCCGATCTTTGTTCCCCCTCTGCACTGCCATTAGCCTAAGGAGTCCGTGTGCCTGGAGTAAAAAATTCTCGAGCCCCTGACTGGAGTAGTTTTTACTCCTCTTTTACACCTGCTTTCAGGCATAAAAAATTGTAAAAGTGATGGGGCTGGAGTCCTGGCCCTTATCAAGAACTCGCCAGTCGTAAATGGTTGCAAAAAGGGGGCTTGTGACTATCTTTAGTCCTAAAACATGCATGAAAATATTTGGAAGGATGTTATTAAAAGTTAAGTTTTAAGCTATTCACCCATAACCCTAAGTTGATTGGGTGAGTATAGTTATGCATTGGATGGGGGGAGAGGTATAGCTTAGTATAATTAAAATATATATATCATTTATATTATTATTATTTTTATTTTATTTTTTGCTATGGTGCGTTACTTTGCTGATATTATCCATCTTTCTGATCTAATAGAATCCTTGTCCTGGGTGCAAGACAACCTAGCTGCACCTAACTACTGGGAACAGTGAGCAATGATAATGTCTGTAAAGCTCTGCAGGGTATGTTGCCACTATATAAGAAAGTAAAATATATAACTATAACAAACTGTTTTTCCAATTTACTCAAGACAAAAAAAGGCATTTATAACTATGTTTAAATAAATCACTACCATCTCGGTCCAATCATTTTTGTGTAGTCATACCATTCGCACCAATCCATGGCCAGTTACTTACTTTGTTCCCTAATACAGTCCCTGGCCATGGATAAGTATGTATTATAGCCATGTGTGTGTTGTCATACAAGATAGAGGTACACAGGGCTTCTATGGTAGCTGCAGATGTACAGGAGGTTTCTTACCATGAAGTGTTGCTGTTAGGTGAGAATGTCTTGTACATGCAGCAAATAATTGAGTCTATACAGCAGTGAACAGAAGGTGTGGGGCTCTGTACTAAGCCTACTTTCACACTCGCGTTTAGTGCGGATCCGTTCATACAACCGCTTGCATCCATTCAGAACGGATCTGTTTTATCCGTATTATCTTTTAACATAGCCAAAACGCATCCGTCTTGAACAGTATTGAAAGTCAATGGGGGGCGGATCCATTTTCTATTGTCAGTGAAAACAGATCCGTCCCCATTGACTTACATTGTGTGTCAGAACGGATGCGTTTGGCTCAGTTTCGTCCAGCAAGCAGCGTTTTGGTGTCCGCCTGCAATGCGGAATGGAGGTGCAATGGAGCCAAACTTAGCCAAACTGATGCATTCTGAGCGGATCCTTATCCATTCAGAATGCATTCAGGGTAAACTGATTCATTTTGGGCCGCTTGTGAGATCCCTAAACAGATCTCACAAATGGAAACCAAAACGCCAGTGTGAAAGTAGCCTAAGCTGTACAGGCTGTATGTACGTAAGCCTTAAAGGGAACCTGTCGCATGCATCTTACCCCACAGACCAACACTGTAATACCAATCAATGTAAAGCATTGTGTACATCCACTCCAAATTGTAGCCAAGAGTTATTTACCTCGAGAATCTATCTCAAAACTTTTCCTGCTCTGTAAATGACTTGAAAAGAGTACAGTGTGGTGTCCTGCGTTCTCTGGTGAATCAGACATAATTATTCACTGATGCTTCATTAACAGCTCGATTCACCCTCCTGTGTGAAACAAAATCCTGCCACTGCACAATAGTCATTGACTTGCACAGGCATATTGCTCTAACAGCCAGAGAGGATGCACCTGCAGAACTGTCTTCTTTCAAGGCAGCGTTACTAAAGTGACTAAATGGTGCCTAGATACTTCAACTATTATACATAATCGTGCATACACTGTACAACGATGAGGCTGTAAAGAAAGGCACCAGAGAGTATGCTAAGCGTGCATCCATGGAATACTAATTATAATCTTTATATAGCGCCATCATATTCTGTAGCGCTTTAAAATTCTGTTAATGTACAAAGCAAAAGACATCACAAAATTAACAGTGTAATAAACAACTAAAACACTAGGAGTGAGGGCCTTGCTCACAAGCGTTTACAATCTATGAGGGATTTGTGATGAGTTGGATTACGTAGGGTGCTGCTGATGGTGATTAGGAGGCTGGGTTATGATATGCAACCTATTTTTGTTTTAATGAAGTCATTTACATATTTGGTGGGAAAGAAAAGTGGATTAAACAGTTACAATAATGGTTAGCAAAGTAAAAAGCATTGTGTCGGGTATTTATTTCATATAAGATATGAAATCATAAAAATGATGATTTCATATTTTTTATGAAATATGGAAAATGAAAAATTTAATCGGCGGACATATAAACGCCAGTTCTTTTATTGATGAGATCTAAAGTTAATTTGTGCAGCTAATGAAACAGGGTGCAATTAATTATACAAAATATAAGCAGAAAAAATGGCATAAAAATGAATACAAAGATAATATCAAAATTGACCATAAGATGGTGCTCCACCGTTTACAGGCTGACTTAAGTACAATATAATACTACTTTTTCCTTTTATCAAATTATTACCGATTAATATACTGGTAAGCAAAATATTATAATGCAACAACAACAAAAAAACAATAGCAATGAATCTGTGGAAAATCCCTTATGCTCAATCAGAGAATATGGCAGTAAGAGACACCTTATAAATACGCCCGTTGACCTAACTACGGATAATAAAATCCGATCAGAGATTCCACTCTGATAGCAATATTACAGAAATTCTAATGATGTGCACGTTCATTAAAATTTCCCATAAAATTATTGTTTTAACACTATTGACCCACTAATAATGGGGTCTCAACTATATGCCAATTGGAGCGATTTATAATTACTGCAAGTAAAATAGATTATACATTACCCCTTGCTTTGGGATAAAGAGCTTTTAGAAGGGACCCAGCTTTTCAAGATTCAGATCTATCCCGTCCTGTGGTACGTTCCTGACGTGTGAAGTGATGCTGATGAATGAATTCCCAAGTGTTCTCCCTGAAGAAGTTCCAAGTGATGTTTGGCTCAAGTCCTCTTTGTCTCAAGTGATTTTTCAAGTGATCTCCCCTTTCTCTCCCAAAAACTGGATTAGATAGCCTCATCCTTATCTATGCCCATCCCCTCTTGGATTAGGGATTTCCAATTAGATAAGGTGGGTGTTACGTATGGTAATCATGGGGATGATATCATTTGATTGGCATTCCTTCTGCCCATCTACCACTTGATGGCACTGTTGTATCATATAGCAATTTTAAGAAATTTTAGGAATTAACACATATATATGGTTTTATTACACCACTTAAACTTTCACCTTGTCCACCCTAAATCAATTAGGAGGGATTCTTTCTGACACTTTAGAATCACTTTCCCAGACATCATGGATCCATTTTGACAGTTAACAGACCATCTTATTTATGGTCAGATAAGAGAACCATAAACTTTTAGCTTTTGTCCTGGTCTGTATACACCTCATTGTCACAGCTATTGAGTAATCATGTTTGAAATAACATCAGCTCCTCTGAATAGACCCTTTTTAAGAGAAAAAAAACCCCAACTTACTATATCCCCTCAGTGAGATACAATACAAAAAGATACATTAATAATGTTTGGTTATAATACATCAATATTGCATAGTATATATGAATCATTAACAAGTTCAAACGCTAAATAAATGCACACAGGAATATATATATATATATATATATATATATATATATATATATATATATATATACACACGAAAAGATACCCATTCCACACCAGATGTGTTTTATGGACGTCTCTTATCAGATCATGGTTTAGCCATGAAACACCCATTGTTCCTCAGACTGATATGTTTAGAGAAACCAGTGTTTTTAAGCAATAACCTCTCTTGACCCCGGTAGTTGAGACAGTTTATGTGAGACCCATTACATTCTCTTAAGATACCACATCTGTTGGCAATAACTTTTAAAACAATATACATTGTATGCCAGTGACCATCATGATCTTCTCTGGCTTATTCCAACAGAGAGTTTGGCCTCTTAAAGGTAATGTGAATCTCCATTTTGGTTCTAATATTGTTAGACCTTAATGTGCAGATATAAATATGCCCGACAATTGTGGGTTACATGTGAAAGTTAGTATGGAAGGATGGTAATGTTGATGGGGTTGAATGCTCATTAAATGTTCCCTTCAACACCCTTTTTCCTCTTGTATGTGCCTTCTTTAAAGAAGTTTGTGCCAATTCAACATAATTACCATATCCACAGTCAATGTTTAGAGATAACTTGTTTGAAGAAATATCTCGTTCTAAGTCCCTATAGGCTATGTACACCTTTGGGGGCTTTTTTTATTGCATTTTACTCATTCTGAGGTAAAAATCTTTTTTTTTTTTTTTTTTTTTTTTTTTAAATTGGTCTTTATTAAAAATATGGAGTCTTTTTCTCTGTACAGAGCTGAGATGCTCTATTAGCAGGATCTGAACTTTCTCTTTGACAGGCTCCTTATCTCTGACCTTATAAACACTCATGAATGCTCAATCCTTATCTTACTGATAAGAATGTGGCTTAAATAAGCGTTTATGACCTCTTGGTAATTTAGAGATAAGGGTGATTTGATTAGATGACCAGCAAAAATTGAATGTGAAAGTAGGATTCACACAGCAAGAAAAACTGTTAATCTTTTGTGACAGAACGGCTTAATATTTTAAAAAGACCAACTGCAAAAAAATATTTTGCCCAAAATGAGTAAAATGTAATGTTAAAAAAATGCCCCAAAGGTGTACATAGCTTTTCCATGGGTAAGTGAGTTTCAACAATATATAAAAAAAGCAAGTCATTGCTGTCTGGGGACATGGTGTGGATTATATTTTAGACTTCCCAAGCCCTCCTGCTGCTTTATCTGCTAATTCCTCTGTTTTAAAGCAGCATTCTGCTTTCCTCTCCGAGCTGGTGGGTGTATCCACATGTAGGCAGTCTGCCAGTACTATACTGGTCTAGAATTCCCTTCACAAATTTGTGACCAGCCTGCGGAGAGCAGAGAGACTCCCAAGGACACATGGTTTATAAATGAGGTACATTATGTTCCTCCTGTGCCTTTCAAAGTTATGATCATCACAAGTAATCATCCCTCTTTTATGTCTAAATGTCAGATTGGTTAATTTCTTCTCTCAGGTGCCTGAGATGATTAGGACTCGGAAGCCTTCCAGCCCTGTACTCTGGATGAGGAGTCGTCTCTGCACCTAAGCAGACTCCCACCGAGGTTTAGTTGTAATTTAGTTTCCCAAGTAAATGGTAGGGCTCCAAAATTATTTGGTGGCTTACAATCCAGTGTAAAATTTCAGCGTTACTTCAACTCATGCTGATTGGATAAATATATACTCTACTGAATAGTTTTATATCTTTCACATTGAATGTGTGGTTGCCCTAGCCATCTTTTAAAGGGGTTGTCTGGGCTTTTACTATTGATGACCTATCGTCACAATAGGTCATCAATATCAGATCGGTGGGGGTCTGGCACCCTCCAACCAGCTGTATGAGGAGATGGCGTGCAATCTACGACACAGACCATAGACCCATAGCAGCGGACAGGAAGAGATAAGGGAGACATAAACGTCTGTTAGATGTGGATCCCACTCCTACCTATAGAATAGCGCCTTATTGTGGATCCCTAGGAATGGAGAGGAGGCTGTGCATGTCTACTGCTATAGGACATCCGAAAACAACTGAGCACACCATTTCCGGAAGTCTCACAGCAGTGCATAGGGAGAGCCGTGCATGCACGGCCGTTTCTCTATTCTTGGTGGAGTGCAACAAGGCCACATTCTTGACACATGATATGAAAATTATGGTACCTTTGCTACCTTTTTTCTGTGCCAGGATCTAGGTGTATTAGATATGTGACATTCTCATTTGTGACTTTAAGAAGTTGCATTTAATAAATGTGTTTAACACCTTCCAGACACACTTACCATATTTCTTGCATCGTACGGCGACGGACTGGAAATTTAAAGTGGCCCTGTTTTGTAGTTGGGTCCAAATTTATGCAAGGCAGGACCAACACAAGTAGGCTGGGTCAGCAATACCATATTGCTGCTCATTATGCCACCCCAGCAGAGCAAAATATCACAGTCCATCACAAAATACTGCACCACCCCCTCCCCCCCCCCCCCCCCAACCCAGGAGCACAAAATACATCCCCAAAAACTTCCACTGGCCAGCTGTGAGGAAGGGCTCGGGTGGCCTGTAAGGTCTATGGCCAATCCGCCCCAGGCACCATAAGACATACCTTTTCTCCCAAAAGTGGGGGAAAATGGCAGTGTGTCTTAAGTGAATGCTTCTATTATGGAAGCACCCACTAGTACACAGTAAGACTGGGCATTGGTGAATACAGTGTTCCTTGTGCTGGCTGTACTCGCTAATCCCTGGTATTCTTCTGCCGGTGCCACGCATTGTACTGAGCCTTGACATCCCACAGTGTAAGCACGCATTGTGACCTGGCACTGTGCAGCGAGGTGCCGGCAGAGGACCATGGAGCGGCGAGATGCGGAAGACCACGCTGGATCTGCAAGTGGCGGCACTATCCGGAACAGGAGAGGTAACTTTATTTATTTATTTTAGGTCTCGTCTGAGGTCTGATGAGGAATCGTGGTCTGATAAGAAATGGGGATCTGCGGGCTGATGAGAATTATTATTATTTTTTTTTCTTGTCTCCTCTTCGAAAACCTAGGTGCATCTTATGGTGCTGGAAATGCCATGGGTATCACTTTTTTAAATCTAACATGTCACTATATATATATCCACGGACATCTTCACCAAACCAACCGATTGCAATACGCTATTGCGATATGAAAGCTGCCATCCTAGATCCTGTACTGATTCCCTACCACGCAGCCAACTACTGCGTGTGAGGAGAATCGTACAGGACCCAATAAACTTACCTGTCAGATATGGACAAATGATCAACAAGTTTAGAAAGAGAGGGTATCCACAAAGAAATTTAGCGGGACACCTAAGGAGAATACAGGACCCGCAGAATGAGGAGATAAAACAACCGAAACCTAAACAGGTCCCTTTTGTAACAACCTTTTCAGAACAGAGTAAGGATATAGCCAATATACTGAAAAAGCACTGGTCTATCCTGCGGAGTAATTTCCCTAAGATTGAAACACTAACTAGACCTCCCCTCTTGTCATACAGACGGCCCACCAATTTGAGAGATAGGCTGGTCAGGGCGGATGTCCCGGTTAAAAAGAAAGTGCAAACATTCTTGGGTACGAAAAGGACAGGATGCTTTCCGTGCCTTACTTGTGTAAACTGCACGTATATTATTAAGGGTAATGTGTTTACACATCCGGAAACTGGAGTACAATATGACATCCGTCACTATCTGACGTGTGATAGTACGTTTGTTATTTACGTGTTGAAATGTCCATGTGGTCTCCTCTATGTGGGGGAGACCACATGTGACATGAAAACGCGATTGAACAACCACCGGTTTTCAATCAGACGTAAAAAACATTTCGTTGAGTTTGGTCATACTGAAAAAGATCTTAAATGTATGATAATAGATCAGGTCCAAAGGGGTAGACGAGGTGGCGACCGCACAGTGACCCTAAAACAACGGGAACTGCGGTGGATACATCGTCTACAGTCACTTAAACCTAAGGGTCTAAATGTGGACTTCAAGTGGAATATTATGTAGAATGTTGGTTTACTTCACCCCCATGGGGTTTTACTTTCCTATGTACTGATTTGGTTATGTGATCACCTTTGGTGTCTAATTTATCTATTTCTTTACATATTTAGAACTTTTGGGATCCGAAAAGGATTCAACTATTCATCAAGCTATCTTCACCGTGGAGGAGAATGGTGGCAATCGTCTTGGCGTTTTAGGTTTGGAAAAAGAGAATGGGGTTGGAGCCGTGGCTGTATACTGAAAGAATAAAACTATAATGGACATAAAACTGTGAATGGAGGAAACTGAGATCAGAGGAGATGTATAGGGAGTGAAAACAGGATGTGGGGATGCAGTGTGTGGACAACACACTGTAGACCCATGCACTCTGTTGGTATATGGGGGGACCACTGGAGTGGTATATCCTCGTAGACCGCACCCCCTTTCTCCATTTAATCAATATATGTCATATCCTTTTTAGGATTATAACCCTCCGATATTCACTTATCTGGATTCCTGATACAAGTATTTATACAAACAATCATGTGGACAGCATTTAAAAACCCGTTCATTCTCCACCTGTATAATCCCTTCCTGATATAGGATTATAGGTCATATTGCCGTGCTCAAACTGATCCTGGAGATGGCGATACGTTGAGGGTAAGCGCTTCCTGGTTGTCAGGCAACGATCCATGTGACAAAGTCATGTGATCGGGAGGCCGAACTGGAGGAGGCTGCTCTCCGGATCGTCACGCTCCGGGGGAGGTGCCTGGTTGCCTGCGTGCGCATCGAGACTGACGTCACCTGCAGGCGCGGTCTCTGTTTGTTTACGCAGGTCTCCTGGATACCGGACATGCGCGATGGGACCTCAGGGACGCCAAGACGGCTCCCACCATGAAACTCCACGCTGTAAGTCAGTACTTGTTTGTTTGAAAACATGCGGCCATTGATCGCATGATTAGCACTGTCAGGTGGTCATTATAATGTAAGCACTAATGCACTTTATGAAACTGATATTGTTTCTCGAAAATTTATGATATTCACTATGTATGTGATCATGGCACATTTCTATGGCACTTGTTATGGAATGCACGTATGAATATGAAAACCTTTTTATATATATATGCACGCTTTTTATATTATTGAATATGTTATTGCCAATCATCTTGTTAACTTGACCCTCTAAGCATTGTGGGTATAAATGTAGTACCAATGTTATGCTTGAGAAAGACTGCAATGAGCAGTTGAAACGTTGCACAGGGGAAATAAAGCGTGTCACTGTTTCATTTTATCCTGGAGTGCTGCCTCTTCTTTGAGATAGATAGTTTTATATATATATATATATATATATATATATATATATTGTGGGGATGTGCTCGTGGTATGCTACGGTAGCGGCGGCAGTATTGAGGCAATCATAGACAGTCTTTGTGATACACTGTGACTTTATTCACACCAACGGCATAACAGGCAATGTGCAGACCACACAGGTGCATATCCACATAGTGCATAAAACAAAAGTCCTTCCATAGAAAATAAACAGCAGGTTTGAGTCACCTTGTTTTGGACAGACCACAGCAGTTCTGCAGGCTTCTAGGCTATCTGCCTTTGTCTCCCTCAGGCCAGAGCCCCTTCGGCTCGTAGCACCACAGGTCCCAGGGCTATCCTTCAATGTGTGCTGCGCCCAGACTCTCCTTCACCAGCACTCACTCTGTCTGTGGAAATCTCCAGCCCAGCAAGACACACCCCACCCCCATCATCAGCAGGCTGGGTTCTTAAAGGCCCAGCTCCACCAAAAACCTGGGCTGGCCGTGGGGAACAGTAAGAACCGGCCCGGACACGCTGCGCCAGCAGCATTCGCCGCTGTAACCGCAATGATCCGGTTCTTACTCCACCGAGGCCAGGACCTCTGGTGGCACGTATCGTCCGTCCATTATTATTCCGGGGACTCTCCTACAATATATATATATATATATATATATATATATATATATACAGTACAGACCAAAAGTTTGGACACACCTTCTTATTCAAAGAGTTTTCTTTATTTTCATGACTATGAAAATTGTAGATTCACACTGAATGCATCAAAACTATGAATTAACACATGTGGAATTATATACATGACAAAAAAGTGTGAAACAACTGAAAATATGTTATATTCTAGGTTCTTCAAAGTAGCCACCTTTTTGCTTTGATTACTGCTTTGCACACTCTTGGCATTCTCTTGATGAGCTTCAAGAGGTAGTCACCTGAAATGGTTTTCACTTCACAGGTGTGCCCTGTCAGGTTTAATAAGTGGAATTTCTTGCCTTATAAATGGGGTTGGGACCATCAGTTGCGTTGTGGAGAAGTCAGGTGGATACACAGCTGATAGTCCTACTGAATAGACTGTTAGCTGCTTTTTTCTTGCCATAATACAAATTCTAAGTAAAGAAAAACAAGTGGCCATCATTACATTAAGAAATGAAGGTCAGTCAGTCCGAAAAATTGGAAAAACTTTGAAAGTGTGCCCAAGTGCAGTCACAAAAACCATCAAGCGCTACAAAGAAACTGGCTCACATGCAGACCGCCCTAGGAAAGGAAGCCCAAGAGTCACCTCTGCTGCGGAGAATAAGTTCATCCGAGTCACCAGCCTCAGAAATCGCAGGTTAACAGCAGCTCAGATTAGAGACCAGGTCAATGCCACACAAAGTTCTAGCGGCAGACACATCTCTAGAACAACTGTTAAGAGGAGACTGTGTGAATCAGGCCTTCATGGTAAATATCTGCTAGGAAATCCACTGCTAAGGACAGGTAACAAGCAAAAGAGACTTGTTTGGGCTGAAGAACACAAGGAATGGACATTAGACCAGTGAAAATCTGTGCTTTGGTCTGATGAGTCCAAATTTGAGATCTTTTGGTTCCAACCACCGTGTCTTTGTGCGACGCAGAAAAGGTGAACGGATGGACTCTACATCCCTGGTTCCCACCGTGAAGCATGGAGGAGGAGTTGTGATGGTGTGGGGGTGCTTTGCTGGTGACACTGTTGGGAATTTATTCAAAATTGAAGGCATACTGAACCAGCATGGCTACCACAGCATCTTGCAGCAGCATGCTATTCCATCCGGTTTGCATTTAATTGGACCATCATTTATTTTTCAACAGGACAATGACCCCAAACACACCTCTAGGCTGTGTAAGGGCTATTTGACCATGAAGGAGAGTGATGGGGTGCTGCGCCAGATGACCTGGCCTCCACAGTCACCGGACCTGAACCCAATCGAGATGGTTTGGGTTGAGCTGGACCGCAGAGTGAAGGCAAAAGGGCCAACAAGAGCTAAGCATCTCTGGGAACTCCTTCAAGACCGTTGGAAGACCATTTCAGGTGACTACCTCTTGAAGCTCATCAAGAGAATGCCAAGAGTGTGCAAAGCAGTAATCAAAGCAAAAGGTGGCTACTTTAAAGAACCTAGAATATGACATATTTTCAGTTGTTTCACACTTTTTTATTATGTATATAATTCCACATGTGTTAATTCATAGTTTTCATGCCTTCAGTGTGAATCTACAATTTTCATAGTCATGAAAATAAAGAAAACTCTTTGAATGAGGAGGTGTGTCCAAACTTTTGGTCTGCACTGTATATAGCAATAACTTTGTAACTGGAGGGGGGGGGTGGATTACATTATAGAAGGGGAAGATAGTGCAGATAGAGGTAATAGAACTGGCAGAGGTATGGAAGGAGGGACTAGAAAATAAGGAAAGGTGTAGGGTAAAAAATATACATAAACCTCTCAATTGTATGTATACTAATGCCAGAAGCCTGACTAGTAAAACTGGGAAACTGGAATTAGTGATGTTTGAGGAGGACTATGAGATAGTGGGAATAACTGAGACATGACTGGGCGGTTAACGTACAGGGTTACAGTCTATTTGCAAAGGATCATCAAAACCGGGGAAGGGGTTTGCTTTTATGTTTAGTCCTGTCTAAAGCCCATGCTTCGGGAAGATATAAGTGAGGGAAATTAACATGTGGCGTCACTGTGGGTAGAAATACATGGAGCCAAAAACAATCAAATTCTAATATGAGTTTATTATAAGCCACCTATTATACCAGAGTCCACAGAAAATCTACTTCTAAATGAGAAAGATGAGGAGGCAAATAATGAGGTAGTTATTATGGGGGACTTCAACTACCCAGATATAGACTGGGAAACCTGTACATCTCCTAAAGGAAACAGGTTCCTGGCAATAACCAAAGACAATTACCTTTCCCAACTGGTTCAGGACCCGACTAGAGGGACGGCCATACTGAACTTAGTACTAACCAATAGACCCGACAGAACAACAGATGTGCAGATTGAGGGACACCTGGGAAATAGTGACCATAAAATAATAACCTTCCAATTGTCATTCAAAAGAGTGTTTCTTCAGGGAGGAACAAAAATACTAAACTTCAAAAAAGCTAAATTTAGTCCTAATAAAAAATAAAAATACAGCCACAAAATAGGATATTTTTAATCCCTTAAGGACTCAGCCCTAGTTCACCTTAGGCCTCATGCACACGGACGTTTTTTTTCACGGTCCGCAAAACGGGGTTCCGTTGGTCCGTGATCCGTGACCGTTTTTCCGTCCGTGGGTCTTCCTTGATTTTTGGAGGATCCACGGACATGAAAAAAAAGTCATTTTGGTGTCCGCCTGGCCGTGCGGAGCCAAACGGATCCGTCCTGAATTACAATGCAAGTCAGAGGGGACGGATCCGTTTGATGTTGACACAATATGGTGCCATTTCAAACGGATCCGTCCCCATTGACTTTCAATGTAAAGTCTGGAGTTCTGTTATACCATCGGATTGGAGTTTTCTCCAATCCGATGGTATATTTTAACTTGTAGCGTCCCCATCACCATGGGAACGCCTCTATGTTAGAATATACTGTCGGATATGAGCTACATCGTGAAACTCATTTCCGACAGTATATTCTAACACAGAGGCGTTCCCATGGTGATGGAGACGCTTCAGGTTAGAATATACAAAAAAACTGTGTACATGACTGTCCCCTGCTGCCTGGCAGGTGCTGCCAGGCAGCAGGGGGCAGACCCCCCCCCTGTTTTTAACTCATTGGTGGCCAGTGGGCCCCCCTCCCCTGTTGTTAACTCGTTGGTGGCCAGTGTGCGCACCCCCCTCCCTCCCTCCCTCCCTCTATTGTAATAATAGCATTGGGGCCTTTACATTCCCCATATGTCTGCTTCATGTTTGAATTATTTTGGGAATGATATTTTATTTTTTGGGGATGTTACAAGGTTTAGAACTTTAGAAGCAAATATTGAAATTTTTCTGAAATTTACAAAAACCCAATTTTTAGGGACCACTACAGCTCTGAAGTCACTTTGCGAGACTTACATAATAGAAACCACCCAAAAATGACCCCATTCTATAAACTACACCCCTCAAGTTGTTCAAAACTGATTTTACAAACTTCGTTAACCCTTTAGGTGTTGCACAAGCGTTATTGGCAAATGGGGATGAAATTTGAGAATGTAATTTTCCATTTTAACCCATTTTTTCCACTAACAAAGCAAGAGTTAACAGCCAAACAAGACTGTATCTTTATTGCCCTGACTCTGCCGTTTACAGAAACACCCCATATGTGGCCGTAAACTACTGTACGACCACACAGCGGGGCGTAGAGTGAAAGGTGCGCCGTTTGGTTTTTGGAAGGCAGATTTTGCTGGACTGGTTTAGGCTACTTTCACACTTGCGTTCGTCGGTCCGCTCGTGAGCTCCGTTTGAAGGAGCTCACGAGCGGACCCGAACGCCTCCGTCCAGCCCTGATGCAGTCTGAATGGAGCGGATCCGCTCAGACTGCATCAGTCTGGCGGCGTTCAGCCTCCGCTCGCCTCCGCACGGCCAGGCGGACAGCGTTCAGCTGTCCGCCTGGCCGTGCGGAGGCGAGCGGATCCGTTCAGACTTACAATGTAAGTCAATGGGAACGGATCCGCTTGAAGATGACACCATATGGCTCAATCTTCAAGCGGATCCGTCCCCCATTGACTTTACATTGAAAGTCTGAACGGATCCGCTCGGGCTACTTGCGCACTTAGAAATTTTTCTAAGTTATTAATGCAGACGGATCCGTACTGAACGGAGCCTCCGTCTGCATTAATATGATCGGATCCGTTCAGAACGGATCCGATCAAGCGCTAGTGTGAAAGTAGCCTTATTTACACCATGTCCCATTTAAAGCCCCCTGATGCACCCCTAGAGTAGAAACTCCCTAAAAGTGACCCCATCTAAGAAACTACACCCCTCAAGGTATTCAAAACTGATTTTACAAACTTTGTTAACCCTTTAGGTGTTGCACAAGATTTAATGGAAAATAGATACAATTCCAAAATTTCACTTTTTTTTGGCAGATTTTCCATTTTAATATTTTTTTTCAAGTAACAAAGCAAGGGTTAACAGCCAAACAAAACTCAATATTTATGGCCCTGATTCTGTAGTTTACAGAAACACCTCATATGTGGTTGTAAACCGCTGTACGGGCACACGGCAGGGCGCAGAAGGAAAGGAATGCCATACGGTTTTTGGAAGGCAGATTTTACTGTACTGTTTTTTTTTTACACCATGTCCCATTTGAAGCCCCCCTGATGCACCCCTAGAGTAGAAACTCCAAAAAAGTGACCCCATTTTAGAAACTACGGGATAGGGTGGCAGTTTTGTTGGTACTAGTTTAGGGTACATATGATTTTTGGTTGCTCTATTACACTTTTTGTGCGGCAAGGCAACAAGAAATAGCTTTTTTGGCACAGTTTTTTATTTTTTTTTGTTATTTACAACATTCATCTGAAAGGTTAGATCATGTGGTAATTTTTATAGAGCAGGTTGTCACAGACGCGGCGATACCTAATATGTATCCAATTTTTTTTTATTTATGTAAGTTTTACACAATGATTTCATTTTTAAAACAAAAAAAGTTTGTCTCCATAGCCTAAGAGCCATAGTTTTCAGTTTTTGGGCGATTATCTTAAGTAGGGTCTCATTTTTTGCGGGATGAGATGGCTGTTTTATTGGCACTATTTTGGGGTGCATATGACTTTTTGATCGCTTGCTATCGCACTTTTTGTGACATGCGATGACAAAAAATTGCTTTTTTTAAACCGTTTTTATTTTTTTACGGTGGACACCTGAGGGGTTAAATCATGTGATATTTTTATAGAGCCAGTCGATACGGACACAGCGATGCCTAATATGTATACTTTTTTTTTTTTTTTTATGTAAGTTTTACACAATGATTTTATTTTTAAAACAAAAAAAGTTTGCATCCATAGCCTAAGAGCCATAATTTTTTCAGTTTTTGGGCGATTATCTTGGGTAGGGTCTCATTTCTTGCGGGATGAGATGACTGTTTGGCACTATTTTGGCGTACATGCGACTTTTTTGATCACTTTTATTACCTTTTTTGGGAAGTAAGGTGGGCAAAAGTTCAATTTTCTCATTATTTTTATTTTTTTTTCTATTTTTATGGCGTTCACCGTGCGGGGAAAGTAACATGACTGTTTTATACATCAGGTCGTTACGGACGCGGCGATACCAAACATGTGTAGAGAAAAAAAAATGTATATGCGGCATTTTGAAGTTTGATCAGATTCCGCGGGGATCAGTTTCAGCTAAAAGCGCAGCAAACCGCAGGTCTGAATTGACCTGCGGTTTGCTGTGATCGCCGATACGGGGGGTCATATGACCCCCCCAGCGTTGACCGGATGCCGGCTGAATGATTTCAGCCGACATCCTGTGCGGATTAACCCCAGCAGCACCGCAATCTCACTTTAAACTCATGACGTACCGATACGTCATGGGTCCTTAAGGACTCGGGATCCATGCCGTACCGGTACGTCATGGGTCCCTAAGGGGTTAAAGGCATCCTAAATTCTAATTGTGAGGTACATACTTTATGGGAATAAAAAAGTATCAATCAGAATGATGAGGGGGGAGTTACAGACAGCGATTAGGAGAAAGCAAAGCTATAAAATATTTTTTTTTCCTCTGCTATATTCACTGAGAAAAATAAACTGTCAGATGAAATGTAAAAGTAAATTCCCCATTAAAAATGCCCTGTCTGGGAGTGTTCCACAGCATTGGCGCATAGCCAATGTGGTGCCAATATAAAAAAATGGTCCAAAAACAGAGCCCGGAAACTATAGGCTGGTAAGTTTAACATCTGTGGTGGGTAAAACGTTATCCCTGAGGAAGGATAATGTTTTATTCAAAACATGTTGGATTTTGACACTCCTGGGCATCCGTATCTAGTTCAGTGATGTTGCACAGCGCTCGAAATCGAGCGCGAACTAGCAGTCAAATTTTGAGAATCTCCACCGGCTGGGGCAAGCTTACTTTGAAGATAGAACATAAGGCTTCTTATCCCACTACCGCATGCACCCACTCATACAACAAGAAATTTGGCACGTGCAAAAGAAATACAGCAAGGTTAAAGCAGGTATGTACTCACATATTTGAAACAAAGCTATGTATGCACAGTCATCTCTGTTTATGGTGTTGAAGAGTGAGGGATAGTATTGTGCGGAACCGCAATACCTTTACTTGTCGTGGGTAAACTGTTTGGAGGTTTTATAAAAGATGCGATCTTGGAGTACCTCAATGAAAATAAGCAAATAATGCTATATCGGCATGGCTTCATGAGGGATCGGTCATGTCAAACGAATTTAATCAGTTTCTATGAGGAGGTAAGTTATAGACTTCACCGCGGTGAATCAATGGATGTCGTATATCTTGGCTTCTCCAAAGCATTTGACCCTGTACTGCATAAAAGGTTAGTATATAAAATGAGAATGCTTTGACTGGGAGACAATGTCTGTATTTTGGTAAGTAACTTGCTCAGTGATAAAAAACAGAGGGTGGTTATTAATGGTACACACTCAGATTGGGTCACTGTAACTAATGGGGTACCACCGGGGTCAGCACTGGGCCCTATCCTTTTCAATATATTTATAAATGATCTTTTAAAAGGCTTGCACAGTAAAATATCAATTTTTGCAGATGACTCTAAACTGTGTAAAGTTTAACACTGACAAATGTAAGGTTATTCACATGGGAAGAAAAAATACATGTCACCAGTACATACTAAATGGTAAAACACTGAGAGTACACTGAAGAGATCCTGTTATTTCCAGCAATCTTCTAATAGTGTCCTATGCCTTAGATAATAACATTTTAGCCTCTCTATACTCCTGTTGCATATTAGTTAATAGCTCCAATTCCAATAATGTAAAAATGTAGTTATACAGAGATCTCCTCACCAGGAGTAGTGCACAATACACTTTTGTTCCATTTGCAATATAGCCAAAGTTGCCCAGCTATAAAATAGCCCTTAAAGTAGAGAAGATTCAATCCTCCCTGATCCAGGGGCTTATATAAATATTCAATTTTAAGTCTTACAGTCTTTCTTCTCCACAACAAATTAATGATTCTCTCGATAAGCTTAAAAAACGTATCCTCTACCCATATCCTGAGGATATAGAGACGATGGGGCAAAATCACCATTGTAACCAGAGAGAGTCTATCTGCTCTTGATAAAGGAAGACCGAGCCATATCCCAATTTTGGACCTCAACTTAGTTAATAATGGGATCAAATTAACCTGTACAAAATCTTCAGTCTTGGGAAATATAATCATGCCCAGATATTGAAAAGAATTAGAAACATTCAACATAGTTGCAGTTCCTTCAGTAGCGAGCACATAACTATCCACTGGCATAAGAGTGGTTTTTGACCAGTTTATCTCTAGACCGGAGACTTTGCCAAAATAATTAACTAAATGGATGAGTCTTGATAGAGTAGTATTAGTATGATCCATAAAAAAATAAAAACATCCGCGTATAAAGAAATGCGGTCCTCCACCGCCATTGCTCCAAACCCATCAATGGGGAGAGAGGACTGCCTTGGCGAGTACCCCTATTCAAAGTGAAACTCGTTGACAAACTCCCATTAATATTCAATCTCGCCAAGGGAGATCTATACAACAATTTGATCATATCTATAAGTCTGTCTCAAACACCCATCCTACCTAAAACCTTCCAGAGAAATCTCCACTCCACCCTGTCAAAGGCCTTAGAGGAATCCAAAGACAGAATGGAGCGAGAGACCACCTGGGGGACTTAATATTAGTAAACAACCGATGAAGATTATAATGGGTACCCTCATCTGGAATAAACCTGTTCTGATCAGGGTGTATGATCGAAGAGACAACCTTGGAGAGTCTTGTAGCCAGAATCCTTGAAAGAAGCTTAACATTGGTATCCCAAGTCCAAAGGATCCTTATCTTTTTTAATATTAATGTTATTACAGCTTCTGTCATTGACCCTGGTAAAGTCCCATTCTTTATTGAATCAACAAATACCTTCAATAGGGTAGGGAGAATAACTTCACTATATCTACGATAAAATTCATATGGAAATCCATCTAACCCGGGGTGTCCTCTATTTCTTGTAAGGACTGGAAAGGAAATAGCATCTAAATAAGAAGCCATCATTTAATCTGTGATTATTAGTATCTGCTTTATATAAATCTGAAAAATGTATTTGAAGGAGAGATGAGAAGAGACAGCGGCACTCACCAATTCCAAAGTAAACGTCCAGTTTATTAAACTTGTTAAAATCGGGTACAAGCAGGTCTGTGCACATAGATCAGTAAAGGTATAGCCGTTTCATGCTAAACGCGCTTCATCATGCCTTTCATGCTGTGGAGGTGAGTGACTGACCTATAAAGGTCAGGTCAAGCCACTCCCCCTACCACATCACATAGAGGAACAAGATATTAACTCATTCAATACTCTATAGGACCAAAAAATCAGTGTATCAAACAAAAACAAATATAAATCATTCCTGTCATTAAAACCTAATGGTCCCATCGCTTCTGTCTTAATAATCCATAATGCTTCTCTCTGTAGGAGAAGCTTTTTTCTGTCTCTGCCGCGAGGCGGTAATTTCACTATTTCTAGACCTGCAACCTGTAAAAGGTCCTTGCGGTTTTGATGCGTTTCTTTCATATGTTGAATTAATCTGGCAGCTCCAATTTCTGTTTTAAGGCTATGCTTGTGCTCTCTAAAGCGAATAAAGAGAGGTCTAAAGGTTTTGCCAATGTCAAATTGGCCGCAGGGGCAGAACAAAGGTGGACCTACAATTAATGAAGTCTCTCACTCTGTGTTTCATCATTCCTCTGCACTCCCCTATTACCAATTCTCACGTTTTGAATAGGATTATCTCCAGTGATACTGAGTTTTTAGAACAATCTAAAATAATGAAAATAAGGTTTCTACAAAGAGGTTACTCAGAACCTAGTATCTATCAAGCCTTCTGCAAGTCTGCAGGGAGAAGATCTGCAGGCGATGTTGGTCTAAGGTCAATCCGCAGGTGCAGAAATGTAGGGCTACAAGATAAAAACTGCACTCCAGACATGGTTCCCAGTAGACCAGTGTTCACATTTGACTTTTCACCCATGGCGCAGCAAATAAAAAATGCCATATTTAAACTGGCACATTTTACAAAGGGCTCCCACCCTTTTAGAAAAAGTGTCTAGTGTACCTGTGGTGGGCTTCAGACGAAGCAAAACCATAGGAAGTATGATCACACAGAGACAGTTTAAATGTAATGTGAATAAAAATTGGCTTGAACGCTGCATTCCTGAGGGCAACTTCAGGTGTGGACACTGCTCTATGTGTGAACAGATGCAGAGAGGGGCACACCTGAAAATTGGAATGATAAAACACAGAGTGAGAGACTTCATTAATTGTAGGTCCACCTTTTGTAGTTTATGCCCTTTTCTGCCCCTGCGGCCAATTTTACATTGGCAAAACCTTTAGACCTCTTTGTTCGCTTTAGAGAGCACAAGCATAGCCTTAAAACAGAAATTGGAGCTACCAGATTAATTCAACATATGAAAGAAACGCGCCAAAACCGCGAGGACCTTTTACAGGTCTAGAAATAGTGAAATTACCGCCTCGCGGTGGAGACAGAAAAAAAGCTTCTCCTACAGAGAGAAGCATTATGGATTATTAAGACAGAAGCGATGGGACCATTAGGTTTTAATGATAGGAATGATTTATTTGTTTTTGTTTGATACACTGTGATTTTTTGGTCCTATAGAGTATTGAATGAGTTAATACCTTGTTCCTCTATGTGATGTGGTAGGGGGAGTGGCTTGACCTGACCTTTTATAGGTCAGTCACTCACCTCCACAGCATGAAAGGCATGATGAAGCACGTTTAGCGTTAACCGGCTGTACCTTTACTGATCTATGTGCACAGACCTGCTTGTACCCGATTTTAACAAGTTTAATAAACTGGATGTTTTACTTTGGAATTGGTGAGTGCCGCTGTCTCTTCTCATCTCTCCTTCAAATATACCACTGTGTCTGCCTCAGCAGAGCACCACTGTATCCATTCACTGAATCGCACTACCTGTGTCTTCCTAGCAATCCTGCATACTGGTCAGGTGTAGCTGTGACGGCAGCGCTTTCTTCTCCTGATTGTTTTCATAAATCTGAAAAATGGTTCAAAAAGATCCCCTTTATAGACTCTTGATTAGGGATGAGCGAACCCGAACTGTATAGTTCGGGTTCATACCGAATTTTGGGGTGTCCGTGACACGGACCCGAACCCGGACATTTTCGTAAAAGTTCGGGTTCGGAGTTCGTCGCTTTCTTGGCGCTTTTTGAAGGGCTGCAAAGCAGCCAATCAACAAGCGTCATACTACTTACTCCAAGAGGCCGTCACAGCCATGCCTACTATTGGCATGGCTGTGATTGGCCAGAGCACCATGTGACCCAGCCTCTATTTAAGCTGGTGTCACGTAGCGCCGCACGTCGCTCTGATCAGCATAGGGAGAGGTTGCAGCCGCGACGTTAGGGCGAGATTAGGCAGTGATTAACTCCTCCAAAAGACTTCATTCAGAGATCGATCTGCAGCTGTGGATGATTGAACTGCTGCTATTGAATTGCTCACTGTTTTTAGGCTGCCCAGAGCGTTTTTCAGTCACTTTTTTTCTGGGGTGATCGGTGGCCATTTTGTGTCTTGTGGTGCGCCAGCACAAGCTGCCACCAAGTGCATTTAAATGCACTGCCACCAAGTGCATTTTACCCTGTCAGTAAACATATACCTGTCACCCAGCGCCTAAATACTAGGCCTCAAATTTATATCCAGCTAAATCTGTCGTTACTGCTGTGGCTGATCAAGTTATTTAGTGTCCGTCAAAGCACATTTTTTGTTCTGGGTTGAAATACAATTCCCAATTTAGCAATTTCCTAATTTAGTGGTTTCTACTGTATCAGAGCTATTTTAAATCTATCCCTAAAAGGGTATATCAGATTCAAGGTGCACATAGGGTCATTCTGAATAACTTCACACACGCTACTGTGCATTTCCAAGTCTAATTCTGTCAGTAAACCTATACCTGTCACCCAGCGCCTAAATAATAGGCCTCAAATTTATAGTCAGCTAAATCTGTGGTTACTGCTGTGCCTGTATTAGTGTAATATGGTACCTAAATAGATAGCCAGATAGTATTAGTTGTCTTTAAAAAAAGGCCTGAATTTGAATTCAATACATTGGGTCAAATAATATTTTTGTTGTTGTGGTGAACGATAACAATGAGGAAAACATCTAGTAAAGGACGCGGACATGGTCGTGGTGGTGTTAGTGGACCCTCTGGTGCTGGGAGAGGACGTGGCCGTTCTGCCACAGCCACACGTCCTAGTGTACCAACTACCTCAGGTCCCAGTAGCCGCCATAATTTACAGCGATATTTGGTGGGGCCCAATGCCGTTCTAAGGATGGTAAGGCCTGAGCAGGTACTGGCATTAGTCAATTGGGTGGCCGCCAGTGGATCCAGCACGTTCACATTATCTCCCACCCAGTCTTCTGCAGAAAGCGCACAGATGGCGCCTGAAAACCAAGCCCATCAGTCTGTCACATCACCCCCATGCATATCAGGGAAACTGTCTGAGCCTCAAGTTATGCAGCAGTCTCATGCTGTTTGAAGACTCTGCTGGCAGGGTTTCCCAAGGGCATCCACCTAGCCCTTCCCCAGCGGTGGAAGACATAGAATGCACTGACGCACAACCACTTATGTTTCCTGATGATGAGGACATGGGAATACCACCTCAGCATGTCTCTGATGACGAAACACAGGTGCCAACGGCTGCATCTTTCTGCAGTGTGCAGACTGAACAGGAGGTCAGGGATCAAGACTGGGTGGAAGACTATGCAGGGGATGATGAGGTCCTAGACCCCACATGGAATGAAGGTCGTGCCACTGACTTTCACAGTTCGGAGGAAGAGGCAGTGGTGAGACCGAGCCAACAGCGTAGCAAAAGAGGGAGCAGTGGGCAAAAGCAGAACACCTGCTGCCAAGAGACTCCGCCTGCTACTGACCGCCGCAATCTGGGACCGAGCACCCCAAAGGCAGCTTCAAGGAGTTCCCTGGCATGGCACTTCTTCAAACAATGTGCTGACGACAAGACCCGAGTGGTTTGCACGCTGTGCCATCACAGCCTGAAGCGAGGCATTAACGTTCTGAACCTTAGCACAACCTGCAGGACCAGGCACCTGCATGCAAAGCATGAACTGCAGTGGAGTAAACACCTTAAAAACAAGGAAGTCACTCAAGCTCCCCCTGCTACCTCTTCTGCTGCTGCCGCCTCTGCCTCTTCCTCCTCTTCTGGAGGAACGTTGGCACCTGCCGCCCAGCAAACAGGGGATGTACCACCAACACCACCACCTCAGTCACCAAGCATCTCAACCATGTCACACGCCAGCGTTCAACTCTCCATCTCACAAACATTTGAGAGAAAGCATAAATTCCCACCTAGCCACTCTCGATCCCTGGCCCTGAATGCCAGCATTTCTAAACTACTGGCCTATGAAATGCTGTCATTTAGGCTGGTGGACACAGACAGCTTCAAACAGCTCATGTCGCTTGCTGTCCCACAGTATGTTGTTCCCAGCCGC
Source organism: Bufo gargarizans (assembly GCF_014858855.1). NCBI lineage: Eukaryota > Metazoa > Chordata > Amphibia > Anura > Bufonidae > Bufo > Bufo gargarizans. The sequence continues at coordinate 102,019,428 of NC_058087.1, forward strand.
CACTGCTTCTCCAAGAGAGCCGTGCCTTCCCTGCACAACCAAGTATCCAATAAAATCAAGTGTGCACTGCGCAACGCCATCTGTGGCAAGGTCCACCTAACCACAGATACGTGGACCAGTAAGCACGGCCAGGGACGCTATATCTCCCTAACTGCACACTGGGTAAATGTAGTGGCGGCTGGGCCCCAGGCGGAGAGCTGTTTGGCGCACGTCCTTCCGCTGCCAAGGATCGCAGGGCAACATTCTTTGCCTCCTGTTGCCACCTCCTCCTACTCAGCTTCCTGATCCTCTTCTTCCACCTGCTCATCCAGTCAGCCACACACCTTCACCACCAACTTCAGCACAGCCCGGGGTAAACGTCAGAAGGCCATTCTGAAACTCATATGTTTGGGGGACAGGCCCCACACCGCACAGGAGTTGTGGCGGGGTATAGAACAACAGACCGACGAGTGGTTGCTGCCGGTGAGCCTCAAGCCCGGCCTGGTGGTGTGCGATAATGGGTGAAATCTCGTTGCAGCTCTGGGACTAGCCGGTTTGACGCACATCCCTTGCTTGGCGCATGTGGCTTTATGCTTAACTACCCCGACATGTCAGAGCTGCTGCATAAAGTGCGGGCCGTCTGTTCGCGCTTCCGGCGTTCACATCCTGCCACTGCTCGCCTGTCTGCGCTACAGCGTAACTTCGGCCTTCCCGCTCACCGCCTCATATGCGACGTGCCCACCAGGTGGAACTCCACCTTGCACATTCTGGACAGACTGTGCGAGCAGCAGCAGGCCATAGTGGAGTTTCAGCTGCAGCACGCACGGGTCAGTCGCACTATGGAACAGCACCACTTCACCACCAATGGCTGGGCCTCCATGCAAGACCTGTGTGCCCTGTTGCGCTGTTTCGAGTACTCCACCCACATGGCCAGTGGCGATGACGCCGTTATCAGCGTTACAATACCACTTCTATGTCTCCTTGAGAAAACACTTAGGGCGATGATGGAAGAGGAGGTGGCCCAGGAGGAAGAGGGGTCATTTTTAGCACTTTCAGGCCAGTCTCTTCGAAGTGACTCAGAGGGAGGTTTTTTGCAACAGCAGAGGCCAGGTACAAATGTGGCCAGCCAGGGCCCACTACTGGAGGACGAGGATGAGGATGAAGCATGGTCACAGCAGGGTGGCACCCAACGCAGCTCGGGCCCATCACTGGTGCGTGGCTGGGGGGGAAAGGCAGGACGATGACGATACGCCTCCCACAGAGGACAGCTTGCCCTTACCTCTGGGCAGCCTGGCACACATGAGCGACTACATGCTGCAGTGCCTGTGAAATGACAGCAGAGTTGCCCACATTTTAACGTGTGCGGACTACTGGGTTGCCACCCTGCTGGATCCACGCTACAAAGACAATGTGCCCACCTTACTTCCTTCACTGGAGCGTGATAGGAAGATGCGCGAGTACAAGAGCACGTTGGTAGACGTGCTACTGAGAGCATTCCCAAATGTCACAGGGGAACAAGTGGAAGCCCAAGGGCAAGGCAGAGGAGGAGCAAGAGGTCGCCAAGGCAGCTGTGTCACGGCCAGCTCCTCTGAGGGCAGGGTTAGCATGGCAGAGATGTGGAAAAGTTTTGTCAACACGCCACAGCTAACTGCACCACCACCTGATACGCAATGTGTTAGCAGGAGGCAACATTTCACTAACATGGTGGAACAGTACGTGTGCACACCCCTCCACGTACTGACTGATGGTTCGGCCCCATTCAACTTCTGGGTCTCTAAATTGTCCACGTGGCCAGAGCTAGCCTTTTATGCCTTGGAGGTGCTGGCCTGCCCGGCGGCCAGCGTTTTGTCTGAACGTGTATTCTGCACGGCAGGAGGCGTCATTACAGACAAACGCAGCCGCCTGTCTACAGCCAATGTGGACAAGCTGACGTTCATAAAAATGAACCAGGCATGGATCCCACAGGACCTGTCCATCCCTTGTGCAGATAAGACATTAACTACCTCCCCTTAACCATATATTATTGTACTCCAGGGCACTTCCTCATTCAATCCTCTTTTTATTTTCATTTTACCATTATATTGCGGGGCAACCCAAAGTTGAATGAACATCTCCTCTGTCTGGGTGCCGGGGCCTAAATATATGCCAATGGACTGTTCCAATGTTGGCTGACGTGAAGCCTGATTCTCTGCTATGACATGCAGACTGATTCTCTGCTGACATGAAGCCAGATTCTCTGTTACGGGACCTCTCTCCTCTGGCTGGGTACCTGGGCCTAAATATATGCCAATGGACTGTTGCAGTGGTGGCTGGTGTGAAGCCTGATTCTCTGCTATGACATGCAGACTGATTCTCTGCTGACATGAAGCCAGATTCTCTGTTACGGGACCGCTCTCCTCTGCCTGGGTGCTGGGCCTAAATATATGACAATGGACTGTTCCAATGTTGGGTGACATGAAACCTGATTCTCTGCTATGACATGCAGACTGCTTCTCTGCTGACATGAAGCCAGAATCTCTGTTACGGGACCTCTCTCCTCTGCCTGGGTGCTGGGCCTAAATATATGCCAATGGACTGTTGCAGTGGTGGCTGACGTGAAGCCTGATTCTCTGCTATGGGAACTCTCTCCAATTGATATTGGTTAATTTTTATTTATTTTATTTTTATTCATTTCCCTATCCACATTGGTTTGCAGGGGATTTACCTACATGTTGCTGCCTTTTGCAGCCTTCTAGCTCTTTCCTTTTACAGCCTTTTTAGTGCCGAAAAGTTTGGGTCCCCATTGACTTCAATGAGGTTCGGGTTCGGGACGAAGTTCGGTTCGGGTTCGGATCCCGAACCCGAACATTTCCGGGAAGTTCGGCCGAACTTCTTGAACCCGAACATCCAGGTGTCCGCTCAACTCTACTCTTGATCATTAACAATTCTACCATCTACTAAGCAGATGCTTCATATCTGATTTATTTTTATTTTTTTATCTTAATTAGAGATCACTCTGGGACAGGATTTTTCCCAAGCGACCTGATTAAGTAAAATCTTTCTGACCCTTAAAAAAATTACCTCTGCTGGGCCTTATCAAGCAGAAAATCAGAATATGCTTGAGTTGCTTCCTAATGGCTCTTCTGTTTACTTCTATCTTGTTCTTAGAAAAGTAATTCATGGCTACTGTCACTGCATCTATTAAAGCCTCTTCTCCTTAATACTATAGCCTTTCCTTAAATTAGAAATGTTACTAACAAAAATCCCCTTCATAAAGGCCTTAAATGCATCCCATACTACTTGGGTCTTAATTGAGTTATAATTAATCTCCCAAAAGCACACAATTCCCTGTTGTATTGATTCATGATTTTCCATTACCGACATCTAATAAGGATTTAATCTAAATGGTGGTCTTACCATATCTTTATCCTCAGCCATACATAGCTCAAGGGATAGAGGCACATGGTCAGAGACTTGGCCGCATATTTCATTTGTTTCTCATATATTTTTGTTGATTAAGACCAGATCAATCCAGGACATAGATTTTCCAGATTTACTTACACATTAGTATGCTCTTTTCTATAATATTAACTCTATCCCGGATCTTCGATACATCATCCCTGATCAGGGCTACATTAGACTGGATTGACCAGCAATATTTCTTTTGTAGAGGATGATTCAACATTGGATAATTCTCCTTCCTCCCCATCTCCTCAACTTGGGAGAATTTATTCAATGTTTCCTCCATCGCAGTTACAGTATTATTTCTTTCAGGATTAATATCCTGAGGCCCTTTTTGTCCTGCTCTGGTATTTATCTTTGGGGAAGTCAAGAACTGATCAATTTCTGGTGTTTCCACAGGTCTCTGGGCTGATTTTGCCCCCAAAAAGTCAGCCGAGTACCTATTTTGCTTAGGGCTCATTTTTTTCCCCTCCTTTTTCCTCTCTTCTATCCTCCTCCTCCCCCCCCGCGATACTTATGTTAATAAAAAAGAGAAGAGTCAGCAAAAAAATAACACAACTCCAAAAAAAGATAAAAATCTTACCAAACCACAAGTTACAACTCTGGAAGATTCGGTACCGAAAGCAGGGTAGAGGAGCAGTTGGTGGAGTCCACATACAGGGCAAGCAGGACTAGAGGAACGACAGCCACAGCACAAACCATAACAAGATCTTCAGATAGGGGAGACACAGAGACCTCACAGCGACCAGGAGCAGCTAGGCGGAGAGGAGGCAGCAAAGGGGAAAGAGACCTCACAGATACGGCAGCCAAGCAGGGAGGAACAGGACAAGGAGTTCACATACAGGCAGGCAGGTAGGGCTAGAGTAACAGTGCCAAAGCACAAACCATTAGGGGATTTTCGCACAACGGAGGCAGCGGAGGGCAAGCAAATGGCTTGGCAGTGATCCCCAACAATCAGGCATGCCATGAGAAAGCATCTTGAGATCCAGAGCCCGGGAGTGTACCAAATGACAGATACACGCAGGGCTGGAGGCACGGAGGAGCATGGCAGGAGGAGAGGGCGTGATGCACCCTTTCTGCGTCATCACGTCCGATCAGAAATTTTTCTCACTTTTAGGGGAAAAAATATAAATCCTTTCCAACTCCAATTAGGCAATCTGAATAACTCCCTGGATCAACGACCCCTCTCTAGTAACTATAACATATATAATATTATTACACTCCAGAAATACATCCAGGCCCCTATTGAACTCTTTTAGTGAATTCACCATTGCCACCTCCTCAGGCAGAGAGTTTCATAGTCTCACTGCTCTTTCCGTGAAGAATCCTCTTCTATGTTTATGTACAAACAATCTTTCCTCCAGATGCAGAGAATATCCCCTCGTCTCAGTCCCGGGGATGAATAGATGATGAGAGAGATCTCGGTACTGACCCCGGATCTATTTATACATAGTTAGGGCTCGTTCACACATCATTTATTTCCACCAGTTATTGTGAGCTAAAACCAGGCTTTAGATAAAATAGCTGACTACCAGTATTGGCAAAAAAATATTTTATATATAGCACAAATGGTGAAGAATGGAGAGATACTTTATTCTCAGTGTTAGCACAAACTGATACTATGGTTGGTTTGTCTTTGTTTAGATATTTTCAATTACGTTCGGCACTTTCTAGTGTCAAAATAAATCGCTGCTGGAGATGGATATCTCTACCTCCTTGAATGAATTTCTAGAGCATCTTCACCATAAGGTTAGGATTGCACATTTGTATAATTTCCTACTTAAGGCACTATTTTATAAAACACAATCACCAGGACAAAGGGTCTGGGGAGTTGATTGTTCAAGGATCCAAGTAGAGGGATGGGGAAATATCACATAACTTTAATTATGTAGTGATACAATTTAATATTCTGCATAGATTAGGCTACTTTCACACCTGCGTTAGGTGCGGATCCGTCTTGTATCTGCACAGACGGATCCGCACCGATAATGCAAACGCTTGTATCTGTTCAGAACGGATCCGTTTGCATTACCATGCACCCAAACAATTTTTTTTTTTTTTGTCAATTATAATGCAAACGGGTCCGTTTTGACTTACACTGAAAGTCAATCGGCAACGGATCTGTTTTCAATTGCACCATAGTGTGTCAGTGAAAACTGATCCGTCCCCATTGACTTACATTGTAAGTCAGGACGTATCCGTTTGGCTCTGCATCATCAGGCGGACATCAAAACGCTGCAAGCAGCGTTTTGGTGTCCGCCTACAGAGCGGAATGGAGACTGAACGGAGGCAAACTGATGCATTCTGAACGGATCCTTATCCATTCAGAATGCATTGGGGCTAAACTGATCCGTTTTGGGCCGCTTGTGAGAGCCCTGAAATGGATCTCACAAGCAGACCCAGAAACGCCAGTGTGAAAGTAGCCTTATGTCACACCTTTGTGGCTCAATAAATGTGGGTTAAGAGATAGTTATAGGTGTCCACAATGTTTTTTTGTTTTTTTTGTTTTTTTTGGGGGGGGGGGGGGGTGATCATTTACACATGCTCTGGTCTTGTCTAGAATTAAAAGAATACTGGTCTGCTATTAGTAACTTTATTCATCAGAAATTGAGACTCCTGATTCCATTTTCGGTTGAATGTTGTATATTGAGTGATTTCTCAAAGATAAAGTGCCATAAGTATTACAGTAGAAAATATAAATAGTAGGGCACGCCTACATTCCCCTATTCATCTGGCATTACTCATTATTCATTATTTATCAACACCAAAAACCACAAGCAACTCACATTGGTGACTGTAATGAGCAAACAGTGTAGGTAGTAACCAATTCAGTACCCGTAATTGAGGTAATCCTCTTGAGGGGTGGAGCAATTGATGGGGGTCCCCTACAATAAGACAGTTCAAATAAAATGGATTATGTACATGAAGTAAAAACAGATAAAATAAATAATAAATACAATAGAAAGAAAATAAAAACCAAAATGAAAGGAATAAGCAAAGGAGATCTACGCAACAGTTGCCCTACATTGATACACCTAGAGGGGGAAAGATTCAGTAATTAGCAAGAAAAACGCAACAATACTGCATACATACCGCTATAAATGCATACATGCCACCATTACAAAAAAAAATACTGCCACTATATACCGCTATTATAGTACATATGGCTATTACAAAAAGTAGTAGTAAGAGGATTTGGAAATTAGGACCTAATAATTAGCCAGAAAAATGAAATAACACTGCATACATATCACTATATAACCGCATGCATACCTCCTATTACAAAGAAGTATACCGTGATTACACACAGTTATTACAGAGCAAATCGCTATTACAAGAAAGTAACAGTATGAATATTATATTTGATAAATGTGATATACAATATACCACCAATCTATATGAGAAGAGCCCCAAGTTCATATACCGATAAAAAAAATAATACTTTGGATAATGAATTGGTAAGAAAAACGCATCAATGCCACAGCTGCAAATAATGAATTGGTTAGAAAAACGAATGACCAATGATGCAGCTATATCACAATGAACTAAAAATGGGATGCATTAACAGAAAACCTCTAGGAAAGCATCGATAGAAGTATTGTCTTTTCCCACCTTATTTGTATTACTATCTTTACATAAATGTCATGCTTTGTATCCTTTTTACATTGAGTATAACCTCAACAAGGATTAAAAACCCGTACACCATTATTCCAATAAGGATCAAACAGGAATCCACTCCATATATTTGGTATAATGCAGAATGTCCAAATTAAACCATACCCTGGAGAATATTTAAACTGACCGCATTCATGAAAAAAATGACCACTGAGGAAGGAGTCGTAGTTAACTCCGAAACGCGTATGGTAAAGATTTCTTATGAAATAAACAAGTAACGTCATCAAATAAAACCTAAAAAACTGGAGAGCTTCAGTAATATCTAGAAAATCAATGATGAGAGGGATTGGTGACTTTACAGATACGTGGAACGCCGAGAGATAGCAACTCGGTGTTGTCCGGTTTTATGCACAATCAATGGAATCCACAAGATCGTCGCCAGTTACCCACCACATTGGCATATTTACAACCACTCACCGAAGATCCCCAGACCTGATATAGGACATACTCTCTGAAGAGACCACTGGGGCCCGGACTATCGCTCGCAAATCTGCAACACGTGTGACTCAACAGCATACACAGCAGGTTCGGTGAATCCAGCAAAACAGTGAGTAAACTAAATGCTAAACACAAATACAGATAGTGACAGTGGAACGATTATACTAGCGATTATATACCGCACAATTTTAAGTCACTAAAGATTACCCGAGATGAATGTGATCACATAATAATAATCTACAAACCTGTTTATTGACTCCGGGGAGGAGACACAATACGGATATTAAATTCAATAGTGGCTCCACTATGAATATACTTTTTTCAACAGTATATCCAATATAATACAGAAGAGGAGCTTGGTATTATAAGACTATCTCATACAAGGAAATTGTACATTCATTGTGATTTACCATACCACATCCTTATACAACGAAGGTTGGTGATGTCACTTTATAACATCATTGCTGCTGACACAATGTCATTTATATCATAAACCGGGACCGCAGTTTGTGTGCAATATATACTAAACTATCTTCTTTTTATTGGACCTTTTTAGAGATTTTATTTTAGTGTTTTTATAGAGTGTTTTAGATTGATGTATTAAAATAAATTTACACTGGTAATACAATCAGTCTCCATGTGTAGCCGAATGTAGGTGTGCCTTACTACTATTTATATTTTATACTCTAATACTTGTGAAGATTGGGTGGATCTCTCCAGTAGGTGCACACATTCCATAGTACTGGTGAGTAGGTGAGCAATCAAAAATATTGATTTGATATTGAGACTTATGATTACTCTAGTTTAGTTCTCATGATATGTTCCAAATTTGAATACTTGAAAAAATCTGGTTAATAGAGTTAAAAACAATGAGAAGGTACTATATACAGTTGCAAGAAAAAGTATGTGAACCTTTTGGAATGATATGGATTACTGCACAAATTGGTCATAAAATGTGATCTGATCTTCATCTAAGTCACAACAATAGACAATCACAGTCTGCTTAAACTAATAACACACAAATAATTAAATGTTACCATGTTTTTATTGAACACACCATGTAAACATTTACAGTGCAGGTGGAAAAAGTATGTGAACCCTTGGATTTAATAACTGGTTGAACCTCCTTTGGCAGCAATAATTTCAACCAAACGTTTCCTATAGTTGCAGATCAGACGTGCACAACGGTCAGGAGTAATTCTTGACCATTCCTTTTTACAGAACTGTTTCAGTTCAACTATATTCTTGGGATGTCTGGTGTGAATCGCTTTCTTGAGGTCATGCCACAGCATCTCAATCGGGTTGAGGTCAGGACTCTGACTTCTGTTTAAGCCATTCTGTTGTTGATTTACTTCTTTGCTTTGGGTTGTTGTCCTGTTGCAAACCCATCTTCTGTTGAGCATCAGCTGGAGAACAGATGGCCTTAAGTTCTCCTGCAAAATGTCTTGATAAACTTGGGAATTCATTTTTCCTTCTATGATAGCAATCCGTCCAGGCCCTGACGCAGCAAAGCAGCCCCAAACCATGATGCCCCCACCACCATGCTTCACAGTTGGGATGAGGTTTTGATGTTGGTGTGCTGTGCCTCTTTTTCTCCACACATAGTGTTGTGTGTTTCTTCCAAACAACTCAACTTTGGTTTCATCTGTCCACAGAATGTTTTGCCAGTACTGCTGGGGAACATCTAGGTGCTCTTGTGCAAACTGTAAACGTGCAGCAATGTATTTTTTAGACAGCAGTGGCTTCCTATGTGGCCTCCTGCCATGAAATCCATTCTAGTTTAGTTTTTTACGTATCGTAGATTTGATAACAGGGATGTTAGCATATGCCAGAGACTTTTGTAAGTATTTAGCTGACACTCTAGGATGATTCCTCACCTCATTGAGCAGTCTGCGCTGTGCTCTTGCAGTCATCTTTACAGGACAGCCACTCCTAGGGAGAGTAGCAGCAGTGCTGAACTTTCTCCATTTATAGACAATTTGTCATACCGTGGACTGATGAACAGCAAGGCTTTTGGAGATACTTTTATAACCCTTTCCAGCTTTATGCTGGTCAACAATTCTTAATCGTAGGTCTTCTGAGATCTCTTTTGTGCGAGGCATCATTCACATCAGGCAATGCTTCTTGTGAAAAGCAAACCCAGAACTGGTGTGTTATTTATAGGGCAGGGCAGCTGTAACGAACACCTCCTATCTCATCTCATTGATTGGACTCCAGTTGGCTGACACCTCACTCAAATTAGCTTTTGGAGATGTCATTATTCTAGGGGTTCACATACTTTTCCCACCTGCACTGTGAATGTTTACATGGTGTGTTAAATAAAAACATGGTAACATTTAATTCTTTGTGTGTTATTAGTTTAAGCAGACTGTGATTGTCTATTGTTGTGACTTAGATGAATATCAGATCACATTTTATGACCAATTTGTGCAGAAATCCATATAATTCCAAAGGGTTCACATACTTTTTCTTGCAACTGTAGGCAAAGAAATAGTTTGGAAGCCTTGATCCTCTTTTTTGCCCCCAAATTTATGTTTTGATTATTGCCTAATTGAGTAGGATCATAGAGGACCTAGAGATGCATCGCAAGGGTAGGGAGAGGCTGGGAAAAGGGTGACGATGGGAAAATTGAAATAATAACAAAGTTATATTGTAACATAGTATATATTTTTTTAAAGTGAGTAAAATTTGCTTCTACCTCAGTTTATTTTTTGCCTTTTTCTGAATCAACTTGCAGAATAAAAGACTGAACTGAATAAACAGATGTCTTTTTTCAGCCTTCTAAACTATGTTACTATGAATGCTTTAACTTATATAATCTATTATGTTTTTTCAGGACACATCGCACTTCATGTTATTGATAAATTTGAATTAATATTTTTTGCAATTTTCTAAATTTGGATTTTTCATCAGGAGCCCAAAGAAAGCAAAAAATAAATCTTCAAAGGGGTATTCCCATCTTGGACATTGGGGCCTTATCGCTAGGATATGCTCCCAATGTCTGATAGGAGCATGGCGCGCTTGGCTATTTTCAGAAGTCCCATTGAAATAAATGGGAAGTGCACCGTGCAAGCCTGTCCACCGCTCTATTCTCTTCTATTGGGCTTACGGAAATAGCCGAGCCAGAGCTCAGCTATTTTTAACAGTCCCATAGGAATAAATAGAGGGAGGCTGCGTATCTGCTGTGCTCGCTCTGGCACTTTGCAGGCTCCGTTCTATGTATAGGTACAGGTGGGACCCACACCTATCGGACATAGGGGGCATATTCTTACAATATGCCCCCAATATCCAAGATGGGAATGATCCTTTAAATATTTAAAGACTATGAACACCTTTTGTACATTAAAAATCAATAACCCCATATCTTACTGTAATGCAGCACATAATAAACTTGCACTTGTTTGTTTATTGGTATCAGCTTTGCTTCACACGCACTAAGAAATGCTTTTCTGTTCTGTTCTTATCTGCTCTGAGGCTTTGTGGGTGTTCCTGTTGATTTCACATGCACCAGCACAGCTCTTCTCCACAGTGCTGCCCCCACATCCGCTTACATAGCACAGCTATCAGCCACTTACATACAGACTGCTTGTAATCAGCAGATCTAGTTCTCACTTTCTATTCTGTAGAAAGTCCATTATTTGTGGACAGCAATAGATTTTTCTGATGTTAGTGCAGCGATCTACAGTCAGAACAATGGTGTTATAAGCATGATATACTGCAGATCTCATTTACTGACAGCTCTCAGATCACAACATGCTCTCTTCTGAATACAATATTTATGTGCAGTCCACACAGTGAACTGTCACTTTTCGTACACAGATTAGTATAGTGTGATGATTTAGTGAGTGAATAAGGCTACTTTCACATTCAGTCAATAGATGATGGATCAGTTTTCTATTGTGCCAGATTGTGTCAGTGAAAACTGATCCATTTGGCTCAGTTTCGTCAGACACCAAAATACTGCAAGCAGCATTTTGGTGAGCCCTGAACGGATCCATTTATTTATTTATTTATTTATTTATTTATTTATTTATTTTTTTTAGGCTATTGTCTTATGTAGAGGCTCATTTTTTGCAGGAAGAGATTATTGCGTTTTTGGTACAGTTTTTATTTGTTTGAGGTGTTCATCTGAGAGGTTAGGTCATGTGATATTTTTATAGAGCTGGTTGTTATGGACGCGGCGATCCTATTATGTCAACTTTTTTAAAATTGATTTCAGTTTTACACTATAAAGGATTTTTGAAGAAAAAATTATGTTTTAGTGTCTCCATTTTCTGCAAGCCATATTTTTTTTTTTACATTTTTTGGGGGTTGATTGTCTTATGTAGGGGCTCATTTTTTGCAGGAAGAGACGACTTTGATTAGTAGTATTGTGGGAGTACATACAGTGTACGTGATCACTTGGAATTACACTTTCTGTGGTGTAAGGTGACCAAAGAATTTCATTTTTTGCTCAATTTTAATTTTTTACGGCGTTCACCTGAGGTGGTAGATTATGTGATATTTTTAAAGAGCACGTTGTTTCAGATGTGGCGATACCTAATATGTCTGTTTTTTGTTTTGTTTTTATGGTGAGGGTGCGCTTTTTTTTTTACTTTTACTTTTTATATTTGTTTCACTGTTGGTTTTGATCCCCGTTTCAATTCAGTACAATACATTATGTATTGTAGTGAATTGGACTGTCTGCTTCTTGCACGGTAAGTCCAGTTGTCTAGGAAACTCAGCCTGCAGCCTGGATCTCCTGAGCTTCCGTAGCTGGCATTCTCCGCTGCCTGTGTAAGGCATCAGAGCTGCAATGGCAACCATGATGGAGTCAGAGGGAGCCCCCTCATGTGCCGCATTCAGCACTGACCACGGCATGTGAAAGGGTTAATCAGATGCAGCAGGGGCCCGGCTATCAGTAACAGCTGAGCCTGTTGTGCCGATCACACCACGTACATCCACGTGAGGATGTGGCAAGAAGCCGCATTCCCTAACATACATACATGTACGTGTTGTGAGGCAAGGTAACCAAAAAATTGTTGTTCTGCCAGTTTTTATTTTTTACACTGTTCACCTGACAAGGTAGATCAGTGATGGCTAACCTTGGCACTCCATCTGTGGTAAAACTACAACTCCCAAGATGCCCCCCTTGCTTGGCTGCTCTCAGAACTCTATAGAAATAAATGGAGCATGCTGGGAGTCGTAGTTTCACCACAGCTGGAGTGCCAAGGTTAGCCATCACTGAGGTAGATCATGTGATTTATTTTTATTTTTTTTATAGAGGAGGTTGTTACGGACTTGTCAATACCTAATGTTTTTTTTTTTTTTTTTTTTTGGTTTTTATAGAGCAGGTTATCATGAACACCTACGGATGTTATAAAAAAATTTAAATGCATCATATCCATCCGTACTAAATGTGTTGCATTATAGCAGAAGCAGCTGAGATTGGGGGACCTGTTACCTTTAATCTAATTTACCAAAGCCCTAAGCCGGCTTCAGGGTCAATTAGATGTATATATCAATACAGGCCTTGTATTGATATAGTGCAATTGAAGTGTTCAATGATGGCTATCTAGCTATCCCTGAATACTATGGGCAATCGAATGATTGCCAAATATAGTCACCCAAGGTGACTTAAAAAAAAAAAAAGTTAAAAAAGTTTTTACAAATGTAAAAAAAAAAAGGTTCAAATCACCCCCCTTTTCCTTAAAATAAAAATACTTAACCAATAAAAAATAAATAAACATCATGGGCATCGCCGCGTGCGAAAATGCCTATACTATTAAAATATAACAATATTAATGGCAAATGGCGTAGCGGGAAAAAAGAACTGCCAATTTACCATTTTTTGGTCACTTCAACTACCCTATAATGTTTTAATAAGAAGTGATCAAACGTTGCAGACACTTAACATTTCTATCACTGAAAAGAACAGATCGTCCTGCAAAAAATGAGCCCTCACACAGCTCCGTACACATAGCTACAGAAAAGTTATAGGGGTCAGAATATAGTTCAATGACCCTTGGGACATTTTTCAGTGCCTCAATTGCTAAAAGTTGTTCCTTTAGAGCAGGGCTGGCCAACCTGCGGCTCTCCAGCTGTTGTAAAACTACAATTCCCACTATGCCCTGCTGTAGGCTGATAGCTGTAAGCAGTCTAGGCCTGCTGGGAGTTGTAGTTTTGCAACAGCTGGAGAGCCGCAGGTTGGCCAGCCCTGCTTTAGAGGGTAGAGTCCTGACCAAGTTTTCACCCCCAGTAGAAGAGGAGATAATACCAACTAAGACTGGGCCCCCTCTTGCCCTTGGCCCCATAGCAGTCGTATGGTTTGCCACTATGGTAGTTACACCCCTGGTTGGAACCGTACTGACCTGGAGAATGAAGATAACAGGTCAATGTTACCGCGTAGTATACAGTGTAAAAAATCCCCAAATTTTTTTTTATCAGAATTGCGTTTTATTGAATTCTCCCCCCTCTGGAATTTTTTCCCCGCTTCCTACGGTATGCAACCGTAAATGGTGCCATGAAAAAGTAGAACTTGTCCTGCAAAAAATAAGCTCTCCTAAGGCTATGTGAATGGAAAAATAAAAGTTAGGACTAATTGGAAGGCGGGGAGTGAAAAACGAAAACACAAAGATGGTAAATCCCATGTTCCTTAAGGGATTAACAACCATCATTACTGACTTAATGTCCACATACACTACTCCTCTATTCATCAGGAAACCCCAAAAACTCCTCATCACTACTGTCCAAGTTAATCACACTGGCTTAGTATCATCATACTGTCCTCAGTGCCATCCAAGGCATTTCTGATGCCACACTTTTTCAATGATCTGATTATTATTTTATCGTTGACTGCCTGCCATGATGTTTTCACCTACTCACAGACTTGGGTGATAATGGGCTCTTCATCTGTCCAGTGGGAGTCAGGTCATGGTTCCCAGCTGCCATACACTTGTTCCATTCCTCCCTCATGAATACTTTAAAATGTTTCAGGGATGCTCAACCTGCGGCCCTCCAGCTGTTGTAAAACTACAATTCCCACCATGCCCTGCTGATGGCTGTAGGCTGTCCGGGAATTATGGGAGTTGTAGTTTTGCAACAGCTGGAGGGCCGCAGGTTGAGCATGCCTGCTTTAAATGGCTTATTAATAGAAACGTGCAGAGGTTGTACTTGGCTGGTAAGCCCCCCAGGAATTATAGCTACAGTAGATGGGTGTTCACTTCCTTAACCCCTTCAGGACCTTGGACGAGTATACTCGTCCTGGCATTAAACTCACCATGTTTGCGGACATGGTGACAGTGCTGAGTGCCGGCTGTTACACACAGCCAGGCACCCAGGCTCAATGCCCCTCCCCCATATCGGCGATCGCTGCAAACCGCAGGTCAATTCAGACCGCAGAGATCAGAAACCTAAAAATGGCCAAAATCGAATTTGTTTTGTGGCGGTGTGCAGGGGAGTGGTTTGTGGGTGGTGCGGCAGTTGCAGGAGGCGGGCGGTGCGGCAGGCGGGATCGCGATCCGCCTCCCGCTGAATTTTTATTGGTGGGTCAGTGGTATACCAGAGTGTCAGCATATTGCTGACACTCTGGTATAAACGGCTGACATCGCTGCGATGTCAGCCGTTTAGCCGTTTCACCCTTTCCATACCGCGGTCCATACGGACCGCGGTATGGAAAGGGTTAAGTCAGGGAGCTCCCCCCCTCTGCCATCGGGGGGCTGCTGTGCCTTTGCAGCCCCCAGATGGATGGGGGGACAGAGGGAGGAAGCTCCCCTCCTTCCCCGTCTGCTCAGTTGTGGCAGACGGGCAAGGTTCCCATGGTAACAGGACGCCTTCTCAGGCGTCCTGCTGTCCATGGTGCTGAACAGATCTATGCTAAAAGCATATATCTGTTCAGTGTAAGTAAAATACAGACATCAGACCCACTGGATCTTCAAGAACCAAGTGGATCTGGGTCCCAAAAATGTAAAAAAAAAAAAAAAAAGTGAAAAAAAGTAAAGATAATAAAAACACATTTATCACTGAATAAAAATTAAAAAAAATACACTACACATATTAGTTATCGCCGCATCCGTAACGACCTGATCTATAAAACGGTCATGTTACTTTCCCCGCAACGCTATAAAAAAAAAATATGACTCATCAGTCATGGCAGCCTGCAGTGTCTGAGGCCCCTCCCACTGCTGGGGAATCATCAGAGAGCCGTGTCAAGTCAGCTCAATGTACAGGAACATGTTCTGTCCTGCACTCTAAGGGTCCATTCACACGTCCGTAATTTGGGTCCGCATTCATTCCGCAATTTGCAGACCCATTTACTTTCAATGGGGCTGGAACGGATGCGAATCCGCATTTCCGGGATCCGCATCTTTTTTGGGGGATCCGTTTTTAAGTGATACGCAATTCTGTTCCTGAAAAAAATAGAACATGTCCTGTTTGCAGACCAGAAAAGGCATTTTCTATTAGTGTCCATTCACACAGTGTTTTGCAGATTCGTAAATTGCAGATCCGCAAAACTCTGACCCCTGCAATGTGCGATCCGCAATTTGTGGACCGTACACTACAGACACTATAATAGAAAATGCCTTTTCTGGTCTGCAATTGCGGACAAGAATAGGACATGTTCTATTTTTTTCAGGAACAGAATTGCAGATCCCGAAAAAACGGATGCGGATCCGCATCCGTTCCAACCCCATTGAAAGTGAATGGGTCTGCAAATTGCGGAATGGTCTTCCTCTCTACTACTAGCACTGAGTTTGAATCACTTCAAATACAGCTCTGCTACATTTGTCTTCCCTGAACTACTTCTGGGGTGCTAAAATGTGTGGTATTGTATGAAGGGGGTGGTGTCTTGTGGAATTATACTGAAGGGGGGGGGGGGGGTTGTGTGTGGGATTGTATGCAGAGATTTAGGCCTCATGCACATGACCATTGTTTTGTTCCACATCCAAGCTGCCGTTTCACTTAAAAAAAAAATATATAACATGTCCTATTCTTGTCCGCGCTTTCCGGACAAGAATAGGCATTTATATTGCCGGTGCCCGTTCCGCAAATTGGGAAAGGAAACATGGGCGGCTTCTGTTTTTTGCGGTTCTGCGGACTGCAAAAAAGGCACAGTTGTGTGCATGAGGCCTTAGGGTCCATTCACACGTCCGCAATTTCGTTGTGCTGCCCGGACATGGAATTGCGGACCCGCATTTCCAGGTCTGCAATTCTGTTCCCGAAAAAAATAGAACATGTCCTATTCTTGTCCGTAATTGCGGACAAGCACAGGCATATTCTATTAGTGCCGGCAATGACCGCACATTGCCAGTGTCTGTGTTTTGCGGATCCTTAAAACACTTTGTAGACATGTGAATGGACCCTTATTTGCATATTATTAAAATGCTGGATTTCTGTACATCCAATCTGTGTAGTTAGTTTACTATGGGTAAGGGTGCATTCATACAGCAGCCCGCCCCCAGCATACAATCCCACAAATCCACCCCCCCACCATACAATCTCCCGCAGCAGCCCCCCTCCAGTATATAATCTCCCGCAGCCCCCCTCCAGTATATAATCTCGCGCATCTCCCGCAGCCCCCCTCCAGTATATAATCTCGCGCAGCATTTTTTTTTCCTGTATTCACCCCATAAGATGCACTAATGTTTCCCCCCCTTTTTGGGGGGTAAAAAACTGTGTCTTATGGGGTGAAAAGTACGGTATATATTTATTTTTATTTTTTTGTTCTTTGCCTGTGAAGAAGTCCAAAGGTATCCAAGAAGAGGTAGGCAAATAAGGGTGCTGTCGTGCATTCTGGAAAATCCAATTAACTTCACCTACGACAACACCACGAGAGCGAATTATCAGAGGAGACATTTAGGATGGGAAAACAACCAGCAGAACCTTCTTCCCGAGATCAGAAGGAGAGTTCAGATCAAGACGATAGTGTTTGAAAAAGGTGGAAGGTGAAACCTTGCAAATATCATCAATTGAGGCCGAGGATCTTTCTGTCCAGGAGATTGCCATTGCCCTAGTAGAGTGTGCCTTTAGACCCTCAGGAGGAGACAGATCCAAAAAAGTATATGCCAACGAAATGGCAGAAAAACCCATCTAGCTATAGAACTCTTAGAGGCTGCTTTGCCCTTGTTTATTCTTTTAAAAAGGACAAAGAGCGAGGAAGATTTCCTCCATTCTTTAGTGCGAGACAGATATTGAATCAAAGCTCTATTCATATCTAAGCAATGATGAGACTTTTCCTCCTCAGAGCTGGGATTTTCAAAAAAGGTGGGAAGGATAATATTTTGGGATCTGTGGAAGCTAGAAGGTACTTTTGTAAGGAAAGCTGGATCAAGATGTATTAAAACCCTATCCTCCAATATAGTAGTATATGGAGGATTAATGGATATTGCTTGAATTTCATTAATACTACAGGCTGAAGTCAAAGCTACCAAAAGACAACTTTATTGTTAAGCATTTAATCGAAAGGCTCAAATGATGGTTTTGTTAGAGCCCGATTTAGGTCCCAGTGGGGTGTCCTAGATGAGACAAATGGATCTGCTCACTGTTTTAAAGAATCTCGAAAACCCATGGACAACCTGCAATGTCCTGATCAAATAAGGTAGAAAGTGGCTAAAACCTGGACTTTCTACGTACTTCCAGCAAGGCCTACCTCTAAACCCTTCTGAAGAAATTCCAAAATCAGGTTGACTGGAGCAGAGGAAGGAATGTTATCAAAATCTGTCCCTGAAAAATCCCTAAATTTACGCCGAATTCTAGCATAAATGGCCACAGTGAGTTTTTTTCCTACTCTTTAGGAGGGTAGTTACTAGAGCGTCAGAAAAAGTAGGCTCCTCAAGTTCCAAGTAGGGCTGAAACGATTATTCGAATAACTCGATTAAATTTAGTCAAAAAATTCATCGATGCAGTTTTCCTGCATCGAGTAATAGTTACATCACATGATCACGGAGCGGGAGTGAAATTAAGCATCTCACTCACCGCTTCCGTGTCCTCCGTAGGCCAGAGAGGCAGGACTGGGCCGGCCGGCACAGCGGAGGGGGAAGGAGGGAGTCTCTCCCTCCCCACTGTGCGCGGCTGCCGCTGAACACCAATGAGGACAGAGGAGGAGGGGAGGGACTGTGGCCACTGCGCCACCAATGAATGTGCCGGCCATATCCCACAGGGTCCCCCTCCTCTCCCCCATCATTGATGGCAGTTTGCAGTTCCAATCGGAGCCCCAGCAGTGTAATGCTGGGGCTCCGAGTTACCATGGCAGCCAGGAGTCACGCTACTGAAGTCCTGGCTGCCATTGTATGTTAGTGAGCAGAGAGCAGCGCATCATACTCACGTGCGCCGTGGCCGCCGGTCGCTCCTTCTTCTGTCTGTGCGGCGGATTGCTAATGCTTACAGCATTAGCAATGCGCCGCACAGACCTATGAGAAGGAGCGACCGGCGGCCACGGCGCACGTGAGTATAATGCGCTGCTCTCTGCTCACTAACATACCATGGCAGCCAGGACTTCAGTTGCGTGACTCCTGGCTGCCATGGTAACCGATCGGAGCCCCAGCATTACACTGCTGGGGCTCCGATCGGAACTGCAAACTGCCACCAATGATGGGGGGGGAGGAGGGGGACCCTGTGGCCACTGCCACCAATGATTAATACTGGGGGGGGGGTTGCGTTACCAGAGGGGGCAGATCAGAGGCTGGGGGCAGGCAGATCAGAGGCTGGGGGGAGGCAGATGGAGAGAGAGTGGTTAATGGAGGCTGCAGGCACCACCTTGGCATGTATAAAGTTATTGGTTTAGAGAGGGGTTAATGAAGGCACCTCCAAGGTGCTTTCATTAACCTCTTCAAACCAATAACTTTATACATGCCCATTGGGTTTGGAGGGGTTAATGGAAGCACCTTGGCATTAGGCATGTATAAAGTTATTAACCCCTTCAAACCAATAACTTTATACATGCCTAATGCCAAGGTGCTTCCATTAACACCTCCAAACCAATAACTTTATACATACCTAACGCCAAGGTGTTTCCATTAACCCCTTCAAACCAATAACTTTATACATGCCTAATTACGTACGTTATTTTAAGTAGCTTTTTCTTATTAGATTACTCGATGAATCGAGAAATATAATCGATAGAATACTCAATTACAAAAATATTTGTTTACTGCAGCCCTAGTTCCAAGCAGTCAGATGGAGGTTTTTTAGGGAAGGATAGAGAACCAGACCTAGACTCAGCAGGTCTCGGACTTCCAGCAGCACCCAAGGATCTGATACTGACATTATCTGAAGCTATGTGAAGCAATTAGAACTAGAAAAGCTACAATTTCTGGGGAAATTGTGTGAAGTGTTCTTGCCTCCACCAGTAGCTTACAACTGGAGTGGGCGGAGTAAATGGGTGGAGTGGCTTGAGTAACTGTTGTGTGGTTGGATTGGCTGGAGTAACTGTGGAAAGGTTGCACCTAAGGGTCGGGGTGGTTGCACCTAAGGGACGGGGTGGTTGCACCTAAGGGTCGGAGTGGGTGCACCTAATCGTTGGGGTGGTTGCACCTAAGGGTCGGACCCCATGACTAAGTGACCCAAGTTTGGTGACTTTAGTTTAAATCTGTGCGACTGGGAGCAATTTGAAAATTTTCCCTGTCAAAGTCAATGGGAAAAACGTGGATTGCTTAGCCGTGGACATTTTTAGTGGCAGCAGGGATAGCTGAACGTTTTGATATAAGATTTGTGTAGGTGGGCCTGAAAATGAGGGAGTGGTGGCAGTTTAGAAATCATGTCCTGATTGTTCAGCTTTTGCCAGCTCCCACTCTAGCTTTGCCATTCATTCCTATGGGACAACTTTCGCCACAAGAACCACGATATTCCGTGAACCATTCGGTGAAACGTTCCACAAAGTAATAGCAATCCAATCGGGAACAATCTGCACGTATTGGTAAATTTTTGTCTCTGTAGTGTAAAAACTGTGGGAGGAGTTAGGGTGGCAAATTTGGCTATAATAAGAATAAGAATATATATGTGAGATAACATTAAGTGGTCTTGCCATGCAAGAACACTTAATAACCCTTGCCCGATTTTTCTTATAACCCTCAGAATTAATAGAAAAGGAGGAAAAGCATGCACCAGAGGAAAGTTCCAATTCTGGTGAAAAGCTAGATCTAGAGACCACATTCACTTTTCTAGGTTTGGCCTGAAAACATGGCGCCATGTATAATATAATCTCATAACTAGAAAAGCTACAATTTCTGGGGAAATTGTGTGAAGTGTTCTTGCCTCCACCAGTAGCTTACAACTGGAGTGGGCGGAGTAACTGGGTGGAGTGTAGACTCCGCCCACTTTTATAAATTTTGACCTTAGTCTCACGCTGACCCACTCTGCCGAGTTTGGGTGCTGTGGCTTAAAAACTGTGAGAGTGACAACTGTTTAAAGGTTTCTTATTGAAGTCAATAGGGAAAATCTGATTGGTTGTTTGTGGCTCTGCCCACTTTTTAGCTTCCCCAAAATGAGATATACATTGGCACAGTCCTCCAGTGACCAACTGTGCCAAGTTTCAGAACCCTGCCATTAACAGTCTAAGAGCAGGGCAGTTTGAATTTTTCCCATTTAAACAAATGGCTGAAATTTGATTGGCCGTTGTAGACCCCGCCCACTTTTTTTTTTTTTTTTTTTTTTTTTTTTTTGACCCCAGTCACCCAATGACCTACGGTGCCAAGTTTGGGTATTCTGGCTTAAATATTGTGAGAATGATGGCAATTTAAAGGTTTCTCATTGAAGTCAATAGGAAAAATCAGATTTGTTGTTGTTGACTCCGCCCACTTTTTCAATTTTTGAAGCCAAAGTAATCTATGACCTGATTTCAGAGATTTGAAGCCCCTGACATCAATAATTTTTCAATTTTCTGCATTTTTTTATTTTCCCATTGAAATCAATCAAAGAAATCTGATTGGTTGGTTTTGGCCCCGCCCACTTTTCTGAATTTTAATCCTAATCCTAAATTTTCCAACTGTACCAAGTTTGGGGATCCTGCCATTAACGGTCTAAGAGCAGCGGCAGTTTTAAATTTTCCCATTAAATTGGTTTCCCATTTTCCCATTGATTGGCCGTTGTAGACTCCGCCCACTTTGAAACATTTGAATTCTAGTCACCTATTAACCGAATATATTAAGTTTAACAACCCTGCCATTAACAATGTTGAAATGGCAGCAATTAAAACATTTCTCATTGAAGACAATAGGGAAAATCTGATTGGTTGTTTGTAGATCCACCCACTTTTTAATGTCCCCAAAATGTGACAGAAATTTTCAGGTTGACCCCATGACTAAGTGACCCAAGTTTGGTGAGTTTCACTCCGAAGCTGTATGAGTGACAAACGTTTGCATTTTTCCAATAAAACTCTATGGGAGAAAAAAAGAGGTTTTCGGGGGCCCGCCCCAGGGGCCCGGAGGGTGGGATCGGTTAACAAAGCACAAGCAAGATCCTCGGGTATGTGCCGACCAAGAGTGCAAAGTTCGGTATTGATACTCCTAAATCTGTGGGAGGAGTAGCAATTTGAACGTCTCATTGTAGTCAATGGGGAGAATTTGATTGGTTCTGTGTGGCCCTGCCCACATTTTCGGGTCTCCGAAATGTTCTAACAAATTGCGCGTTGACCCCATGACTAAGTGACCCAAGTTTGGTGACTTTAGTTTAAAATCTGTGCGACTGGGAGCGATTTGAAAATTGTCCCTGTCAAAGTCAATGGGAAAAACGTGGATTTTGGGGGCCCTGTCCCAGGGGGTGGGATTGGGTAACAAAGCACAAGCAAGGTACTCGGGTGGGTGCCGACCAAGTCTGCAAAGTTTGGAATTTGTACTCCTAAAAATGTGGGAGAAGTAGCAATTTGAAGGTCTCATTACAGTCAATGGGGAGATTTTTGGGGTCCCCGAAATGTGCCCAAAATTTTCGGGTTGACTCCATGACTAAGTGACCCAAGTTTGGTGACTTTAGCGTCAAAGCCTGGCGAGTGGGAGCGATTTGAAAATGTACCCTGTCAAAGTCTATGGGAAAAAAGGGGGCTTCCGGGGCCCGCCACGGGGGTGGGATCGCTCAGCAAAGTAATAGCAATCCGATCGGGAACAATCTGCACGTTTTGGTAAATTTTTGTCTATGTAGTGTAAAAACTGTGGGAGGAGTTAGGGTGGCAAATTTGGCTATAATAAGAATAATATATATGTGAGATAACATTATGTGGTCTTGCTATGCAAGAACACATAATAAGTCTTCTAGTGCCCCAGGCCATTCTACCAAGACTGGAGCTTCTTCTGACTCCTTAATGTGCTTTTCTTTCTCTGTTGCTATGCTGCTGAACTGCCAGGCCACTAGAATGCCTGAATCTCTGGCCAGCATGTCAGCAGAGCGCTCTTCTCATAGGTGCCCTGTGCTGACGTGACACGCTGCACGCTTGTGTCACATCGGGTGCCGTGCTCCAACGTAATTTTCCTCTGTCGGAAGTTCCTCCACCCCTTGGAGACCATGTCCGTGCCTATAGCGCATCTTCGATGCTGCCAGGCACACTACTTCCAATAGACAAGATGCTCCCTCCAGAGGCTTGCTGTGTCTCCGCCCGTCACCCCTGCGCATCAGTGATGCCGCTCATTACCGAACCGGGGACTGCAGGTATGCCAATCCAAGCAAGGAGCACTCCTACGGGGGAAAGATCCAAAATAGTATTCCCTGCAGGCTTCCCCAGAGATGGGAAACGACACTGAATTGGGAGGAGAGTCTCCACCTCTTTATTCTGCAGGTTTCCTGGCTGTGAGGGCAGATCCTCTCTTGTGGTGCTGTCGTGGGTGAAGGGAAAATAGTAGTTCAAGTGTTGATGTGAGGGGGAGTAGTCTCATAGTAGGTTGACAACTTGTGTTTTACACTAAAGTAAGCGTGCTTCTGAATATGCGTGTTTTGAGCGCACATAATACATTAGGCCCACATCTGTTACTGGCGTCGATACTGCATTATTCCCAATGTAAACTGTCAATAGCAATTTCTTTAGTGTGTGTTTGTAGATGGGAAAAGACATTTAATTGTACCTTTCTATCCAGAATGTGGGTAGTAGCAGCACCAGAAATCTGGCCAAAAGTAGTAGTAGTAAGCCACAGTTCTCCTTGGGTTTAGAAAGGTGCAACTTATCATTGAGGAGAAAGAGGATGAAATTATGGATTGAATGGCTCACTCCTCCTCTACGTCACAGCAGAATGATGTGAAGGTGACTTCTGAGTGTGACACCGTGTCTTGGATCCAGGGGTGACAGCATCCTCCTTGCAGTCCCAGAAAAGACGTCTACTACTTGCTGGAGTGTGGGAGGCAGTGATGCTGCTTGTGTGAGAGCAGTCAGCATTTGGATGGCTCTGAGGGGGAGGGTCAGGCAGAGAAGAGGGGACCCCATGCATAGCAGTGTTGGTGGCATTAGTAGCAGCACATGTATACACAACAGTGGCAGTAGGGGCAGTGGTAGCAATAGTGGCACTATAGGCAAACACAAAGCAGCCAGGCTGCATCCATGTGCAGTACGGTGTCTTTCACATTGGGCCAGATTTATCATTAGCTCAGGTCAGAATAACGGAGTGAAGAAGTCCCAAACGCTAAAACTGCGCACCAATCTGCTCTGCACTATGCTCGCCAGTTTTCTGAAAGTGGGCGTGTTTTCTTATGTAAATGAATCTCTAGACAGATTTACTATTGGGACTATTTAAAAAGTTGCAAAAAAGTCGCAATTTCACTCCAGTGAGGAACATGCTTATCTTATGAGACTTTTTAATAGAACATGTGACTTTTTCATAAAAACGTGCAACTTTTTTGTAAAGATGTGCGACTTTTGTAAAGCTGCTTACTGACGGATAAACTGCTACCATCAAACCACATTTATTACAGTCTTAAAGGGCCGATCATAAATCTGACTTTAGCCATATGTGAAAGTGGAGTGAGCTGTCAGTCATGATAAATCTGGCCCATTGTCTTTATCACTTTCTGTTTCTCTTGCTCAGACTCCTCCTTATCCTCCTCCGCCGCTTTGATGTCAGCCATTGATAATAGACTGCATGGCCAGGAAACAACTTTACATGCCCAGTAATGCCATAAGGCTACTTTCACACTTGCGCTCAGAGCAGATCCGTCTGAGACGGATCCGCTCATATAATGCAGACGGTGGATCCGTTCAGAACGGATCCGTCTGCATTATATTGTTAAAAAAAATTCTAAGTGTGAAAGTAGCCTGAACGGATCCATCCAGACTTTTACATTGAAAGTCAATGGGGGACGGATCCGTTTGAAGATTGAGCCATATTGTGTCGTCTTCAAACGGATCCGTCCCCATTGACTTCCATTGTAAGTCTGGACGGATCCGTTTGGCTCCACACTGCCAGGCGGACACCCGAACGCTGCAAGCAGCATTCAGGTGTCCGCCTGCTGAGCGGAGGCTGAACGCTGCCAGACTGATGCATTCTGAGCGGATCTGCGTCCACTCAGAATGCATTAGTGCTGGACGGAAGCGTTCAGGGCCGCTTGTGAGCCCCTTCAAACGGAGCTCACAAGCGGACAGCCGAACACTAGTGTGAAAGTAGCCTAATGCACAAGCTTATTTTCTACCTGGCCAAATTGCTGGTGGTGCAGTAACTGCCATACCATTTTGTAGAGTCTGCTGTCTTTAGGGAGCAGGTGGTGTTTAATCAACCTTGATGGAAAATACCTAGCTGGCATTATTTCTCTCAAAAAGCCTTGTACTCTCAGATGGAGGAACGTAAGCCGCTCTTTGTTATGGTTGCTGAAGCAGCTCTTAAGGCAGGGAGAGTACATCTTACATGACTCACTGGGTCTTTGTTTTTTGCAGCACCCCAGCAATAAGGCCAGGTCTTTTTCACCTCTCCACATCTGTTAGCTCGGCTCCCACACCAGGCACTTAACCACCTCCTCCATAGACATCATCCAGTCCTCAACAGCAGCAGGGCACAGCTTCGCCCCCACCTATCACATGTCTCAAGTCAAGCGTTCCCATGCAGTTTTGGAGCTGATCAGGCTGGGCCAGTGTCGCCACATAGCCAATTACTTGCTAAAGTGCATCAAGCAGCAAACATCCCACTGGCTGTCTCCCCACCAACTCCAACTGGGCAAGGTTGTAATCAACAATGGCCGCAATATAGCGTCCACTCAAAACCTGTGGGAAATAACACATGCTAACATGGTACATGTTATTAACCTAGTTTGATGGACTTTTTTTTTTTTTAACCAGGTTTCATTTTATTTCTTAAAGGCCAGGGTCAAAGAATGTTAAAGCTGATGCACTATGCAGAAGCTCCAGTGCTAATCATAGTCTGTATATGTATCTGCTAATACTCACAGAATGCTTCCCTTGGGAAAGTTGTGTCCATTGCCTATTCCAAAGAGGCCATGGTCACTTCTTTCCATGGAATTCATTACGGACATTCTTAATTTTCGGGGGAGGACTATTTTTTGGGTAGTGGTGGACAGATTTAGTAAAATGTGTAACTTTGCCCCACTAAATTAACTTCCGCTGTGTAAAGAATTAGCATCAGATTTTATTGATCACACTGTACAAATTCACGGTATACCAGAAAATATTGTTTCTGGTCGAAGAGTTCAGGTTTTGGATTATTATATATTTTTTTTATATGCTGGGTATTTTCCTTTCCATTTCATATGAATTTCACCCAGAAACTAATGAGTAAACAGAAGGGTCAAACCAGGCAATGTAACACTCGGTGTTACATTTCTGATAAATGAGACACTCAGGCAGACTGATTATCACTTCTATAATATAACAGTTCTACTGCTACCTCACCATTCTTTTGCATTATTGTGGGTCATTCTCTTCATCATAACCCACTTAACCCTGACGTTGAGATTGTCAATAAGGAACTGTCCACAGGTTCATTCAAAACTGAGAGAATCCAAGCAGGTACAAAAAACAGGAAATAGAAAAAGGTCTCAGGGAGTGAGTTTTGGGATCAGAGATAAGGTATGGCTCGCCACTAACAACATTCATTTGAAGGTGCCTTCAGTTGGCTCTTCTATTTATTGAATCGTATGAGGTTGTTGAAATGATTAATCCAGTTTCATTTTGTCTTCAATTGGCTAATTCATTTAAAAAATCATAATGTATTTCAATAATCATTGCTTAAGAAATATGTAGCACTAATCATTCCATCTTTGAGGCCTTCTTGTCCAGTGGAGGTAGAGGGCAAGATGAAGTTGCCAAAATTTTGAACTCTAGAAGCTTTTAAGGTAATGTGCAGTATCTCATTCACTGGAAGGGCTATGGTACAGAGCAGAGGTTGTTGGTCTCAGCTAGAGCTATGTATGCTGATAGGTTAATAACAAGGTTTTATGTTTTGCACCCTGACAAACCTACTCCTCTGGCTAAGGGCCAGTCCCTCCTCATAGAAGGAGGGGTACTGTTAGGGTCCTATCCAGGACATTAGCAGTTGCGCTCATTAGTAGGCAATACCACCGGCTTTCTATCTCCATGGTAACAAGGCCAGAGGGAATGCCGATGCGATTACACAGGTCGTGTGACTAAATGTGCGGCCTATTTAAACCTTGGTATTTAATAATAGAATATATATGTAGAAGCAAGTTATACAATACAAGTTTGCAAGTGGTGCCTGTAGAGATGCCCTGGCCAGGAAGCATACTCAAGCGGCTTCCTTCAGTCCGCAGTCAGGTCACTGATTTCTGTTTATATGCTGATACTGGCTAATTTACCAACACATTTCAGAAAATCCAGTTTCCTTTCTCAAAAATTTAGGACAGATACTAATCAGTGATGTATGTCAGTAATCAGTGCCCAGAGCATGCACACAGAAAAGTTGGTTCATGGCTTTAAAAAATGACCCAAAAAACAAACAAACACGCATTCACAGATTGCTTGGCGTCTGCCAAAAGCACACTGAGAAAGTAGGAGAGTGATGGGAATTGAGAATCAGGAGATGGGATCTGTAGCTGTAAATATTGAAGTTATGGGGGTCAGACTATTGCTATGAAAAGAAAAAAAAGTAACTTTTTGCTTTAAAGGCCCACAAAAAGTGGGGGAGAAATGGCAGTGCATCTTCCATTATGGAAGCGCTCATTACAATGCAGGAAGCGAGGAGAGTAAAGAGCTGCTCTGGCCGTACTCACCGCTCCTTGGTCTTCTCCAGGCCCACATGCATGGGCCTGGCTGCGTACAGCATCAGGATGTAGTGCACACACTATGACCTGATGGTGTGCACAGTCAGGTCACAGTGCAGCACAAGCCCGGAAAAGACTTGGGAACTTCTCTGCAGGTCCAGCAGTCTCTCCTGTAGTGAAGTGACAGAGCAGGAGAGGTAAGTTATTATCCTTTTTTAAACAAACAAAAAAAAACATTTTAGTATCTCCATAGTCTGAGTCAGTGTTTTTTTTTTTTTTTTTTTTTTAGCAGATTGTCTTAGGTAGGGGCTCATTTTTTGCGGGATGAGAGGACCGTTTTATTGGCACTTCTGGGGGGCATATGACTTTTTGATCGCTTGCTATTATACTTTTTGTGATGTAAGGTGGCAAAAAATACTTTTTTTTTTTTTTTACCATGTTTATCTGAGGGGTTAGGTTATAGGGTATTTTAACCACCTCAGGACCGCCGTACGCAGGATTGCGTCCTGCCGGCGGTCCTGCTCTTCTGGGTGGACGCATATACGCGTCCTCCCGCGAGAGCCGAGATTTCCTGTGAACGCGCGCGCACGCTCACAGGAACGGAAGGTAAGCGAGTGGATCTCCAGCCTGCCAGCGGCGATCGCTCGCTGGCAGGCTGGAGATCCGAATTTTTTAACCCCTAACAGGTATATTAGACGCTGTTTTCATAACAGCGTCTAATATACCTCCTACCTGGTCCTCTGGTGGTCCCTTTTGTTAGGATAGACCACCAGAGGACTCAGGTAGGTCAGTACAGTAGCACCAAACACCACACTACACTACACCCCCCCCCCCCTCACTTATTAACCCCTTATAAACCCCATATCACCCATGATCACCCCATATAAACTCCCTGATCACCCCCCTGTCATTGATCACCCCCCTGTCAGGCTCCGTTCAGATGTCCGTATGATTTTTACGGATCCACGGATACATGGATCGGATCCGCAAAAAGCATACGGACGTCTGAATGGAGCCTTACAGGGGGGTGATCAATGACAGGCGGGTGATCACCCATATACACTCCCTGATCACCCCCTGTCATTGATCACCCCCCTGTCATTGATCACCCCCCTGTCATTGATCACCCCCCTGTAAGGCTCCATTCAGACGTCCGCATGATTTTTACGGATACATGGATCGAATCCGCAAAACACATGCGGACATCTGAATGGAGCCTTACAGGGGGTGATCAATGACAGGCGGGTGATCACCCATATACACTCCCTGATCACCCCCCTGTAAGGCTCCATTCAGACGTCCGCATGTGTTTTGTGGATCCGATCCATGTATCCATGGATCCGTAAAAATCATGCGGACGTCTGAATGGAGCCTTACAGGGGGGTGATCAATGACTGACAGGGGGGTGATCACCCATATACACTCCCTGATCACCCCCTGTCATTGATCACCCCCCTGTAAGGCTCCATTCAGACGTCCGCATGATTTTTACGGATCCATGGATAGGATCCACAAAACACATGCGGACGTCTGAATGGAGCCTTACAGGGGGGGTGATCACCCTGATCACCCCCTGTCATTGATAACCCCCCTGTAAGGCTCCATTCAGACGTCCGCATGCGTTTTGTGGATCCGATCCATGTATCCATGGATCCGTAAAAAATCATGCGGATGTCTGAATGGAGCCTTACAGGAGGGGTGATCATTGACAGGGGGGTGATCACCCCCTGTCATTGATAACCCCCCTGTAAGGCTCCATTCAGACGTCCGCATGCGTTTTGTGGATCCGATCCATGTATCCATGGATCCGTAAAAAATCATGCGGATGTCTGAATGGAGCCTTACAGGAGGGGTGATCATTGACAGGGGGGTGATCACCCTGATCACCCCCTGTCATTGATAACCCCCCTGTAAGGCTCCATTCAGACGTCCGCATGCGTTTTGTGGATCCGATCCATGTATCCATGGATCCGTAAAAATCATGCGGATGTCTGAATGGAGCCTTACAGGGGGGGTGATCAGTGACAGGGGGGTGATCAGGGAGTCTATATGGGTGATCACCCCCCTGTCATTGATCACCCCCCCCCGGTAAGGCTCCATTCAGACATTTTTTTTGGCACAAGTTAGCGGAAATTTTTTGTTTGTTTTTGTTTTTTCTTACAAAGTCTCATATTCTACTAACTTGTGTCAAAAAATAAAATCTCACATGGACGCACCATACCCCTCACGGAATCCAAATGCGTAAACATTTTTAGACATTTATATTCCAAACTTCTTCTCACGCTTTAGGGCCCCTAAAAAGCCAGGGCAGTATAAATACTCCACATGTGACCCCATTTCGGAAAGAAGACACCCCAAGGTATTCCGTGAGGGGCATATTGAGTCCATGAAAGATTGAAATTTTTGTCCGAAGTTAGCGGAAAGTGAGACTTTGTGAGAAAAAAACAAAAAAAAAATCAATATCCGCTAACTTATGCAAAAAAAATAAATTCTAGGAACTCGCCATGCCCCTCATTGAATACCTTGGGGTGTCTTCTTTCCAAAGTGGGGTCACATGTGGGGTATTTATACTGCCCTGGCTTTTTAGGAGCCCGAAAGTGTGAGAAGAAGTCTGGGATCCAAATGTCTAAAAATGCCCTCCTAAAAGGAATTTGGGCCCCTTTGCGCATCTAGGCTGCAAAAAAGTGTCACACATGTGGTATCGCCGTACTCAGGAGAAGTTGGGGAATGTGTTTTGGGGTGTCATTTTACATATACCCATGCTGGGTGAGAAAAATATCTTGGTCAAATGCCAACTTTGTATAAAAAAATGGGAAAAGTTGTCTTTTGCCAAGATATTTCTCTCACCCAGCATGGGTATATGTAAAATGACCCCCCAAAACACATTGCCCAACTTCTCCTGAGTACGGCGATACCACATGTGTGACACTTTTTTGCAGCCAAGGTGGGCAAAGGGGCACCTTTCGGATTTCGCAGGCCATTTTTTACACATTTTGATTGCAAGGTACTTCTCACACATTTGGGCCCCTAAATTGCCAGGGCAGTATAACTACGCCACAACTGACCCCATTTTGGAAATAAGACACCCCAAGGTATTCCGTGAGGGGCACGGCGAGTTCCTAGAATTTTTTATTTTTTGTCACAAGTTAGTGGAAAATGATGATTTTTTTTTTCTCTTTTTTCCTTACAAAGTCTCATATTCCACTAACTTGCGACAAAAAATAAAAAATTCTAGGAACTCGCCATGCCCCTCACGGAATACCTTGGGGTGTCTTCTTTCCAAAATGGGGTCACTTGTGGGGTAGTTATACTGCCCTGGAAATTTAGGGGCCCAAATGTGTGAGAAGAACTTTGCAATCAAAATGTGTAAAAAATGGCCTGCGAAATCCGAAAGGTGCACTTTGGAATATGTGCCCCTTTGCCCACCTTGGCAGCAAAAAAGTGTGACACATCTGGTATCGCCGTACTCAGGAGAAGTTGGGCAATGTGTTTTGGGGTGTCATTTTACATATACCCATGCTGGCTGAGAAAAATATCTTGGTCAAATGCCAACTTTGTATAAAAAAAAAGGGAAAAGTTGTCTTTTGCCAAGATATTTCTCTCACCCAGCATGGGTATATGTAAAATGACACCCCAAAACACATTCCCCAACTTCTCCTGAGTACGGCGATACCAGATGTGTGACACTTTTTTGATGCCAAGGTGGGCAAAGGGGCACATATTCCAAAGTGCACCTTTCGGATTTCACCGGTCATTTTTTACAGATTTTGATTGCAAAGTACTTCTCACACATTTGGGCCCCTAAATTGCCAGGGCAGTATAACTACGCCACAAGTGACCCCATTTTGGAAAGAAGACACCCCAAGGTATTCCGTGAGGGGCATGGCGAGTTCCTAGAATTTTTTATTTTTTGTCGCAAGTTAGTGGAATATGAGACTTTGTAAGGAAAAAAGAGAAAAAAATAAAAATCATCATTTTCTGCTAACTTGTGACAAAAAATAAAAAATTCTAGGAACTCGCCGTGCCCCTCACGGAATACCTTGGGGTGTCTTCTTTCCAAAATGGGGTCACTTGTGGCGTAGTTATACTGCCCTGGCAATTTAGGGGCCCAAATGTGTGAGAAGTACCTTGCAATCAAAATGTGTAAAAAATGGCCTGCAAAATCTGAAAGGTGCACTTTGGAATATGTGCCCCTTTGCCCACCTTGGCAGCAAAAAAGTGTGACACATCTGGTATCGCCGTACTCAGGAGAAGTTGGGGAATGTGTTTTGGGGTGTCATTTTACATATAACCATGCTGGGTGAGAGAAATATCTTGGCAAAAGACAACTTTTCCCATTTTTTTTATACAAAGTTGGCATTTGACCAAGATATTTTTCTCACCCAGCATGGGTATATGTAAAATGACACCCCAAAACACATTCCCCAACTTCTCCTGAGTACGGTGATACCAGATGTGTCACACTTTTTTGCAGCCTAGGTGGGCAAAGGGGCCCACATTCCAAAGTGCACCTTTTGGATTTCACCGGTCATTTTTTACACATTTTGATTGCAAAGTTCTTCTCACACATTTGGGCCCCTAAATTGCCAGGGCAGTATAACTACCCCACAAGTGACCCCATTTTGGAAAGAATACACCCCAAGGTATTCTGTGAGGGGCATGGTGAGTTCCTAGAATTTTTTATTTTTTGTCGCTGTTAGTGGAATATGAGACTTTGTAAGAAAAAATAAAAAAAATAAAATCATCATCATTTTCCGCTAACTTGTGACAAAAAATAAAAAGTTCTATGAACTCACTATGCCCATCAGCGAATACCTTAGGGTGTCTACTTTCCGAAATGGGGTCATTTGTGGGGGTTTTCTACTGTTTGGGCATTGTAGAACCTCAGGAATCATGACAGGTGCTCAGAAAGTCAGAGCTGTTTCAAAAAGCGGAAATTCACATTTTTGTACCATAGTTTGTAAATGCTATAACTTTTACCCAAACCATTTTTTTTTTTTTTGCCCAAACATTTTTTTTTTATCAAAGACATGTAGAACTATAAATTTAGCGAAAAATTTATATATGGATGTCGTCTTTTTTTGCAAAATTTTACAGCTGAAAGTGAAAAATGTCATTTTTTTGCAAAAAAATCGTTACATTTTGATTAATAACAAAAAAAGTAAAAATGTCAGCAGCAATAAAATACCACCAAATGAAAGCTCCATTAGTGAGAAGAAAAGGAGGTAAAATTCATTTGGGTGGTAAGTTGCATGACCGAGCGATAAACGGTGAAAGGAGTGTAGTGCCGAAGTGTAAAAAGTGCTCTGGTCATGAAGGGGGTTTCACCTAGCGGGGCTGAAGTGGTTAATAGAGCAGATTCTTACAGACGCAGCAATACCTAAAATTAATAATTTTTGTTTGAGTGTCTCAAGTCTGAGAACCATATTTTTTTTTTTTTTGATTGCCACTGGCTAAATGGAATTAAAATTGAGGAAGGGGATTATAAATTTAGTACTCCATGGAAGTGTGGTACTCCCTGAAGCAACCGTCAATGCAGAGGCCCAGATGATCGAGGCACGTGTCACACTGAGTGGTGGTGTCCTTTCGTATCCCCCTCCTGTTACACACTCTGCACTTTTCTTGGGACCATCCCTTATTTCCAGTATGGGGGACCACACCTGGAAAGTGTTAGCCAGGGATGATCAGTGCGCCTCCAGTTCCCAAGGTACTCCGGCCTGCTCTTTCCCGGTCAGTAAAGATCAGGGCCTTGAGGACTGCCTCATAGAACTGAAGGAATTTCCCCTGTGTTGCCAGCGCTCTGGGACAGCACAAAATAGTTGTACAAGGCAACCTGTACCAAGTAGACCGCAAATTTTTTTGTACCATGCCCCTCCCATATACCGATTGTAGTCGATGATACACTCGGGCTTGAGGGCCATTGCCACGGTACCGCGCACAGGGACAGGGGGTGATGCAGTTACCGTGAATTGTGGACAGTACAAGAACATCCCTCTTGTCCTTATATCTGATCAGCAACAGGTTTTCACCGGTAATGGCATGGGTCTCACCCCTGGGGATAGGTACCTGGAGGGGGTGATTAGGAAGGCTGCATTAATTTTTCCACACGGTCCCACAAGCGGACGTGAATCTGGCGGCGAGGGACTGGAACAAGGGGGATATTAGTATTAAAAGTTATCCACATACAGGTGGTAACCCTTATCTAGTAGTGGGTGCATAAGGTCCCACACAAGTTTTCCGCTAACACCCAGAGTGGGGGGGGGAAGGGGGGGGGGGGGGAAGGGGGACATTCTGGGGGTTAAATATGGGAATCTCGCCCCTTGTACACACAAAACTTTGTGGGAGAACCTCAGGGTACTCAGTACCAAAGTTTGTATAGCTTCACGCCATACCTTGCCCGCTTAGCGGGAACATACTGGAGAAAAATGAGTCTCCCCTTGAAAGCAATGAGACTCAACCGCGACCTCCCATCCAGGTACATAGGCCTCCAAAAATTTGGTCCCGAAGCAGGGGTCTACAATAGCTGCAGACCAGGCGACTGCTATGGGGCCCAGGGCAAGAGGGGGCCCAGTTGGGATTATCTTTTCTACTGGAGGTGAAAACTTGGTCAGGACTCTACCCTCTAAAGGAACAACTTTTAGTAAATGAGGCAGAGGAAAAATGGCCCAAATGTCATTTAAAGGGTTTTTAGCGGAAACCCTTCTGTGCTATGTGGCCCTTGCTTCTTTATGGGGGAGGGGGGGGGGGGGGCGCATGCTGCATTTATCCCCACTTCAGTAACGCCGGAAAAAAAATTCCTTTTTTTTTTTTTTTTTACTAGGCCCATGTGCAGCACAAGGCCCCAAAACGGCCTCATCTCTGCTGCACTGACCGGAGTCCAGCCACCGGCCCTAGCCAAAAAGGAGCCCGAGTGTTGAGCAATGAACTGTTGGGCGTACAAGTTCATTTGTCACACAATCAGATTCACAAAGTGGTCACGGAAAAAAAAATACTAAAATTATCATATTCAGTGAAGCCCACTGTGCGAATCTGGATTCCTGGTTGGAAAACAAAAATCAGGACTCACAGGCTCAAAATTCTCTGGGGTACACCATGCAAGTTCACCAGTAGGAGGCTCAGGTGGACTTATCAGGTGGGCCGGAAAACTAGTACGAGCCCCAGAGCTGCTTGTACTAGTGTGGGCTACAGGGTCCCTGGCATGGCGGTCCCCTGTCTCCGCCACCTTTGAGGCTCATCATCATCGCTAGATGAGGACGCAGATGACAAGAGGAAACTGGGGTCATCCTCGTCCTCACTGGGGCTCTCTGATTCAGAGGCAAGCAGGGCGTATGCCTCCTCGGCCGAGAACGTCCGGCGGGCCATAGGGGAGTGTGTGTGCATGTGTATTGGGGACGGGTGTTCACGTACTTTGCCCTACACCTAACAGAAAAAATAAATAAAATAAAAAAATTGAAAGCCCCAAAAAGTGTAAAAAAACAAACAAAACAAACACAAACTATTCAAGCGCGCTGACCGCCAGGATCTAAGGACGGTGATTGGTGGTGTATTATCACACCACCGATCACCGTCCTATTCCGGGTTATCGGGTCACCAGAGACCCGAATAACCCGGAAATGTAGAAAACCGCAGGTTTAATAAACAGGGATGGACAGATTAATAAACAGGGATGGACATTAACGTATTAACAGTGGGCCACTCCAGAAGGCGTATTTTCTTCTGTTTAAGCCATTCTGTTGTTGATTTACTTCTATGCTTTGGGTCGTTGTCCTGTTGCAACACCCATCTTCTGTTCAGCTTCAGCTGGTGGACAGATGGCCTTAAGTTCTCCTGCAAAATGGCTTGATAAACTTGGGAATTCATTTTTCCTTCGATAATAGCAACCCGTCCAGGCCCCGACACTTCAAAGCAGCCCCAAACCATGATGCCCCCACCACACTTCATAGTTGGAATGAGGTTTTGATGTTGGTGTGCTGTGCCTCTTTCTCCACACGTAGTGTTGTGTTTCTTCTAAACAACTCAACTTTGGTTTCATCTGTCCACAGAATGTTTTGCCAGTAATGCTGTGGAACATTCAGGTGCTCTTGTGCAAACTGGAAACGTGCAGCAATGTTTTTTTTTGGACAGCAGTGGCTTCCTCTGTGGTATCCTCCCGTGAAATCCATTCTTTCGTGTTTTACGTATCGTAGATTCGCTAACAGGGATGTTAGCATATGCCAGAGACTTTTGTACGTCTTTAGCTGACACTCTTCAC
Source organism: Bufo gargarizans (assembly GCF_014858855.1). Classification (NCBI taxonomy): domain Eukaryota; kingdom Metazoa; phylum Chordata; class Amphibia; order Anura; family Bufonidae; genus Bufo; species Bufo gargarizans. The sequence goes on from NC_058087.1 coordinate 102,055,327, forward strand.
CTCATTGAGCAGTCTGCACTGTGCTCTTGCAGTCATCTTTACAGGACGGCCACTCCTAGGGAGAGTAGCAGCAGTGCTGAACTTTCTCCATTTATAGACAATTTGTCTTACCGTGGACTGATGAACCGCAAGGCTTTTGGAGCTACTTTTATAACCCTTTCCAGCTTTATGCAAGTCAACAATTCTTAATCGTAGGTCTTCTGAGAGCTCTTTTGTGCGAGGCATCATTCACATCAGGCAATGCTTCTTGTGAAAAGCAAACCCAGAACTGGTGTGTGTTTTTTATAGGGCAGAGCAGCTGTAACCAACACCTCCTATCTCCTCTCATTGTTTGGACTCCATTTGGCTGACACCTCACTCCAATTAGCTCTTGGAGATGTCATTAGTCTAGGGGTTCACATACTTTTCCCACCTGCACTGTGAATGTTTACATGGTGTGTTCAATAAAAAACATGGTAACATTTAATTCTTTGTGTGTTATTAGTTTAAGCAGACTGTGATTGTCTATTGTTGTGACTTAGATGAAGATCAAATCACATTTTATGACCAATTTATGCAGAAATCCATTTCATTCCAAAGGGTTCACATACTTTTTCTTGCAACTATATAAGGCTCCTTTTACACGGGCAAGAATTCCATGCGGGTGCAATGCGTGAGGTGAACGCATTGCACCCACACTGAATACGGACAGATTCATTTCTATGGGGCTGGGCACATGAGCGGTGATTTTCACGTATCACTTGTGCGTTGCGTGAAAATCGCAGCATGTTCTATATTTAGCGTTTTTCAGGCAATGCAGGCCCCCCATAGAAATGAATGGGGATGCATGAAAATCGCAAGCAAGTGTAAAACTCTCAGTAACACAGACATGGAAAAGGATCTAGGAATCTTTATAAAAAAGCAAACCAAGCTGTAAAAACCAGTGTCAGGCAGCTTCTGCCAAGGCCAATAAGATAATGGATTGTGTCAAAAGGGGCATAGATGCCCGTGATGAGAACATAGTCCTACCACTTTACAAATCACTAGTCAGACCACACATGAAGTACTGTGTACAGTTCTGGGCTCCTGTTAACAAGTCAGACATAGAGCTGGAGAGGGTCCAGAGGAGGGCAACTAAAATAATAACTGTAATGGGGCAACTACAGTACCCTGAAAAATTAGGGTTATTCACTTTAGAAAAAAGACGACTGAGGGGAGATCTAATTATTATGTATAAATATATCAGGGTCAGTGCAGAGATCTATCCCATCATCTATTTATCCTAAGGACTGTGACGAGAGGATTGGATTATTCCGATTGGAGACGGGAAGGAATTTTTTACCTCACAGTTTGTTTTTTTGCCTTCTTTTGGATCTACTTGCAGGATAACAGGTCGAACTGGATGGAAAAATGTATTTTTTCAGCCTTATGTACCATGTTACTATGCAATGCGATTTTCATGCATGATTGCTAGGAGATATTAGTAAATTGATAAAAGTCAATTTACTGTTTTATTTTCCCTTATAACATAACCATATATAAAGGAAAATAATAGTATTGGTGAGCGCGGTGACGTCGGCGCAGGTCCTGCTGAATGAAGATAAGACCTCAAAGGTCCTTTTGCAGGTCGTGAAAGATGAAGACTATGCCGGCTGTGCGAACAAGAGGATAAGATGAGTACATTTTTTTTAACCCCTCAAGCAACATTTTTGTAAGCATTCTATATTAAGAATGCTATTATTTTCCTATATAACCATGTTATAAGGGAAAATAATAAAATATAGAGAACACCTAACCCCAACCCGAACTTCAGTGAAGTTACCACATTCAGTTTTTGTTTTTTTATCACACGCGTGCAAAATGCATTACAGTCGCGCGGGAAAAACTGAACCACGCAATGCCATCGCAGTCAAAACTAACTGAAATTCCACGCGCACTGGCGTGGGTTTCCCGCAATGTACACGCGACGCATCCGGAGCTATTCAAAAAAACAAGACACATTCTTACACACAACTCTCTATAGTAGCACCATACATATGTCAAACTCTGTAAAAGTTTGTAATACTTTGCTTCCTTTCCTGCTATCAAGCATCAAGTGTGGTTCAGATAAACATTAACTTTTTTCATATGTACTAGAGACGTTTGCTGTACCAGTCAGAGCTGAACCTGGACATATCCCCCGTCTTCACCCAGACAGGCCCTCTGATATGAGGATTGGGGCTTTTTCATTAGATCCGGTGACGTCACCAGTACTAATAGGCGGGCTTTAACGCTGCAAATGGCTAGGGCAGTGCTAAAGCCCACCCATTAGTGCCGGTGACATCATTGGGAACACTGCTCGGTGAAAGCCTCCGACTTGCAGTGTAAGCTTGTAAACAAAAAAGTCCTCCAATGCTCATCTCAGAGGGGCTGCCCGGGTGAAGAAGGGAATGAACCTGGACAACCCCTTTAAATAAATATGTCTAATCATTATCAATAAAGATTGGATGTGTTGAAGAGCCCATGATAGGGAGAGCCTGAAGCTCGACATACTGGGCGTGTAATTACATCACACAGGAAGTCCGACACCTGGGACCCCCACTGATCAGCTGCAAGTGCCGCTGCCTTCTCCCTGCTCATCAAACACAGCACCGTACATTGTATAGCGGATGTGCTTGGTATCACAGGCCAGCTCTATTCACTTCTATGGGGCTGAGCTGCTCTTGTTTTGACCGATGAATGTCACTGGCCTAGGGAAAGCTGTGGGAAGGCCGCAGTGCTACTGCAAGTGTCGCTTACTCAAACAGCTGATCGGCAGGGGTCCTGGGTGTCGTATCTCCACCAATAAATACTGTTGACCTATCCTGAGAATAGGTCAACAGTATTTAAATATATTAAGTATTTAAGAAAACCCCTTTAAAGGACTTCTGTCACCCCACTAAAGTTTTTTTTTTTTTTTGGGGGGGGGGGGGGGGCTAGTTAAATTCCTTATACTGCGATATATGAAAATATAATGGTGTTACTTACTTTCCTTCAGCAGTTTCTTATAAAAAGGAGCTTTTATAATATGTAAATTAGGTCTCTACCAGCAAGTAGGGAGTCTACTTGCTGGTAGCCGCCGCAAAAAACCACCCCCTCGTCGTGTTGATTAACAGGCCAGCCGCGATCTCCTCCTCCGGCCGGCCCTGTCAGCATTTCAAAAATCGTGCGCCTGTGTTCATTCGGCGCAGGCGCTCTGAGATGAGGAGGCTCGCCTCCTCAGCACTCCCTCAGTGCGACTGCGCAGATGATGTCTTCTCTTTCGGTGATGTCATCAGCGCAGGCGCACTGAGGGAGTTCTGAGGAGGCGAGCTTCCTCATCTCAGAGCGCCTGCGCCGAATGAACACAGGCGCACGATTTTTTAAATGCTGACCGGGCCGGCCGGGAGGAGGAGATCGCTGCTGGCCCTGTCAATCAACACGACGAGGGGGTGGTTTTTTGCGGTGGCTACCAGCAAGTAGACTCCCTACTTGCTGGTAGATACCTAATTTACATATTATAAAAGTTCGTTTTTATAAGAAACTGCTGAAGGAAAGTAAGTAACACCATTATAATTTTCATATATATCGCAGTATAAGGAATTTAACTAGTCCCCCCCCCCCCAAAAAAAAAATATGACTTTAGTGGGGTGACAGAAGCCCTTTAAATGTACAATACTTCATTCTGTGAACGTACTCTTATGGGAACATACAATCTTGTTCACATCTGCACAGGAAGCTCATTTTGGAGCCTGGATTGCTAACTCCATCATATAAAAAGAACAGACACCCCCTTACACATCAGTGGAGTGTATCAGGAGCTCATGGTTTTCCAACATACAGCAGATCTGGCAGAGCATAGTAGCTTCATTTATGAACAGAAATCACTATGGAAATGTGAAAATAGCCACAACAATTCTAAGTACTAAAAATAAATTATATTAATCTGCAAATTCAGTCAATTTATTGTACAAAAAAAATTGCTAATATCTCAATTATTTAGAAGCTTTAATAATATATTACACAAACCTTTTAGAAGTTTTAAATATGTTTGAGAAAAAAAATTACATAGAAGAACCATACAGAACAGTATTAAATATATTAGAGCTGGATAAAATCAGAAGTCATGCTGTCAAAATATTTCCAGAAATCCAAAATACACATTTAAAAGGGGTTTGTACCATAGAGACATTTATGACATATCAGGATATGCCCCAAATGTCAGATTGGTGCAGGTCCCACCTCTGGGGGCCTTCACTGGTCCCCAAAGTGAAGGGAGAGCAACAGTGCATGCTCAGCTATTTCCAGCAGTCCCACAGTAGGGCATGAAGATTGCTGCAGAACTTCCATAAATAGCTGAACACTCTTGCTTGGCTATTTTCAAAAGTCCCATATCCATAAATGGAGAGGACGCTGTGCATATACAGTGTGCTCTCCTTCACTTCATGGCATCCTCTGCACTCACTGCTACAGGATACTTAAGCAAGCACATTTGGCCTTTTTTAGAACTCTCACAGTTGCAAGTGGAGGGTGGGCACACATGTGCAGCTGCTCTCCTCCATTCACTTTGGGGGCCCCATTCTGGAGATAGGAGTGGATCCCAGAGGGGGGACCTGCACCTATCTGACATTTTTGGCATATCTCATTCTGGTGAGGTGGCACAACCCCTTTAATGCTTATAAAAATTTATAAAGAATAAAGCTTATAAAGAATTTTTCCTGAAAGAACACAAAAAAGCTAAGAAATAAAAGAAAACCTATACAGTATCTGTATACTGTACATCAATCTTTTGTGAAGCGCCTATTTAAAATATTAAAGCTACAAAGTAGGGAAAGACTTTGGTTTTTAAACTACTTGGGCAGAACGTAAGACATACAGTACATATATTTTACATTATCAATCATTGCACTGCATTTGACAAAGCAGACACGCTTCTATATTTCATGTTATTACACTGTGAACACTAATAAAGTGTTACTGAAGGCCCTCATACATGAAAGTCGGCTGAACCCAGCAATATCAATGAGACCAACCATTTAATGATGACTTTTTCTTGCATATAATGTTGGGGAAGGAAGAATTGAGCATGTTGTATTTCATCACCTGATCCTTTTGTTTTAAGGGGAGATAAGCCCTCGCCAGGGGTGTCTGGCAGCAGCTTAATTCCCCTTTCCCCAATGACAAGTTTGGCCAAGTCGACAGATACTGAAGGTGTAAGGGCACCTTCGGCACACACATAAAACTACAGTTGTAGGATTTCTTGCATCCAGTGTGGCTAAAAATTTATTTTTCACTGTCTCATTAATCTTCCTTCTGCTAAATGTTTCAATAAAACAACCTGTGTGACATCTTAAAAAATGTTTCGTTCCTTACTCCCAAATTTCAGTGTTTAACTAGTAGTTTTTCTAGCATATATTAATTCCCTATGTCTTCTGGCAGTGTCGGCGGACAGTCAGAAATTTCCTGTGATGGGGCAGAGTCATTTTCTTGCACAGGACAATTCTCTTCAAGATTAGCTTCCTCGATATTAGCATCTTCACTCCTTGCAGGTTGTGGAGATCTTGGAGCGGTGTTACTTTCATTACTTTTCTGTAAGAATAAAGAAAAGCAGAACTTAACCACATTTTTCTGTACATTAGCACAGTAATGTAAGCACATGCATTATGAGGACAAAGGTAACACTCCTGGAAAAGAGACATGGATAGATAAACTGTAAAGTGAAAATAAGGGAATGTGAAGTAGGCGAGTCCATACTATGTTACCTGCTCAGTATGGAGGAGAAAAGGATATAAAGATGCATTAAGATCTTAAAGGGATATTCCGGTTATAGAAAGGTATCCCCTATCCACAGGATATTAGAACGGTGGGGTGCTTCCTGAATGAAATGGACTGAGTGGCTGGTTGGAAAAGAGTGCTTCCACTCCATTCCTGTGGGAGCTCCGAAGATAGCCGAGTACAGCACTCGGCTTCCTCTAGGGCTCCCATGGAAATAACTGGAGCGGTGGTGTTCTTTCCTGACCAGCCGCTCAAGTCATGTCAGGGGAAGGGGGGGGGGATCCAGGGGGTACACATCCCCCTGTTCTCATGGACTGTTGGGGGTTCCAGCAGTAGGACCCTCACCAATCTGATAGCTATCCCCTATACTATGGCTAGTGGCTAACTTTCTATAACCAGAACACCCCTTAATACTGCACATGCATCGGATGTTTAAAGACCAAGCAATTTTTTTTATTGCTGCATTTCAAGAGCCATAGCTTTTAATTTTTCCATCAATATAGCCACTTGAGGGCTTTTTTTTTAAATTATTATTATTATGGAACAAGCTGTATTTTCAACTTCAGGTACCATTTTCAGGTACATATAATTGAATAGTTTGCTTTTTGCAGGATAATTTGCAGTTTTTATTGTTTGCATTTTGGAGTAAATATTAGGGTTAATACATACTTGGTCCCAGTCTTGTTTCTGACACCACATAGAAAGCTGAGCTTTTGAGATCTGTTCACATGGGACAGTCCAGCATAATGACTGTTGTTGCTGTGGTGCTATGGGTTGGTCGGGCCCAGTGCCAAGGGGTTTTAGCCTGACAGCAGGGGTGTTGCTAGGCTTCTGGGTCTTGTAGGTGCTGTGTTACAGTTGTAGTGGTTTCTATGTGGTGCTGTACCACATTAGAGTAAGGGTGCTTGCACATGGTGCAGTTCTGACATGCAGTTAGGATGCAGTTTTTTATTGTAGCAAGCTGAAATTACTTAAATCATTCCCACAATGCAAGCCACCAGGTTTTAAAGGGAACCTGTCATCAACCTTCTCACTGAGGGCAGCATAAAATAGTGACAGAAATGCTGATTTCAGCAGAGTGTGACTCATAAGCTAAAGGTAAGTGGTTGCAGAGAACCAGCATCACAAACATTGCAGCCCAGGCCTTGAGAAGAGTCATGGTTATTCAGAATCTCCTGCTCTCCTGCCCACCTGCTGATGATTGGCAGTTCTCTCCTAGAGAGAAAGGGAGACAACTAGGTAGAAGCCTGTCAGTCAAACAAAAAAAAACGGGCCACCTGGACTTGGTAACAATGAAAACGTACACAATGTGCTTCATGTACATGTTTATAAGTTATGACTAGCAGCAATAAATAAGTCCATGGGATGTGCGATCCATGTCTTTTTCATCTACAGTCTGGTATTCGAAGAGGACCTACCACCTCTCCTGACACATCCGTTTTAGCAACTACTTGCATTTCCCATGTAGTAAAAGTTCTGGAACATTTATTCTTATGGCTCTATGTTATGGCATTGCATTGTTATTTCTACCAGAAATTATGAATTAATTGCCAGCAGCTTGTAGTAAGGGTACAGATGGGTGTTACTAGTTGGGTGTGTGTCCCTGCAGAGTCTAACACCAGCAGCACTGGTTGAACAGAGTCAGACACACCTGCTGTTGGTAACACCCCAGCAGTCCCTTTACTGGAGACTGCGGCAATTTATTTGTAAACTTCTACCAGGAATAATACAGGAATGGCACAACAAGAATAGATGTTCCAGAATTAGTATTACATGGGGAATGCAGGTAGTTACTAAAACTGACATTTCAGGAGAGGTGACAGATCCTCTTTAATTTGATTTCATAGTTACAATGTAATGGCAATGCAAAAGATGAAATAAAAATTCAGTCATTTGTTTTTTTTACAGCTGTTTACCGTGTGATGATAATTACTTGTAAAATAAAGTTAATTAAATTGTAATGGTAGCAATTATGTTTTTGCTTTTAATGTAAACTATTGGGTGGGGGCTTTTTTTTTTTATTATCAAAATGTATTGCTGTCACTGTTTGGGTGCACTGACTAAAGCCAGTCTCCCGCTGTTACGGTCGGCATCAGAGTTCACAGCTCTTATGAGTTAAGCAGCCGCATTGCAGTTATCAATAGCAACCACAGTATCTAGGCAGTTAGGACTTATGCACACGGCTGTTTCGCATCCGAGCCGGGCTCGGATGCGGACCCATTCACTTCAATGGGGCCGCAAAAGATGCAGACAGCACTCCGTTTTGCGGACAATAGGCATTTCTACAATGAGCCGCCCGTTCCGTAAATTGTGGAAGGCACGCGGACGACTTCCGGTTTGTGGACAGCAAAAAAGGGAACGGTCGTGTGCATGAGGCCTTAGGGGGAGAGGACTCACTCTGCCACCATCAGCCATGCCTGCATGCCTATTAGACTGTGCAGCAGATACAGCCAGCTATAATGCATTGGTATTCAAGGTATACCAGTGCATTATAACAGCAATGCTCCCTAGTGAAAGTAACATAAAATAAAAAAGTTAAAGGTTAATAAAGTTTATTTATAAAAAGATAAAACCATTTCTGCATAAAAAGTGGTTTTATTTTGTAAAAGTGGTAATAAACACATGCACACATATGATGATATCTTTACTGCAACCTGTATAACATTATATATAACATAATAGTTCGGTCTTAAAGTGGTTTTCCACTTTAAAAATCAACTAACGAAGTTATTCAACGAAATCACGTGCAACTTCGATGAGCCGAAGTAAGTTATTCACGGAGACCATAAATTCTAATACTGAACGGAGACTAATCTCCATACAGTATTATTCTGAAGTTTTGAAAGAAGCGACTTCGGATTAAGCATGGTGACATTTTGGGTTTCACATAATTTTTTTAATCAACTATATTAACTCTTTCTGGGAAGTAGATGGGGAAAAACAGCAATACTACCATCTACTTTTTACATTATCATGTTATTTATGCTCCACTTTACTCTGGATCAATACAGCAATATCAAATACATACATCTGTACAACAAAACTTTTTTTCAAATGAAGAAAATGTTTATGCATCGCTACACCCATAAGTTTTTTTTTATTTTTCTTTCTTCAGAGCTGCTTGAGGACTTGATTTTTGTGGGACGACAGGTAGTGTTCATTGGTGTTATTTTGGGGTACATAAGACTTTTTGATCACTTTTTATTCTGGTTTTACAGCAAAGTAATCAGATATGCTATTATGCTAAAGTAGTAATATAGTTATCACCATAATTGTGCTGATCCATAAAACAACCTGTTAGTTATGCTGCACAGAGAACGTAGTTAATTTAAATGGCTGAAAATACTTGCAGGAAAAATGTAGTGCTACATCTGTTGCCCAATGCCCCAACACACATGGCACTGAAATTTTCTTTGAACTGCCCTCAACAGCCATTGTAAAAAAAAAATACTATGTGTAGCTCACTTAAGGGCTTAAAGGGATTTTCTCCTCTTAGAAAATGGGGCCATATAGATGCAGGGGAACCATGTGGAGGTGAACGGTGCTGAACTAGGCAGCACCTGTGTCCCCTGAGGTCAGGCAAGGAACTCCAGTGTTTGGAGTCCCCTGCCAGCGCTGCAATTGGCTGGAACAACGCTCCAGCCAATGGCAGCGCTACAGCAGCAGAGGGAACCAAAAGAATCCCTCTGCATCCAGCCATTCTAGCTGGAGATTGCATGCAGAGTGGACCTGTGCCACTCTGTTTTGTATCTGCTGGGACTTGTGGTTCACCACCACTGCTTTTACTGGTACCTGTAAAGAAAGAAAAACATCTGGAACATCTGCTGCAGTGATGTATTCATTTATTTTTTGCAGCAGAAGTTCCAGATCCCTAATCCACCCTCCCCCACCTTCCCAAGCCCAAACCCCCTACATTTTGCAAAAACACATCTGAAGTCTCCCAAAAGCATCTGGGAAAAGGTGTTCTGGTCTGATGAAACCAAGGTTGAACTTTTGGCCATAATTCCAAAAGATATGTTTGGCGCCAAAACAACACTGCACATCCCCAAAAGAACACCATACCCACAGTGAAGCATGGTGGTGGCAGCATCATGCTTTGGGGCTGTTTTTCTTCAGCTGGAACTGGGGCCTTAGAGGGAATTATGAACAGTTCCAAATACCAGTCAATATTGGCACAAAACCTTCAGGCTTCTGCTAGAAAGCGGAACATGAAGAGGAACATTATCTTTCAGCATGACAACGACCCAAAGCATACATCCAAATCAACAAAGAAATGGCTTCACCAGAAGAAGAGTAAAGTTTTGGAATGGCCCAGACCTGAATGGCCCAGACCTGAATCCGATCTGACATCCAATCTGACATCTTTGGAGTGTTTTTGCAAAGAAGAGTGGGCAAATCTTGCAAAGTCAAAATGTGCCATGCTGATAGACTCATGCCCAAAAAGATTGAGTGCTGTAATAAAATCAAAAGGTGCTTCAAAGTATTAGTGCAGCCATATTATATTTTTTCTTCCCTCTACCTAAAAGATTTCAGTTTGTTTTTCAATTGAATTGTACATTTTTTAGGTCACTTTAAAAGGTTGAAAAAGTTCTGAAATGATTTATCTTTGTCTCATTTTATTTTTACATCACAGAAACCTGACATTTTAACAGGGGTGTGTAGACTTTTTATATCCACTGTGTGTGTGTGTATATTATATACACACACATACATACACACACTGTTCTATACCTCTATATACATATATAGATGAAGTATACAGATATATATTTAATGATCTATATCTCTATATACATATATATCTCCACATACCAGTGCTCCAGACTACAAAAATAAACAGGAGCCATTGGCTCCAAAACCAAAAAATTTAGGAGCCAAATTAAATTTTTTGTTGCAAAATTGAAAATAAAAAATAAATAAAATTTATTCCGCATTTTATGGAACGTCCGGCCCATAACAGAACAGTCCTATACTATTTGTATGACGTTCACAGGAGATATTTTTTATATTTTAATAGTTTGGACTTTTCGGAAGTGGCTATGTAATATGTTTATTTATGGTTTATATATTTTATAAGTAAAATTGGGAAAGAGGGCGATTTATACTTAAATAATTTAGGTCTGTGTTTTTTTAAACTTTTTTATTTTATTTTTACACTTTTTATTTACTATTAGCCTCCATAGGGGCTACAACCCTTGTCCTATTCACCCTAATAGAGCTCTATTAGGGTGAATAGGACTTTACACTCTACCTGCTGCCCTGTTCTTTGTGCATACGACAGAGGGGAGCTTACCATGGCAGCCAGGGCTTCAGCAGCATCCTGGCTGCCATGGTAACTGATAGGAGCCCCAGGATTACATTGCTGGGACTCCGATGGGAACTTTCACTCAGGAGGAGGGGACCCTGTGGCCACTGCCACCAATGACTTTAATACATGGGGGTGGGGGCGCACTGCGCCGCCAATGATGTTAACTCGGCCATTAATTCAAATACAGGAGGCGGGTGCTGGCTGCAGAATCATATAGCTGACACCCGACCTCCTATGAGAGGTAGCTGCGATCCGCGGCAGTGAACCCCCTCAGGTGTGGCACCTGAGAGGTTAACCGCAGCAGATTGCAGCGCCCTGTCATAGAGGTTTGGATGCCGGCTATGTGATTCTGCAGCCAGCACACACCTCCTGTATTTGAATTAATGGGCGAGTTATCATTATTGGTGGCGCAGTGACCACAGCCCCTCCCCTTCTCTTCCCCTCTGTCCTTTCACTGGTGGCAGCGGCACAGGTGGGAGGGAGAGACTGCTTTCCTCTCTCCCGTGCTGCTGAGCGAATGCCTGCGCTGGGGCAAGGAATTATTGGCTACCGCCACAATATTCAGCTACAGCGTCGCAAATGGCGGCAGGGCTAAAAAGTCTAGTTGCCATCTGCAAATTTTAAGGCGCATTGGTGACCATTTTGGTCGCCATCTGGAGCGCTGCATACATATATTCATATGATATATATAGATCTCTATATACATATATCTATTTATATTTTCAATAAAGGGCAAGAATTGACATTTTTTTCATGGGGGGTGGCTTTGGTGTCTGATGGCCAGTGGATTAGGGCGATAATATTTTTACACTGCTGCCGGCACTGGTAAGGATCGCACATGCGCGATCCCTCACAGGAGTCGGCAGAGGGAGGGGGGCGGGCACACCAGTGGATGAGGGCAATGCTCTTTTCACAAGGCTGCAGGCACTAGAAAGGATCGCGCATGCGTGATTCTTCACAGGAGCCGGCTGGCAGCCAGACGCAAAGGGCCACTCCCTAAGGCAGGGATAAGCCTGTACACGAAACTTCAACACAGGGAGCTGGCTGGATGATGTTAGGGTCATGTGACCCACAGCGGTGCTTAAGAAACCTGATAATATAGATGATAACACTACCTTAGAAAAGTATTATGTGGTATGTTATAAGGCACATTGTAAGAAATATATGCAACTCTGATATAAGGTGAAAAATGGCAAGGTCCTTAACCACTACAGGACCGCCGTACGCAGGATTGCGTCCTGGCGGCGGCCCTGTTATTCCGGGTGGACGCGCCGGTGCGTCATCTCGCGAGATCTCGGGCAAAGTCGGCCCGCGCATCGCGGGCTGGCAAAAGTTAGGAGTATTTCGTCATCAGCCTGCCAGCCAATGATCGTGGCTGGCAGGCTGATGATTTTTAAAAAATCGAATCAGAAGCCAGTTAACACTTTATATTTATAAATATAAGGTGTTAAATGGCTTCTCTGCTCCTCTGCTGGTCCTTTTCGTCGGTTGGTCTCAGCAGAGGAGCAGGCATCACAGTGAGTAGCCACCAAACACTACACTTAGTCCCAGATCACCCCCCAGCACCCCAATTAACCCCTTGATCACCCCTGTCAATCACCTAGTGAAAGGGAAAAAAGTGATCAGTGTAAACTGTCACTTTTTTTTTCCCACTGGTATTGACTTGGTTAGGTAGTTAGCGATTGTTTAGCGCCCAGCCCACCGCAGTCACTGATTTGCTGATTAGCGTATCGCTAATCAGCATTTGTACTTTTATAGTATCTATAAGTGATCAGAGCTGATCACAGTCAGATCTATAATAGTATTCGTGTCACCTTAGCTCACCCTCCACCCAAAACGCAGTGTTTGCCCGATCAGGCCTAATCGGTCGCCCACACGTGCGTTTACCCACGCCAACCCCGCCGCAGTGACAAAAATTTATTTTTTGTTTTGTTTTATCACTGCGCAATCACTACATAAGCGCTGCGGCGATAAAGAAAAAAATCAGTTTTGATATTTTTTTTTATCAATCGCAGTGGCTTCCGGTACTTCGCTAGCCTCCCATTTGTAAGACAGGCTTGCTTTTTTTCTTGGGTAGTCTCAGGGAATACCCCCTAAATTGAGTTGACCAAATGGCAAACAAGGGGTATTCTTCTGAAGAGGCCTACAAGCTTCTGACCCAGTCGGATGAGGAATGGGAACCCTCATCTGACAAATCTAGCGGGTCTGAATATGAACCTGTAGAAAACAGTGGCAGTCTGACCCAAAGTTCGAACGAGGAGGTTGAGGTCCCTGATAGCACCGTGTTGCTAGACCACAGGTTGCGCAGGATCCGCTTCAAGGGAAGCAGAGTTGGGCTGGCGCTGTCGGATTACGTGGTGAGGCATACACCAGCAACGCAGCCCATCCTGGACCTAGTACCAGCACTGCCGTACAACATGGTCAAGTGGCAAGCACCAGAAGGGCAGTTGAAGGTGGCACGTGCAATAGTTACCCCGTCGCAGCCACTGCACAGACAGGCCCGTAGACCCCCTAGAGTCCCTGAGGTGCTGGCAAACCCTGATTGGCAGTCCCCAACTTCAGCCGCACCATTAGTTCCCCCTTTCACCGCCCAGTCTGGAGTTCGGGTTGAGACAGCTCAGATCGGTTCAGCCCTGGGATTTTTTTAGCTGTTCTTGACTGCGGAGCTCTTGGACTTAGTTGTGGCAGAAACAAACCAATATGCCACTGAATTTATAGCCGCCAACCCGGGAAGCTATTATGCCCAGTCTTTCCGGTGGAAACCCGTCCAAGTTTCCGAATTTAAAATTTTTCTGGGCCTTCTCAACATGGGCTTAACCAAAAAGCATGAATTGCGATCATATTGGTCCATGAACCCAATTCATCACATGCCCATGTTCTCTGCTGCCATGTCCAGGTCACGATCTGAGACCATCCTGTGTTTCCTGCACTTTAGTGATAACAGCACCTCCCGTCCCAGAGGCCACCCAGCTTTTGACCGGCTCCACAAAATTCGGCCTCTCATAGACCACTTCAACAACAAATTTGCAGATTTGTATACCCCTGAGCAAAACATCAGCGTATACATTTTACCGGGTGCCTTGGCTTCAACCAATACATCCCAAGCAAGCGTGCCCGTATGGGGTCAAATTGAAAGGGCCACAGGCTATACCCACAAATTTCGGATCTATGAGGATAAAGACCAGACCCTGGAGCCGGTCGGTTGCCCTAAATACCTGGTGAGCAGTGGGAAGACAGTCTGGGACTTGGTGTCACCCTTATTTGGCAAGGGGTACCATCTTTATGTGGACAATTTCTACACAAGTGTGCCCCTCTTCAGGCATTTGTTTCTAGAACAGATTGGCTGCTCTGGCACCGCGCGACCTACTCGCAGGGGCTTCCCCCAACGGCTCGTTACCACCCATCTTGCAGGGGGGGAGAGGGCTGCCTTGTGTAACCAAGAACTGCTTGCGGTGAAATGGAGAGACAAGCGTGACGTTTACATGCTCTCCTCCATTCACGCAGACATGACAATCCAAATTGAACGAGCAACCAGTGTCATTGAAAAGCCCCTCTGTGTTCACGACTATAATTCGCTCATGGGAGGGGTGGACTTCAATGACCAGATGTTGGCTCCTTATCTACTTTCCCGCAGGACCAGACGCTGGTATAAGAAGGTGTCTGTATATTTAATTCAATTGGCTCTGTATAATAGTTTTGTTCTCTACAGTAAGGCTGGGAGAACAGGATCCTTCCTCAAATTTCAAGAAGAGATCATCGAGAACCTCCTGTATCCAGGAGGTTTCATGGCCCCATCCACCAGTGTAGTGAGCCGTCTACACGAGCGACATTTCCCCAGTGTTTATTGCTGGTACCTCAAACCGACCGCCACCCCGAAAAAAATGTTGTGTCTGTAGCAGGAGTGGAATAAGGCGTGACACCCGCTATTTCTGTCCTGACTGCCCTGACCACCCTGCCCTATGCTTAGGGGAGTGCTTCTGGAAGTACCACACACAGGTACACTTAGCATAGGGATTGCATCTCACAGGACAGGCACACAGGGCTATTAGGGCCCATTCACACAGAGCTGCTGCAAACCTCTCCTTTCACCTGGGACAAATTGCATAACGCACTTCGCCACATCTTTGGGCTATTTACGCTGTGCACATTGCCCCATGGGGAAGGAGAGGTTTGTCCTATAAAGGTAAAAAAAATCACCGGTAAGCAAAAAAGTTAACGTTCTGTTCAATAAGTTAAATAAAGTTTATATGTTCTGTTCAAATGTTGTTATAACGTTAATAAACTTATTGCGTTGCGGCCTGGTTTTTTCTTTTGTTTTTTATACCTTCCAGGTGGACCAACCGATCGACTAGCTGCAGCCCTGATGTGCATTCTGACAGAAGCATTGCGCTGCTGTCAGATTACACAAAAGTTGGTGTATGCGGCGCTGCAAGACGAGATTTCTCCTCTGCAGTAAAAGATATGTTTGCCGAGGCATATGAGCTGAGGAGGCGGCGGTGTTCATATGTTTTTTTTGTATATATAAAAAAAAATATATTAAAAAATCCCGGCAAGTAGTTTGAAATCAAAATGTGTAAAAAATGGCCTGTGAAATCCAAAAGGTGCTCTTTGGAATGTGGGCCCCTTTGCCCACCTAGGCTGAAAAAAAAGTGTCACACATGTGGTATCGCCGTACTCAGGAGAAGTTGAGTTTTGGGGTGTCATTTTACATAAACCCATGCTGGGTGAAATAAATATATGTATTTTTTTTATACAAAGTTAGCATTTGACCAAGATATTTTTCTCACCCAGCATGGGTATATGTAAAATGACACGCCAAAACACATTCCCCAACTTCTCCTGAGTACGGCGATACCACATGTGTGACACTTTTTTGCAGCCTAGGTGGGCAAAGGGACCCACATTCCAAAGTGCACCTTTCGGATTTCACCGGTCATTTTTTACAGATTTTGTTTGCAAACTACTTTGCACGCATTAGGGCCCCTAAATTGCCAGGGCAGTATAACTACGCCACAAGTCACCCCATTTTGGAAAGAAGGCACCCCAAGGTATTTCATGATTGGCATAGTGAGTTCATGGAAGTTTTGATTTTTTGTCACAAGTTAGTGGAATATGAGACTTTGTAAGGAAAAAAATAAATAAAAAAAATCAGCATTTTCTGCTAACTTGTGACAAAAAATAAAAAGTTCTATGAACTCACTATGCCCATCAGCGAATACCTTAGTGTGTCTACTTTCCGAAATGTGGTCGTTTGTGGGGATTTTCTACTGTCTGGGCATTGTAGAACCTCAGGAATCATGACAGGTGCTCAGAAAGTCAGAGCTGCTTCAAAAAGCAGAAATTCACATTTTTGTACCATAGTTTGATCCGAGGACTGATGGAATTTGGGGGTCTGATCTGAAGAGCTTATGAGGGTCTGATAAAAAATACTTTTTTCTTATCCTCCTATATCCTAGGTGTGTCTTATGGAGCGAAAAATATGGTAATTTTCAATGGCATAGTACTAATGAATTTCTTTGAGAATAAAAACTATCTGAAGTGTTCCTTTGAAGGTAGTTTAGATGGCCTAGTTTACTCAAAAAATGCACTGAAATTTTGGTGTATTTTTTGGTGCATGGAGCCACATTTAAACTGCACCACTTTCCATGTGAAGCCATGTTTTCCTTTAACTCAACACTACTTATCAGGAGAGTTTGAAAGAGGGTAGAAAATTAGCCAAGAGGTTACAAATTGGGGTACAATGCGAGTACACAAGTTTTCTTGGAGCAAATTGTGCCAAAATACAGGTGCATTTTGATTAGCAAATCCCCCACAATATGTTTTACATGAACACAAAGCAGGACTCGTGCAGCTGTACATTTATCAAATCACCAACTGCTATAAACAGATCGATAAACCAGAAAAGTGGGAAGACCTTACCGTCAAATCTTGTTTCCTAACGGTAATCCATCGGCAGCAATGGAAAAATAATATTTTATACATCTCTATACATGTTAGACAAATTATAATAGTACACCGACAATACTACCAATACTGATACAACTGTAGGATGGGCATAGTTTACAGATTGTATTTAAGTGAACCGATTCTCATGTAAGAGTCCATTCACACGTCCGTAGTGTATTGCGGATCCGCAATACACCCTTCCAGCACCCCCATAGAGTTGCCTATTCATGTTCAATTTTTTTCGGGAGCCACGGACCGGAAGATCGGGGCCGCGCTCTGGAAATGTGGATGCGGACAGCACACTGTGCCGTCCCCATAGAGAATGAATAGGTCCGGATTCTTTCCAAATGGATCCGGACCCATTCTACGGACGTGTGAATGGAGCCTAAGGCCCCTTTCACACGAGCGAGTATTCCGCGCGGGTGCGATGCGCGAGTTGAACGCATTGCACCCGCACTGAATCTTGACCCATTCATTTCTATGGGGCTGTTCACATGAGCGGTGATTTTCACGCATCACTTACGCGTTGCGTGAAAATCGCAGCATGCTCCTCTTTGTGCGTTGCGGTGCGATAATCCACGCAACGCAGGCCCCATAGAAGTGAATGGGGTTGCGTGAAAATCGCAAGCATCCGCAAGCAAGTGCGGATGCGGTGCGATTTTCATGCATGGGTTCTAGGTGACAGTCTATTCACTGTATTATTTTCCCTTATAACATGGTTATAAGGGAAAATAATAGCATTCTGACTACAGAATGCATAGTATAATAGTGCTGGAAGGGTTAAAAAAATAAAAAAGTTAACTCACCTTATCCTCTTGTTCGCGTAGTTCGTTCCCGGTCTATTCTTTGCTAGCTGTGGGCTTGGGCTAAAGCACGTGGTGATGTCAGATCACATTATCCATCACCATGGTGATGGACCATGTGATTGGAGCATGTGATTTGACGTCGCCACAGGTCATTCAGCCCAAGCCCACAGCTAGCAAAGAACACACCGGGAACGAACTACGCGAACAAGAGGAGAAGGCGAGTTAACTTTTTTATTTTTTTAACCCTTCCAGCACTATTATACCATGTTATAAGGGAAAATAATACAATCTTCAGAACATCAATCCCAAGCCCGAACTTCTCTGAAGAAGTTCGGGTTTGGGTACCAAACATGCGCGATTTTTCTCACGCGAGTGCAAAACGCATGACAATGTTTTGTACTCACGCGGAAAAATCGTGCATTTTCCCGCAACACACACGCCTCTTATCCGTACACACGCCTCAATCTTTTTATTATATTTTTAATTTTCCTTATCAATATTTATATTTAAACAAAAACAATGAAATCCTGCAGTTTTCCCATTGGCCACTAAGCCAAATAATAGGCACTACTTCTTCGTCTGTACAGATCACTTGGCTGCAGTTATCTACTTATTACAGGTATCACAGAAAACACCACTAAAACAAAACTTTTAATATTACTCACTAAAAAAAACCTTCTGATTACCTCTTTTTACTCATTTATCTTGTAGGCCTGGTTATGAAAAGTTATTTCCCTATTGCTATTTAACCCTACCTAAAAACGGAATGGCTGCCCCGATAGGGGCGATCCCATGTCAGGAACCTCCTAGTCACCCTCAGAAGTCCTCAGAAGTCCTAAACACAGAAAAGAATCCCATCACCATAGTATCAGAGAATATTCAGGTCCAGTAGTCATGTCAAAATTGTAGGTAAATTCACACCTAAGTTGCAGAAAAAACAAAAAAGGAATTTCCCAAAACAAACAACGGATAGTACACTTAGTCCCAATGCGTTTCACTGTGCCAACTGGGCACTAGCTCAGAGGACAGTATTAAGATGGAAATATATCCATAAAAATACAAAAAAAAAGGAAAAAAGAAAAACAAAAAAAGGTTTTTCAAGATCCCACTTAGGTGAAAAATGACCCCACACAATGTCTCAGGTCCCACTTAGGTGAAAAATGACCCCACACAATGTCTCAGGTACATATTGTGGCAATCTGGACAGACCAGGTAAATCTCATGATATATTAAAGAGGTTGTCTGGGTTCAGAGCTGAACCCGGACATACCTTCAGAGCTGAACCCGGACATACCTCCATTTTCACCCTGGCAGCCCCCCTGACTTGAGCATTGGAGCAGTTCATGCTCCAAATCTCTCCTTTGCCCTGTGCTAAATTGCGCAGGGCAAAGGCGCTTTTGGAGATCCGGTGACATACCGAGGCTCTCCATGGGACTACGAGGAAGCCCGGTGACGTCACTGGCACTAATGGGTGGGATTTAGAGCTGCCTAGCCAGTAAAACAGCTAGGGCAGTGCTAAAGCCCGCCCATCAGAGCCAGTGACGTCACAGAACATGCTGCCTGGGTGAAAATAAGGGTATCTCCGGGTTCAGCTCTGAACCCGGACAACCCCTTTAACTAATTTTATATATATATATATATATATATATATATATATATATATCCATAACAAAAGGTCAGGCAGCACTCCTTAATATGCAGCTAAAGCTGTAGCGGTGCCCGCAGTGATCCCTCGATCCAGGACCAGCAATATAACACAGAAAAAACTGCGGCACTCCTTGAAGTAGAAAAATGTGCAATTTATTCACACATGTCAGCAGAGACAACGTTTCGGTTCTCTCCCAGAACCTTTTTCAAGTCAAGTCTCACTTGACTTGAAAAAGGTTCTGGGAGAGAACCGAAACGTTGTCTCTGCTGACATGTGTGAATAAATTGCACATTTTTCTACTTCAAGGAGTGCCGCAGTTTTTTCTGTGTTATATATATATATATATATATACACATACATACATATACACACACACACACACACACACACACACATATATATAATGGCCACCTGAATTATGTCAGGTATAATCATGACCTATGATATCCTGCGATACCCTGAACCAACTATTCAGACACCTGAGTGTATACAATATAAAATGTGGTGACAACAAAGGTATCTCTCAGTTGACCACCAGGGTCCAATACTTGCACTTCTGTAGTACACCCATAATCTCCGTGTGTATGCCAGGTGTTAGATGATATAGCAGGGGTTGTTGCGCTGTAAAATAAAATGCAGCTTACAGTCTGCAGTATGGAGCGGCGTCTCAAATGGATGCGTTTTTTTAAAGGAGAGACGGGCAGGAACCACCGCGAGATTGGGGCCACGATGTCAAACCACTATTTGTATAGGCAACAACTTTATTTAAAACAGGTAATCATAGTGTCATTCTGAATAAAGTCATTCAAGGGCCAGACAATACATTATCTAATGTGAAGGAAGAGTTCACACCATATATGTATATGACATATTTTATATAGGTCAGAGGAGAGGCTAATTGACCTATTCCTCTATCAATAAAACAGAGGTCAACTAATAAAAAGACACCCTCATCCTCCCCAAGTAAATTTGGACCAGTTTTTCAAATGAAGTGAAATCCATGTTCTCATTTAGTCCAATAGGTGAGACCATATGTCACGAGGTAGTGTTACAGGTATTAAGATAGAGCGGAGGCACACCCCCTGAGCTGCCACCCGGTTCCCTGTCCCTGCCTACTTGCAAAATGTAGAAATACAAAAAGAGGATTACGGTACAATTTGAACTCCCTGGTCTAAAAGTGTACCAGGAGTCGCAAAGTGGGTACCTAGAGTAGAGGCTATCAGAGGCGCCAAGGGGCGGAGGCGAGTTCTAGAGAGAACAATATAGGAGTTATGCTCGTCTGCAATTATGGAACAAGATAGGCAGCTCAAGTGTTTCAATGGGTCAAGGATTACCCTTGCCCACTTTTGAAGAGATATAGGCGGTGTGGAGAGGACAAAGGAAGAGAAGCCCTTCACACCCGTGGAAAAAAGTTTGAAACACGTACCAGGCGCCAGATCACTCAGTCATTAGTCGTGATGAAGATACAGATTGATTCTTATTTGTGTATAAGATATAGAGAAGACCTTCACCAGGGTCTGTTTGAAGAGCTCGGAGTTTAGAAAAAAACACCTCAGCTCTATAGTGGTGATGTTGGAGATCATAAAATAATGATAATAATAAAATCAAATCCACTCACTTCACAGGGGAGGAAGTCACCAGGATAAGCTCAAGACACCTGGGACTATTTCCCCCCCCCAGCCAGGATCGCATGTAGAGATGTAAATAATTGAACGCCACCTACACACGTGGCTTCTGGTCAATGATTTTATTAATATAAGGCTCAACGCGTTTCGAGGGTCTGAGGCCCTCTTCTTCAGGAGAAATAAATAAATGAATTTGGTTACAACAGAAAAAAGATTTTATATATATATATATATATATATATATAGAATAAAATAGAATAAAAAAAGAATAAAATAAAATAACAAATGACAAAAAAAATTGAGTTGTTTTATAAGTTTATATATGTGTAAAATTGTGTATATGTATGCGTAAATGTACACACACACAACTACACAATCACACTCATGTGAGGAGTACTTTGCCTCAAATTCTTCATTGAGTACATGGATTGGATCATAAAAATATGTATATGTATAATATATATTATATATCAGGTCTATTCTGAGTTTATGAACACATACACCCAATAGAGAAAACCCAATGGGACCTAGATAGAAAATAAAACATAATAAATTATAATATATATAAATATTTGTATGTATAATAATGAACAAATATATGCTGTCCAACCAGGATACGGATATAGCTAAAAAATACACACATATAAAATCTACATAGAAAAAAACTAAAATGAAATTATATATATTTCTATAGTAATAAGTCCAAAGAAGATTAAGTTGATCCCTACCTTCAGGAGTGCTTTAAAAGATTCTTAGACCAGTCAGGAGTCGTTGAGATGAGTTGTTCCAGTTAAGTATTTATAGTTTACACGTGTATTTAGTTTGTGGTCTCTGGAACCTCCCACTTCCTGTTTGTATGGATCAAATCAAATCCTCTTCTGGGATTATCCGATTCATATCTAGTTTGTAATCTTTTGTTCTCTTTTGCTACAATAACATAGTAGTCCCTAGTTTTATTGTTTTGGGTATAAAAACATTATTTTAAAAGGCAGGCTGGATATTTCTAATCGCGATGCGTTCCACTGTGGAACGCACTGCCATTTTCTTCCGGTTGTTGAGTGTTAATATAGGAGCTGGATTTGGGAGGTTAATATATAAATAAGGGTCTTTTTTGGAGGGAAAGGGGAGAGACGGGCCAACTTCAGTCTAATTCTGTGGCTTAAGTTATCCCCACAGTTGGTGTGTCGGCACCATCTATAGTTGCGATGCGTTCCACTGTGGATCGCACCGCCATCTTCTTCCGGTTACAGGACGGAGTAAGAAGAAGAGAGGCCGGCATCCGTATGGTGGGTGGATCCACACGCAATGCGTTTCACCTTGGAACGCAACCACCTCCTAGATATCTACATCACACAGTTATCTACTTTGTAGGGGGATATATCTTAATTAAGTGATTAATTAGATAAATGGGTGAGAAAGATACTCATAGAGAAACATTGGATATAGGAATTATGGGGTCCTACTGTAGAAGAATATTATAAATCAGAGATGAATTTAAATGAAGATATGATAAAAGTAGATATATGGAACGCATCGCAACTATAGATGGTGCCGACGCACTAACTGTGGGGATAACTTAAGCCACAGAATTAGACTGAAGTTGGCCCGTCTCTCCCTTTTCCCTCCAAAAAAGGCCCTTATTTATATATTAACACTCACAGTGGAACGCATCGCGATTAGAAATATCCAGTCTGCCTTTTAAAATAATGCTTTTATACCCAAAACAATAAAACTAGGGACTATGTTATTGTAGCAAAAGATTACAAACTAGATATGAATCAGATAACCCCAGAAGAGGATTTGATTTGATCCATACAAACAGGAAGTGGGAGGTTCCAGAGACCACAAACTAAATACACGTGCAAACTATAAATACTTCACTGGAACAACTCATCTCAACGACTCCTGACTGGTCTCAGAATCTTTTAAAGCACTCCTGAAGGTAGGGATCAACTTAATCTTCTTTGGACTTATTACTATAGAAATATATATAATTTCATTTTAGTTTTTTTCTATGTAGATTTTATATGTGTGTATTTTTTAGCTATATCTGTATCCTGGTTGGACAGCATATATGTGTTCATTATTATACATACGAATATTTATATATATATTATGTTTTATTTTCTATCTAGGTCCCATTGGGTTTTCTCTATTGGGTGTATGTGCTCATAAACTCTGAATAGACCTGATATATAATATATATTATACATATACATATTTTTATGATCCAATCCATGTACACAATGAAGAATTTGAGGCAAAGTACTCCTCACATGAGTGTGATTGTGTAGTTGTGTGTGTGTGTGTACACATTTACGCATACATATACACAATTTTACACATATATACACTTATAAAACAACTCAAAACATTTTTTTATGTCATTTGTTATTTTATATTTTATTCTTTTTTTATTCTATTTTATATATATATATTTTTTCTTTTTTCTGTTGTAACCAAATTAATTAATTTATTTCTCCTGAAGAAGAGGGCCTCAGACCCTCGAAATGCGTTGAGCCTTATATTAATAAAATGATTGACCAGAAGCCACGTGTGTAGGCGGCGTTCAATTATTTACATCTCTACATGCGATCCTGGTGGGGGGGGGGGGGGGGAATAGTCCCAGGTGTCTTGAGCTTATCCTGGTGAATGCCCCCCTGTGAAGTGAGTGGATTTTATTTTATTATTATCATTATTTTATGATCTCCAACATCACCACTATAGAGCTGAGGTGTTTTTTCTAAACTCTGAGCTCTTCAAACAGACCCTGGTGAAGGTCTTCTTTATATCTTAGAATAAGAATCAATCTTTATCTTCATCACGACTAATGACTGAGTGATCTGGCGCCTGGTACATGTTTCAAACTTTTTTCCACAGGTGTGAAGGGCTTCTCTTCCTTTGTCCTCTCCACACCGCCTATATCCCTACCTACTTGCACCACCCACCCTAGGTGACGGGGCGCAACTGGGCACAACTGGGCGACAGTCCCTGACCTGAGTAAGTGCAAGCAGAGAGATAGAGACAGCAGGGAAGCGGACAGCCAATGAGAGGTAGCACTCGAGCGGACAGAGAGGTGGAACAAGCAAGGTACCACTAAAAACGGAAGGTCAAGGCGGGTCAACTAGCCGGGGTCAGTCCAGGAGGTTACGTCAGTACGAGGGAAGAGACAGACAGATCCAAGAGCGGGCCGAGGTCAAAATCCGGGAGGTCACGTCAGTACAAGAGAAGAGGCAAAGACAAAAGCAATCCGTGGTCAAAATCCGAGAGGTAGTGTCTCCGTCGGATCTGTCCTTCCGCTGTATTGCCAGACCGCCGCTCCGTCCCCATTGACTATAATGGGGACGGGGGCTGAGCTCCGGCGCAGCACGGCAAAAGCTGCCGGACTAAAAAGTCGGTGATGCAGGACTTTTTGGGCCGGCGGCTTTTGCTGTGCCCCGCCATGCTGCACCGGAGCTCAGCCCCGTCCCCATTATAGTCAATGGGGACGGAGCGGCAGTCCGGCGAGACAGCGGAAGGACTGATCCGACAGGGAGACCAGCCTGCCGGATCCGTCTTGCCGCAAGTGTGAAGGTAGCCTTATCTCGTCCATTTCTGATGTCCCCTAGATGTTCAAAAATGTGTGTTTAAAACTCTCTACAAGTTTTTCCCACATATAGGGACCCACAATGATATTGCATCAGGTAAACGACACCCCTAGTATCAAGGCATGGTAGAGTTTAGTTCCTGAGCTATCCCTGAAAAAAATTCAGCAGTCCAAATCAAAAGACAGGCTTTGCAATGTCCACATTTGAAGGTACCATTTTTTCAGATTTTGAAGCCAGGTCTCTTTTCTAGGTGGTTCAAAATAACTATGTACAAGAACATCACCAATATGTCACCTCTGCGAAAGTTAATAGAAGGGGTATCCGATAGATAATCTTTAAGGTCAGGATCTGTCTTCAAAAGGGACCAGTGGTGCGCGATTATTTTCACATGCATGTTTCCACGCCTTTTTAGGCACCGATCCGGATAAATCTGAAAAATTATTTTGACGCATCCTGTTCAAATTCCTCCAAGGTAGAGCAATTTCACCTTATTCTCAGAAACTGGCCTTTGAGAATGCCCCTCCTCAATGGTTTAGAATGGAAGCTTTCCCACCTCAATAAGCTATTGCTTGCAGTTTGTTTACGATAAAGTGTGGTCTTTTATTGTTGGTCCCCCTTATAGATTTTTATATCCAGGAATGCAATTGAAGTGTTACTCATTTCAGATGTAAAGTGTAGGCCAATGTGATTCACATTGAACATAGCCATGAATTGTTCAAATCCTTTAACGGAGCCCGTCCAAAACAGTAAAATGTTGTCATTAAAGCCGGCCCACAGGGGGATAAATTGAGTCTAAGATGACATCTCCTCTGTAAAAACCACTATGTCCTCCAACCAGCCCAGGAGCAAATTTGCATAGGTTGGTGCACAAGGGCTCCCCATAGCGGTGCCCCTGAGCTGGTGGTAGAATTTACAGTCAAATTAAAAATAATAATGTGTAAGTGTATAATTGAGTAGGCAAAGTACCAAATTGTTGTTGTTTCTCAGCTCATTACTCCTTGAATCGAGGTAGTATTTTACCGCAGCTAGACTTTTTGTGTGGGGTATAGATGTATATAATAAGGCTTTAACATCTATTGATGCCCAAAAAGCATTGACATCAATACTAATCCCTTCCAATCTTAACAGATCAGTTGAATCTTGAAGATATGAGTGTAAAGTAATCAAAAAGGGAAGCAATATCTGATCAACATGGGTCCCTATGTGTTGAGTCAGGTTACTAATCCCAAAGACAATAGGACGACCCTTTAGAGCATCAAGACTTTTGTGAATCTTGGGTAGACAATAAAATGTAGCTACTCTTGGGTGCATGGGTAGAAAACATTCCATCTCTCTCCAAATAATCAATTTATCCTTCAATGCTTCCTGTAAAATCGCGTATATTTATACTCTTGTTGGATCATATTTCAAATTCTTGTGCATTAGTATCTTTGTATATAGAATATTTATGTGTGTAAGTCTCCCCCCTTAGGTGGATTTCTGATACTTTTATTATTGAGATTCGTAAATGGTGAGCGCTGTGTATACAGCGATCTAGAAGGCAGACACACCTGGGAACTGTCCCTTACTTCTCTCTGGGTTGCCCTGCTGTCACTAATAACGGGCAACCCGCTCTGCAGCTGCCATCTCTGAATGGACGTTCAGAAACGTCCATTCAGATATAGAGATCCACCTCCCAGATGTTTATAGTCAACGGGCGGACGGGAGATGGTTAAATTGTCGCAATAGTAAATCTGTTTTTAGAGATTAATTTACATAAGAAAACACGCCCACTTTCAGAAAACTGGCGAGCATAGCGCAGAGCTAATAAAAGTTGCACATTTTTGCTTAGTTTAAGCGATTGTGCAAAATTTCTAGAATTTTTCGCTCCATTATTCTGACTTGAGCTAATTATAAATCTGGCCCATTGTCTCGAATTTATCACTAATATGAAGTACAATGTGTCACGAGAAAATAATCTCAGAATTGCTTGGATAAGTAAAAGTGTTCCAAAGTTATTACCACATAAAGTAAAACATGTCAGATTTGCAAAATGTGGCTTGGTCCTGAAGGTAAAAACTGGCTTGGTCTTGAAGAGGTTAAAAAGTCGCAAAAAAATTTGCAAAATCACTCCAGTGCTACTTTTCTAAAGCCGCTTACTGACTGATAAACTGCTACCGTCAAACCACATTTATCACAGTCTTAAAGGGCTGATCATAAATCTGACTTCGCTAAAACTGTCTGTGAAAAAGAAGTGAGCTGTCAGAGTAATGATAAATCTGGCCCAATATGTTTTACCTTTATTTACAAAAATTTGAATTTCTCTGGTATTCTGACAGATAGCGGTACCTCACAAAATAGTTATTTATTTACATTTACCATAAGTCTACTTCATGTTTGCATCATTTTGTAAATGTTATTTTATTTTCTTAGGACGTTAGAAAGCTTAGAGGCAAATTTTAAAAATGTTCAGATCATTTCCAAAACCCACTAGTTGAGGTCTGAAGTCACTTAGTGGGGGCTTCTATAATAAAAACCACCCAAAATGACCCAATTTTAGAAACTACACCCCTCACTGTATTCAAAAAAGATTTTACAAATGTGGTTAACCCTTTAGGTGTTCCACCAGAATTCATGGAAAATGGAGGTAAATTTTTAACATTTCAGATTTTTCCATTTAGATCCACTTTTCCTGCAACCCAGCATGGGTTAACAGGGAAATAAACCTTAATATGTGTTACCCTGATTCATAAGTTTACAGAAACACCCAATATATGGTCATAAAGTGCTATATGGGTGCACAGTGGGGCTCAGAATGAAAGAAACACAGTGTAACTTTTGGAAGGCAGATTTCGCTGGAATAATTTTCAGGCACCATGTCACATTTGAAGACACCCTGAGGCACCCCAACAGTGAAAACCCCAAAACTGACCCCATTATGGAAAATACACCCCCCAAGGAATTGTCCAAGGGGTGCACTGAGCACTTTGGCCCAATAGCAGTTTCATAGAATTTAGAAAGACTTGGCAGTGAAAAATAAAAATTTCATATTTTACAAGAACATCTCGCTTTAGGCCCAAATTTTTCATTTTAACAAGGGGTATCGGGAGAAAATGCACCCCATAATCTGTTACCTATTTTCTCCTCAATATGTCAACATCCCATATGTGGTTCTAAAGTTCTGTATAAGCACACCGTGTGGCAGATTTAGCTGGAATAATTTTCAGGCACCAGGGTGTCTTGGCATTTGAAGACACACTGAGGCACCCAAACAGTGAAAAACGCTAAAACAAGGCTCTAGGGGTTTCAGAAAATAAAAGGGAATTGAAGAAATGCTGCCCATGTATTATTCTTGAGACCCCAGAAGCACTGCAGAAAAACTGCTCTCCTTCCTGAACACCCAAAAACCATTTTTTTTCCTGAAATTCCAAGAAGGTCCCCCCATGACCAGCTGTTCTGTGGATGACAAAGGCATTATATAGTAACACTTGGGTTAGGTATACATGTATAGCTAGTTTTTTGTATCACACCTTAGATTTTCTTAAGGCACTGTAGGGCTGTAGTATCTGGTCTGAAAGATCCACTCCACCCATGAACTTGTTGTAAATCCTGGATACACACAGGCTTGATGTTCTGCTCTGTGGTTGCTCGGACTGGGACTGGAGTGGACTGATCTGCATGGATGGTAGTTAACACAAGATCATCCCTTTTGTCCTTGTATTTTAGCAGCGTCTGGTCTATAAAATATTTAGGGAGCCCTTTTTGATTTCTTCTAATTGTGCCACATGTGCCTATGCCTCTGGCAGTAAGGCACTTCAGGAGAGGGACACTATTGTAAGCAGGGGGTGGACTAAATCCCATACTATATTCCCACTTATACCCAGAACCGGGGGACAATCGGGTGGCTCAATTTTGGAATCTTTTCCCTCGTAAATATGAAAGCGTAATGTATACCCGGATACACTTTCACAGGCCTTATACAACTTTACACCATACCTAGCCCTTTTATTGGGCAGGTATTTGCGGAAATGTAATCGGCTTTTGAAGTAGACCAATGATTCATCCACTGAGAGGCATTTTTGGGGGTATATACTTGACCAAATTTGGAATTTTAGGGGTCAACCACTGGCATAATTTTGAAGAGTCTGTTATAACTGGTGTCACTTGGGGGTGAGCAGTCAATATTATTGTTGAAGTGTAGAAATCTTAGAAGAGCTTTAAAACGGGCCCGGGGCATGGCAAGACAGCAAAGAGGGGTGTGAAAGAATATCTTTGTTCCAATACGAACAAAGATCAGGTCAGCGCTCAGATTCCGTTCCCGCCAGAGTCACTGGTTGCTAAGCAACCCCAGCACGCCGGCTTCACTGAACTGTCAGCAAATCGCTCCGTGCGCAGACAGTGCAACTCTATCACGTACATGCAGGTGGGGATGCTGTAAGGCACAACATTTCCCCACGTACATGTACATAATATTGCAGGAAGGGGTTAAAGACAGATAGTGATACCTCATAAAATCGTTATTAACATTCCCTATATGTCTACATTTTGTAAATGCCATTTTATTAGGACATTGGAAGGCTTAGAAATTTAGAAGCAATTTTTAAAATTTTCAAGAACATTTCCAAAATCAACTTTAACCCCCCTGATGCTTTTTGTGTTTACGTTTTTTCACTTCCTGCCTTTCAAGAACATAACAGTTTTATTTTTCCATCCACATAGATGTATGAGCCATATTTGCGGGCCAAGTTGCACTTTCTAATTCCACCATTTACTATTGCATACGATATAGTGGGGGAGTTGGGAAAAAAAAAAATCTCAATGGGGTGAAAAAAATAATGCTATTCAGCAACAGTTTCATGGGTTTTGTTTTTAAAATGTTCCCTATACGGTCAAACTGACCAGTTTCTTTCATTATCCAGGTCAATATGATTATGTCGATACCACAAATGTTTGTGTTATTTTTTTACTATAAAAAAAAAAAATTCCTTTCGTCACCATATTCCGACCCCTATAACTTTTTTTATAGTTATGTGTCTGGAGGGCGATTTGTAATTTTGTATATTGATAAATTTGGGGGGGGGGGGGGGGGAGTGTACACAGCAATGCCCATGTAACAAGCTAGTTCATATATAGATTGCTTTAATCATAAACTCCAAAGCATTAGCATTAGAGCCTATGGGAATTTTACGGTGTTACTATAGGAACTAAACAAAAATTACCCTGATTATGCAGTTTACAGAAACACCCCATATGTGGGCAGAGGTGGGCAAAAATTACAATTCAGTCAGTGCTTTTTATTTTTTATGGGGTTCACCATGTGATACAGTCCTGATGAAAAGTTTAAGACCACTTGAAAAATGGCAAAAAATCATATTTAGCATGGCTGGATCTTAAAGAGGACCTTTCACCAGAATAAAACTTCTAAACTAACTATACAGGCATGTAGAGCGGCACCCAGGGATCCCCCTGCACTTACTGTTATACCTGGGCGCTGCTCCGTTCTCCCGTTATTGCCTCCGGTATCTTCATAGTTAGGCTCCACCCAGGGGAACCTCCCATGCTGCAGCGCTGGCTAATCACAGCGCTCAGCTCATAGCCTGAGAGGCTTTTTTCTCTCTCAGGCTATGAGCTGAGCGCTGCGATTGGCCAGCGCTACAGCATGGGAGAATGAGCCTGGTTTCCCTGGGTGGAGCCTAACTATGAAGATACCGGAGGCTATAACGGGAGAACGGAGCGGCGCCCAGGTATAACAGTAAGTGCAGGGGGGACCCTGGGCGTCGCGCTACATGCCTGTATAGTTAGTTTAGAAGTTTTATTCTGGTGAAAGGTCCTCTTTAACAAAGGTTCCAAGGTTCAACATGCAACAAGAAAAAAGGAGAGTGAGAAAACATTTTTTGAGCATTCAATTAATTGAAAATAACGATTAAACTCCA
Organism: Bufo gargarizans; assembly: GCF_014858855.1. Lineage (NCBI taxonomy): Eukaryota > Metazoa > Chordata > Amphibia > Anura > Bufonidae > Bufo > Bufo gargarizans. The sequence goes on from NC_058087.1 coordinate 102,085,910, forward strand.
AATTTTAGGACCACATGCCTTTAACCACCTCAGCCCCCCTAGCTTAAACACCCTTAATGACCAGACCACTTTCACGGTTTATTGCTCGGTCATACAACTTGCCACCCAAATTAATTTTACCTAATTTTCTTCTCACTAATAGAGCTTTCATTTGGTGGTATTTCATTGATGCTGACATTTAACTTTTTTTGATATTAATCAAAAATGGCCGAAATTTTTGCAAAAAAATTACATTTTTCACTTTGTTGTAAAATTTTTCAAATAAAACTACATTTCTATATAAATTTTTGTCAAAATGTATTGTTCTACGTGTCTTTTCTAAAAAAAAAATGCAATAAGTGTATATTTATTTGTTTGGGTAAAAGTTAATACAAACTATGGTGCAAAAAAAAAAATTAATTTACACACCGACTTTCTGAGCACCTGTCATGTTTCCTGAGGTTCTACAATGCCCAGACAGTAGAAACACCCCACAAATGACCCCATTTCGGAAAGTAGACACCCTAAGGTATACGCTGATGGGCATAGTGAGTTTATGGAAGCTTTTATTTTTTGTCACAAGTTAGAGGAAATTTATTTAAATTTTTTCTTACAAAAGTCTCATATTCCACCAACTTGTGACAAAAAATACAATTTTACATGAACTCACCATACACCTCACGTAATACCTTGGGGTGTTTTATTTCTAAAATGGGGTCACTTGTGGGGTATTTATACTGCCCTTGCATTTTAGGGGCCCTAAAGCGCGAGAAGTAGTTTGAAATCCAAATGCGTAAAAATGCCCTATGAAATCCTAAAAGTATTCATTGGAATTTGGGCCCCTTTGCGCACCTAGGCTGCAAAAAAGTGTCACACATGTGGTATCGCCGTACTCAGAAGAAGTAGGGCAATGTGTTTTGGGGTGTATTTTTACATGTACCCATACTGTGTGTGAGAAATATCTCTGTAAATGACAACTTTTAAAATTTTTGTATACAAAGTCTTCAATTTACAGAGATATTTTTCTCACCCTACTTCTCCTGAGTACGGCGATACCACATATGTGACACTTTTTGCAGCCTAGGTGCGCAAAGGGGCCCAAATTCCAATGAGTACCTTTTAGGAGGGCATTTTTAGGCATTTGGATTCCAGACTTCTTCTCACGCTTTAGGGCCCCTAAAATGCCAGGGCAGTATAAATACCCCACATGTGACCCCATTTTGGAAAGAAGACACCCCAAGGTATTCTGTGAAGGGCATGGCGAGTTCATAGAAAAAAAATATATAAAAGCTGTTCTGGCGCATATATATATATATATATATATATATATATATACACACACATACACACACATATACATACACATAGTACAGACCAAAAGTTTGGACACACCTTCTCATTCAAAGAGTTTTCTTTATTTTCATGACTATGAAAATTGTAGATTCACACTGAAGGCATCAAAACTGAATTAACACATGTGGAATTATATACATAACAAAAAAGTGTGAAACAACTGAAAAATATGTTATATTCTAGGTTCATCAAAGTAGCCACCTTTTACTTTGATTACTGCTTTGCACACTCTTGGCATTCTCTTGATGAGCTTCAAGAGGTAGTCACCTGAAATGGTCTTCCAACAGTCTTGAAGGAGTTCCCAGAGATGCTTAGCACTTGTTGGCCCTTTTGCCTTCACTCTGCGGTCCAGCTCACCCCCATACCATCTTGATTGGGTTCAGGTCCGGTGACTGTGGAGGCCAGGTCATCTGGCGCAGCACCCCATCACTCTCCTTCATGGTCAAATAGCCCTTACACAGCCTGGAGGTGTGTTTGGGGTCATTGTCCTGTAAAAAAAATAAATGATGGTCCAACTAAACGCAAACCGGATGGAATAGCATGCCGCTGCAAGATGCTGTGGTAGCCATGCTGGTTCAGTATGCCTTCAATTTTGAATAAATCCCCAACAGTGTCACTAGCAAAGAAACCCCACACCATCACACCTCCTCCTCCATGCTTCACGGTGGGAACCAGGCATGTAGAGTCCATCCGTTCACCTTTTCTGCATTGCACAAAGACACGGTGGTTGGAACCAAAGATCTCAAATTTTGACTCATCAGACCAAAGCACAGATTTCCACTGGTCTAATGTCCATTCCTTGTGTTCTTTAGCCCAAACAAGTCTCTTCTGCTTGTTGCCTATCCTTAGCAGTGGTTTCCTAGCAGATATTCTACCATGAAGGCCTGATTCACACAGTCTCCTTTTGACAGTTGTTCTAGAGATGTGTCTGCTGTTAGAACTCTGTGTGGCATTGACCTGGTCTCTAATCTGAGCTGCTGTTAACCTGCGATTTCTGAGGCTGGTGACTCTGATGAACTTATCCTCCACAGCAGAGGTGACTCTTGGTCTTCCTTTCTTGGGGCGGTCCGCATGTGAGCCAGTTTCTTTGTAGCGCTTGATGGTTTTTGTGACTGCACTTGGGGACACTTAAAGTTTTCCAATTTTTTCAGACTGACTGACCTTCATTTCTTAACCACTTCAACCCCGCTAGCTGAAACCCCCTTAATGACCAGGCTACTTTTTACACTTCTGCACTACACTACTTTCACTGTTTATCGCTCGGTCATGCAACTTACCACCCAAATTAATTTTACCTCCTTTTCTTCTCACTAATAGAGCTTTCATTTGGTGGTATTTCATTGCTGCTGACATTTTACTTTTTTTGTTATTAATCGAACGATTTTTTTGCAAAAAAATGAAATTTTTCACTTTCAGCTGTAAAATTTTGCAAAAAAAACGACATCCATATATAAATTTTTCGATAAATTTATTGTTCTACATGTCTTTGATAAAAAAAAATTGTTTGGGCAAAAAAAGAATGGTTTGGGTAAAAGTTATAGCGTTTACAAACTATGGTAAAAAAATGTGAATGTCCGCTTTTTGAAGCAGCTCTGACTTTCTGAGCACCTGTCATGTTTCCTGAGGTTCTACAATGCCCAGACAGTAGAAAACCCCCACAAATGACCCCATTTCGGAAAGTAGACACCCTAAGGTATTCGCTGATGGGCATAGCGAGTTCATAGAACTTTCTATTTTTTGTCACAAGTTAGCGGAAAATGATGATTTTTTTTTCCTTACAAAGTCTCATATTCCACTAACTTGCGACAAAAAATAAATTCTAGGAACTCGCCATGCCCCTCACGGAATACCTTGGGGTGTCTTCTTTCCAAAATGGGGTCCATTGTGACGTAATTATACTTCCCTGGCAATTTAGGGGCCCATATGTGTGAGAAAAAGTTTGCAATCAAAATGTGTAAAAAAATGGCCTGCGAAATCCGAAAGGTGCTCTTTGGAATGTGTGCCCCTTTGTCCACCTAGGCTGCAATAAAGTGTCACACATCTGATATCGCCGTACTCCGGAGAAGTTGGGGAATGTGTTTTGGTGTGTCATTTTACATATACCCATGCTGGGTGAGATAAATATCTTGGCAAAAAGACAACTTTTCCCATTTTTTTTATACAAAGTTGGCATTTGACCAAGATATTTATCTCACCCAGCATGGGTATATGTAAAATGACACCCCAAAACACATTCCCCAACTTCTCCTGAGTACGGCGATACCACATGTGTGACACTTTTTTGCAGCCTAGATGCGCAAAGGTGCCCAAATTCCTTTTAGGAGGGCATTTTTAGACATTTGGATCCCAGAATTCTTCTCACGCTTTAGGGCCCCTAAAAAGCCAGGGCAGTATAAATACCTCACATGTGACCCCACTTTGGAAAGAAGACACCCCAAGGTATTCAATGAGGGGCCTGGCCAGTTCATAGAATTTTTTTGGGGGGGCATAAGTTAGCGGAAATTGATTATTATTATTTTTTTTCTCACAAAGTCTCACTTTCCGTTAACTTGGGACAAAAATTTCAATCTTTCATGGACTCAATATGCCCCTCAGCGAATACCTTGGGGTGTCTTCTTTCCAAAATGGGGTCATTTGTGGGGTGTTTGTACTGCCCTGGCATTTGAGGGTCTCTGCAATCATTACATGTATGGCCAGCATTAGGAGTTTCTTCTAGTCTCCTTATATTGAGCATACAGGTAATGAGATTTTTTTTTTCCGTTCAGCCTCTGGGCTGAAAGAAAAAAAATGAACGGCACAGATTTCTTCATTCGCATCGATCAATGTGGATGAAAAAATCTCTGCCAAAAAAAAAAAAAGGAGGGGAAAGGCGTCTGCCAGGACATAGGAGCTCTGCCCAACATCCATACCCACTTAGCTCGTATGCCCTGGCAAACCAGATTTCTCCATTCACATCAATCGATGTGGATGAATAAATCATTGCCGGGATTTTTTTTTTTTATATACAAAGTGTTTGCCAAAGCATAGGAACACCGCCACCTCCTCAGCTCATATGACTTGGCAAACGTATATTTTACTGCAGAGGAGAAATCTCGTCTTGCAGTGCCGCATACACCGACTTGCATTGCGCTGTTGTCAGATTACACGCTTCTGTCAGAATGCACATCAGTGCTGCAGCTAGTCGATCGGTTGGTCCACCTGGAAGGTAAAAAAAAAAAAAAAAAACAGGCCGCAACGCAACAATTTTATTAACTTTTGAACAGAACATATAAACTTTAACTTTTTGAACTGAATATTAACCTTTTTGCGTACTGGTGATTTTATTTTTTATTTTTACCTTTATAGGACAAACCTCTCCTTCCCCATGGGACAATGCGCAAATCGCCCAAATATGTGGCGAAGTACATTATGCACTTTATCCCAGGTGAAAGGAGAGGTTTGCAGCAGCTGTATGTGAATGGGCCCTAATAGCCCTGTGTGCCTGTCCTGGTGAGATGTGATCCCTATGCTAAGTGTACCTGTGTGTGGTACTTCCGGAAACACTCTCCAAAGCATAGGGCAGGGTGGTCAGGACAGTCAGGACAGAAATAGCGGGTGTCACGCCTTATTCCACTCCTGCTACAGACACGACATCTTTTTCGGTGTGACGGTTGGGTTGAGGTACCAGAAACGGCATTGGGGAAATGTCGCTTGTGTAGACGGCTAACTACACTGGTGGATGGGGCCACGGAACCTCCTGGATACAGGAGGTTCTCGATGATCTCTTCCTGAAATTTGAGGAAGGATCCTGTTCTCCCAGCCTTACTGTAGAGAAAAAAACTATTATACAGAGCCAATTGATTCAAATATACAGACACCTTCTTATACCAGCATCTGGTTCTGCGGGAAACTAAATACGGAGACAACATCTGGTCATTGAAGTCCACCCCTCCCATGAGCGCATTATAGTCGTGGACACAGAGGGGCTTTTCAATGACACGGGTTGCTCGCTCAATTTGTATTGTCGTGTCTGCGTGAATGGAGGAGAGCATGTAAACGTCACGCTTGTCTCTCCATTTCACCGCGAGCAGTTCTTGGTTACACAAGGCAGCCCTCTCCCCCCTTGCAAGACGGGTGGTAACGAGCCGTTGGGGGAAGCCCGCGCGACTAGTTCGCGCGGTGCCACAGGCGCCAATCTGTTCTAGAAACAAATGCCTAAAGAGGGCCACACTTGTGTAGAAATTGTCCACATAAAGATGGTACCCCTTGCCGAATAAGGGTGACACCAAGTCCCAGACTGTCTTCCCACTGCTCCCCAGGTAGTCAGGGCAACTGACCGGCTCCAGGGTCTGATCTTTTCCCTCATAGACATGAAATTTGTGGGTATAGCCTGTGGCCCTTTCACAGAGCTTATACAATTTGACCCCATACCGGGCGCGCTTGCTTGGGATGTATTGTTTGAAGCCAAGGCGCCCGGTAAAATGTATAAGGGACTCGTCTACGCAGATATTTTGCTCAGGGGTATACAAATCTGCAAATTTCTGGTTGAAGTGGTCTGAGGGGCCGAATTTTGCGGAGCCAGTCAAAAGCTGGGTGGCCTCTGGGACGAGAGGTGCTATTGTCACTAAAGTGCAGGAAACGCTGGATGGCCTCAAATCGTGCCCTGGACATAGCAGCAGAGAACATTGGCATGTGATGAATTGGGTTCGTGGACCAATATGACCGCAATTCATGCTTTTTGTTTAGACCCATGTTGAGGAGAAGGCCCAGAAAAGTTTTAATTTCGGAAACTTGGACTGGTTTCCACCGGAAAGGCTGGGCATAATACCTTCCCGGGTTGGCGGATATAAATTGAGTGGCATACCGGTTTGTTTCTGCCACGACTAAGTCCAAGAGCTCCGCAGTCAAGAACAGCTCAAAAAATCCCAGGGCCGAACCGATCTGAGCTGTCTCAACCCGAACTCCAGACTGGGCGGTGAAAGGGGGAACTACAAGTGCGGCTGAAGTTGGGGACTGCCAATCAGGGTTTGCTAGCACCTCTGGGATTCTAGGGGCTCTACGGGCCCGTCTGTGCGGTGACTGCGACGGGGTAACTACTGCACGTGCCACCGTACCAGCTTCAACTGCCCTTCTGGTGCTCGCCACTTCACCATGTTCTACGGCAGTGCTGGTACTAGGTCCAGGGAGGGCTGCGCTGCTGGTGTATGCCTCACCACGTAATCCGACAGCCCCAGCCCCACTCTGCTGCTCTTGAAGCGGATCCTGCGCAACCTGTGGTCTAACGACAATGGGCCGGGTACGCCTGGTGCTATCAGGGACCTCAACCTCCTCGTCCGAACTTTGGGTCAGAGAGCCACTGCTTTCTACAGGTTCATATTCTGACCCGCTAGATTCATCAGATGAGGGTTCCCATTCCTCATCCGACTGGGTCAGAAGCCTGTAGGCCTCTTCAGAAGAATACCCCCTGTTTGACATTTGGGCAACTAAATTTAGGGGTATTCCCTGAGACTACCCAAGAAAAAAAGCAAGCCTGTCTTACAAATGGGAGGCTAGCGAAGTACCGGAGGCCGCTGCGGTTGATAAAAAATATAAAAACTGATTTTTTTATCGCCGCAGTACGTGTAAAGTGATTGTGCAGTGATAAAAAAAAAAATAATTTGGGTCACTGCGGTGGGGAGGGCGTGGGCGAACGCACGTGTGGGCGACCGATCAGGCCTGATCGGGCAAACACTGCGTTTTTGGGTGGAGGGTGAACTAAAGTGACACTAATACTATTATAGATCTGACCGTGATCAGTTTTGATCACTTCCAGATACTATAAAAGTACAAAAGCTGATTATCGATACGCTAATCAGCGAATGAGTGACTGCGGTGGGCTGGGCGCTAACTGATCCCTAAACTACCTAACAAAGGGGCCTAAACTATCCCTAAAACCTAACAGTCAATACTAGTGAAAAAAAATAAAGTGACAGTTTGCACTGATCACTTTTTTCACTTTCACTAGTGATTGACAGGGGCGATCAAAGGGGTGATCAAAGGGTTAATTGGGGAGCAGGGGGTGATCTGGGGCTAAAGTGTGGTGCTGGTGCTACTCACTGTGTAGCCTGCTCCTCTGCTGGATCCAACCGACAAAAAGGACCAGCAGAGGAGCAGGGAAGCCATATAACAGATCATATTTACTAATATGATCTGTTATCTGGCTTCTCATTGGATTTTTAAAAAATCAGCAACCTGCCAGCAACGATCATTGGCTGGCAGGTTGCTGACGTGACCCCCCTTTAACTTTTGCCGGCCCGCGCATCGCGGGCCGGCAAAGCGCGTCATCTCGCGTCTCGCGAGAGGGCGCGTATATGCGTGACTCTGCGCAGCGCTGCCACTTCCGGAACACGAATCTGCGTTAGGCGGTCCGGAGGTGGTTAAAGTAATGATGGCCACTCGTTTTTCTTTACTTAGCTGCTTTTTTCTTGCCATAATACAAATTCTAACAGTCTATTCAGTAGGACCATCAGCTGTGTATCCACCTGACTTCTCCACAACGCCATTTATAAGGCAAGAAATCCCACTTATTAAACCTGACAGGGCACAACTGTGAAGTGAAAACCATTTCAGGTGACTACCTCTTGAAGCTCATCAAGAGAATGCCAAGAGTGTGAAAAGCAGTAATCAAAGCAAAGGTGGCTACTTTGAAGAACCTAGAATATGACATTTTCAATTGTTTCACACTTTTTTGTTATGTATATAAAATTCCACATGTGTTAATTCATAGTTTTGATGCCCTCAGTGTGAATCTACACTTTTCATAGTCATGAAAATAAAGAAAACTCTTTAAATGAGAATGTGTGTCCAAACTTTTGGTCGGTACTGTATATATATATATATATATATATATATATGAGAGAGACAGAGAGATTGCAAAGAGGCACATTCAAGATGGAGTCCTAGTGTAAAGACAGTCCCCTATGGGATGTGTACCCCACTGATTGGTCCTATAACATGTGACTAACTAGACTCCAGCATAGATCACGTGCTTCAGGTCATGTTGTAAGCATAAGTAGTAACATGAAATCTACAAAAACAATCACATAGGACCCTAATCTGGCTCCATAAACATCTTGAGTAACACATAACATAACATGCTAATGTAATATAATCACAAATCATGGTACGGGGAATAGAAATGTCTACAGAGCTTTGTAGCCATAGAGATGAACATGTACCTGGTTATGAACAGTAGGTGTTGATCCAGCACGTGTAAATCATTGCTGGGGAACAGTATATTAGTAAGTAAAGTAGTGTACTATGTCGCATTCTTCCTGACAAATGTAATTTATGTGATTCCTACACCAAACATGAACACCGTAAAACAATGTCAGTATAAACTGCAGTGGCCGTTCTAATCGTAATGTAGACTAAAATACTGGCGCATGAAATTTGATGTACCCTATGCTGGCATCTAGTCACATGTTGGTATAGAACCAATCAAGGAGGTATATGCCTCATAGGGGAGTGTTGGTACATTAGGACCACGACGGCACCCCTGAGATGACCCCGCCCTGCCAGAGACAGGAAAAACATGCAAAGATGTTAAAAACCCCTCCCCTCCCACCACCTTCAGTGTTTTTCCTGTCCATGTGCAGGACAAATGTGCAGAGAGGTCTTTTTGGATTAGAGGATCCACAGCAGGTGGTCTGGCATAGCTAACAGCTCACTGCCTTTCCTTACACGTACCTGCTATGTTGGCGATACTTGTTAAAAGTAAGTCCTCTGATCCATTGTCAACGGTGCAGGCTGTTAGGTAAGAAGCAACCTGGCAGTTTCTAATTTGGACGTGGGAACCGGGAGTTAATGTCCCTACCAGTGATGCGCTTCCGGCGTCCTTTGGAGCCTATCAGTGGATGGAACGTGGGAGCTGAGTGCTTGCGTCACTTCTGGTGACCCACTTCCAGCATCCAGTGGAACACAGACGATAGAACACATGCTATTCCTGTCGGCAGCAGACATCTCATTGGTGGAGGAGGGGCATTTGCCTGTATTCCTCCTCCACATACCAGCTGTTTCGGGCACAGGATTTAACACCAGCTTACAGGAAATATCTTTTTTCAGCTGAGAGCTGAAGTGGGGCGGTCTCTACCTGGCTCTCCTATTTTCCCTGAATGCTCAGCATGGAGGACGGTTCAGTAAAGCAGCCTCTGCCATCAGCTGGTATTGTAAGTCAATAAGATCTCCCTGGTTTGGGGATTTTTTTCCCCATTTATTCCTATTGTGAGTTTTTTTTTTCTTCTCTTATTTAGGCCTCATGCACACGACAGTTGTGTGTTTTGCAGTCTGCAAACCGCGGATCCGCAAAACACAGATGGCGTCCGTGTTCATTCCGCAATTTTGCGTAAAGGCACGGACAGCCTTTAATATAACTGCCTATACTTGTCTGCAAAGCGCGGACAAGAATAGGACATGTTATATATTTTGCGGATCACGGAACGGAGCAACGGATGCGGACAGCATGCGGACAGCACACGGAGTGCTGTACGCATCTTTTGCGGCCCCATTGAAGTGAATGGGTCCGCATCTGAGCCGACAAAACTGCGGCTCGGATGCGGACAAAAACAACGGCCGTGTGCATGAGGCCATTAGTCTTAGAAAGAGAGTGTAAACCTTCTGCATCTATATGTGCCATATATGGAAAGAAGCAGGATTCATTATATAAGAAGCTGCTTTGTCCTGGGTGTATTCAAAAAGTGTTTCAGAATAAGACTTCAGTGTTTATTAATGACATCAAATTGTTGGTTAAAGATGAAATTCATCCGGCCATGTCTGGGTTATCTGCATTTTTTAGCACCTAAAAAGAGAAATAAGAAATCCAAGGATCATGTACCTTCTGATTCTACTATTTCCTCTCTGACTTTTGGGAAGACCGAGAAGAGGCAGAACAGGATGATGTTTGGTGGTGTACAAAAATGGGACAGTATTCCTAAAATTGATGCTGCAATTGCTAAGTTAATCAAAAATACTTCCATTCCATTTGAGGATTCCTCCCAGCTTAAGAATCAATGGATAGGAAGGCAGAGAGTATAATTAAGAAGACATGGGAATCAGCAGCTGCAATCCTGCAGTTTCCTCTACATGTGTAGCAAGATCTCTTTGTCTCTGGATGGATCAGTTAGAGTCCCATTTAAAAATAAAAAAAACTCAGAGGGAACAGATCTTGTCCTCTTTTCCTCTTCTTAAATCTGCAGCAGGGTTTGTAGCTGATGCTTTTGCTAAAACGGTACACATGGCAGCTAGAATTTCTGGTTCTGACAATTCAGCTATGAGTCTATACCCCTTTTATTCGTCAATATGTTTTCGGGCCAGATCTAGATAAATTTAGAAAAGGCATCAGATAAAAAGAGAGGTTTTCTGGAAGAGAAGGATCAAAAGGATAGGCCTAATAAGAGATTTAAGTTTCAGCCGCAATATAGATCTGATAGAGGTAAATCCGGCAGATAGAGTTTAAAAAAAAATGGGGTAATAGTAGGCCTTCTCTTTTTGTCTCCTCCAAACCATCCACATCCAAATGATGCCATCAGAGTTGGGGAAAGATTAAGAGAATTTGTGTCAGTGGATCCTCCAGACTTCAGAATCAGGCTACAGAATAGATTGTCTCTCTCCTCCCCCCTTAAGATTCATGTTAACAAATCTCCCCTTTACTATTAAAACAAAAAGTTACAGGAGGGTGTTCAGAAACTTCTTCAAGTAGGAGCAATTCAGCCAGTTCCATTAAAGGAGTAATTTACAGGACATTATTGAACCCTATATCTTGTACGGAAACCAAACTGGTCATTTCAGCCAATCATAAATCTAAAATACCTGTACAGATTTATTGCATACAAAAGGTTCAAAATGGACTGATTAAAAACCGCAATTCATCTGATAAGGAGAAATTCTGAGATGGTTACGATAGATGTGAAGGATGCGTACTTTCATATACCCATACATCAAAGTCATTGGAAGTACCTTTCTTTTCTATCAAGGTAGGACAGAAGATTTGTCAGTACCAAATTGTGTGCCTACCGTTCTGGATTTCTTCAGCACCACGTCTATACACAAAAATGATGGCAGAGGTGTCTGCGTATCTGAGATTGGAAGGTGTTAAGCAGGTTCTGTATCTGGACGACCTGTTAATTATTCAATCTCATCCTGTTTCTCACTCCGACCATGTCCTTTTAGTGTTGAAAACTTTACAGGATTTGGGTTGGATAGTGAACTATGAAGAATCAAATCTACTTCCCTCTTCCAGGATAAAGTTCCTGGGGATGTTTCTGGACTCTCAATTACAAAATACCTTTATTCCTCCAGAAAAAATACTAAATCTGAACTCTCTTATAAGAACCAGATTTACCAAAAGGAAAGTAACCATCAGAGCGGCAATTAAACTATTGGGACATATTCCAGCTGTTCCGTGGGCCCAATCCCATTCAAGACCACTCTAACATCTGATTTTAAGACAATGGAACAGATCCATACAACACCTGGACCACAGCATAGTATTATCACATGTAGTAAGGAAATCACTAAAATGGTGGTTAGTCAGGAAGCACCTTCAAAAGGGCATGGAATGGATTTTAGAACTTTACCAGACCATGACCACAAATGCCAGTGCTTGCGGGTACATGTAGCACAGTTGTCTTTTCAGGCGGTTTGGAATCAAAGGATGTCCCTAGAATCCTCAAATCTGAGGGAACTAACAACAGTTCTAGAAGCTCTAAAGGCCGCAAAACAATATGTAAAAGATACACACGTAAAGGCGTTCTCAGACAATATGACGACAGTAGCTTTCATTCAACAAAGGGGAACCAGGAGTCATTTCTCTGCCAAACAGCAGACAAAATTTGTCATTGGGCTGAGAAAAAACTTTGCTCTTTACAGGCAATTCACCTAAAAGGCAGTAATACCAGGAGAATGGGAGTTAGCTCAGGAAGCGTTCGCTCTATTAGTCCAGAAGTGGGGACTGCCACAAGGGGATTTGTTTGCATCCAGGCGAAACCGTAATATAAAAAGCTTTTGCTCTCTAAATCCCAAAGAGAGTCCGCTAGCGGTGGTTGCTTTCTCAATAAAATGGTAACAGACTCTAGGTTTTGCTTTCCCTCCTATACCCTTGCTACCTTCGAAAGATCCAGACAGAAAAATCCAGGACGATCCTGGTAGCCCCCTTCTGGCCAAAGAGGAGCTTGTTTTCCCTTCTAGAGGAGATGTGCCTGGGGGATTACCTGGAGTTACCCCTTACTTCCAGATCTGCTCAGCCAAGATTGACAGCTTGGATGCTGAACGGGCCATCTTAAAAGGGAAAGGAATTTCAGATAAGATTTATTTCTGAAAATGGTAAACATTGTGTCAGCCCAGATATTTTAGAATTTCATTAGAAATTATTAGATTTAGGTCTAAGCCCTTGTACTATAAGTTCAGGTGGCCGCACTAAGTACATTTTTTGACGTTCATCTATCAAAGATAACTTATTTTTAGATTCCCGAAAGCCGCATATAGAATTAAGCCCAAAATATTAAATTTGGTCCCTCCTTGGAACTTAAATCTGTGGCACCTCCTTTTGAGCCCATTGATCAGATATATATTAATCTCCTTACCTGGAAGTTTTTGGTGGCTATCTCCTCGGCCCGTAGGGTTAGTGAAATTCAAGTGTGATCTGCTGTCTTTCCATATTTTCAATCCTTTGATGATAGAATCATTTTTAAACTGTAACCACCTTTCCTACCCAAGGTGTCCTCTTCCTTCCATAGGTCTCAGGACATAATTATCCCCTCCTTTTGTGAAAATTCAGGAAAAAGAGTTCCACAATTTAGATGTTCGGAGGGCCGTACTTAATTACCTTCAGGTGATGGAACCATGAAAGAAATTATTATATATATATATATATTTTGCAGTTAGCTGCTCTCTTCCTTTTATTTAGGCCAGCAAAGACTTCCATATCTAGAAGGATTAAACAAGCTATTTCCAGATGTTACATCTCTATGCAGAAGAAGGTTCCGTCCAAGCTTAGGGCCCCACTCCACAAGATCTTTGTGGGTCTCAGAGAGATATTACAGGTGGTATTAGGTCCCTTCCTGGTAGCAGCTCTTTATGATGGCTCGAGAAGAAGGTTATGGCCACTAAACCCACTCTTAGGCCGCTATCCCAGATGTACAAAGAAATACTCTCCTCACTCCCTCCGGAGCTCCGTTTTGTGACCTCTCTGCGCCTTACGGAGCCGGAAAGAGCCTTTATCTTGGCACATTCGCACGGCTTTAACCGCTGCGTGAGGATTCAGGAGAATTCCTTCAAGCTCCTTAGTAGGTGGTATAAGACACCTGAATTCTTACATAAATTGAACCCGCAAGTTCCAGAAGCTTGTTGGAGGTGCGGCTTGGAAATTGGCTCTTTCTCACATATTTGGTGGACCTGCCAGAATATTCAGCCGTTTTGGAAACTAATTGAGCCTTTGATTAACCAAATATGCAATTCCAGGATTGTCCTGGATGCTAAACTTATTTTATTATGGTGCCTCAATACTACCCTCACCCCTGCCAAAAATAACCTTCCGACCATGTTGCTTACAGCAGCTAAGCTGCTTATTCCTTTCCTGTGGAAAAATGACTCTCCCCCGACTAGCCTTATGTGGACAGACAAGGTAGACCAGATGTACCGTTTTGAGGAGCTAGCACATTGGGAAACTAACTCACGTCCCCGCTTCCTGAAAATGTGGTCTCCATGGAAAACATATAGAAACTTTGCTTAGAAGAGCAGAATTCCCTACTTCCCTGTTCTCCCCCGTTCCATCCCTTCTTGTGTGTTCCCTCCCTATGTTTCCCGTCCCCTTGCTAACTCTTATTTTATGTTTGATAAACATGATTATATATAATGTTTGTACAGGATGTATATGTCGGACTCATATTGTGATTCATTGTCATTGAGCTGTAGTCATGTATAGGCATTTAGCCTCTGCTTTTTCTTTCAATAAAAAGAAATATGGTTAAGATCTTTGTCGGTCTCTTGGGCAGAGAGGGCATCAGCATCTATAGAACAGATCTGTAAAGCAGCCACTTGGAAGCGAGTCCACACTTTCACAAGGTATTATAAAGGTTGATGTTTCAGACACTATGGATTTGGCCTTTGGACTCAAGGTCCAGTCCTTAGTGGTCCCCCCTAAAAACAAGTCCTTTGTTAATTCTCAGAGGTGCCGTCGTGGAGACAACTGGGGAAAAGTGTTATTATACTTACCAGTAATATGTTTCCGGAAGTCTCCACGATGGCACCGGGGAATTTCCCTCCCTAAAAAAGGGTGTGGTATAAAGGTTGTTATTTCTAGATAGATTTTTGGTATGGTTCTCCTAGTGGTTCTTGGTAAGTCACTGAAGGTGGTAGAAGGGGTTTTTAACCTCTTTGCATGCTTTTCCTGTCCCTGGCGGGGAGGGGTCATTGTGCCGGCATACATACATAATTCCTCTGGGTAGCCATCTTATATGCTTCTGGCATATGTAAAAAAAAAAACTGAACTCTCATCTTCCCGAATCCTGGGTCACCTATGATATAGATGGACACTTTTATTACCACTACTCTTTGAGGCCGGCTATAAAAGGTGATAAAAGCTATACCAGGCCCAGCTCATCCTGTTCTTTAAGATAAGATCAGCTCGCTGTCAAGCCTGGCTGGAGCGTGATGTCATTAATTTCCAGGTCTGGTTTGAGGAGAGCTAATAGCCCTTAATTAGCTCTGGGCATAAAACCAGTCCACTTTCATATTTCATTTATGAATCAACTTATGCCCTTTCTGACACCAGATCCAGGCTCTATAGAGTATTGTGGTTAATTGGGTATCAAATATGACTAGAGGATGTGATTCCGTAGCTGACCTATGGGTGGTAGAAGAACTACAGGTCCCTGCATTACCGTGTGTGGTCTCATTCTGCATGTAAATAAATAAGGATCGCAAATATGTATTCTGTATAAAAATATGCCGATGTATCAGGGAGATACGAGCTTAAGTATAATACTCATTGTAGGAACTAAACTTTGATGGGGTCATAAAACACTTGGAGGCCAATCCCTAGGTTTCACAGTCACTCTGCTGCCATTGGCTGACAGGAGTAAGTCTCCTGCCCATGGGAGAGTGAGTAAGTCTCCTGCCCATGGGAGAGTGAGTAAGTCTCCTGCCCATGGGAGAGTTCATAATAATCTGTGCACAAGGACAGAGGAGAGAGACCCATGGAACATCACCAGACACTTAATTGGACATTGACGGAATATCCCTGTATCAGAAGAACTTTGAGGGTCTCCCCTGATACATACTGAAAAGGGGTTTGCAAGGATTCAAAAAGGACATATGAACGACCATCTGAAACCCTCCAGAGAAACTAAGTATTCTTTCATCTTTTTCCCTTTCATTTGAACTGTCGTGATCATTTATATTGTTATTATTATTCTGTAGATTTATAGTCATTTTCATTAGACTTGTATGCACTGCTTTTTACAGCTTATTAAAGATTATAAAATCTAAATAGCCAAGTCTTCCATATTCTAAGCTGCTGAACAACGTACCTTGCCTTTGAAGAGACGTTACCAGGTAGTTAGTTAAATTGCATTTAGGAATTGTAGTTGGGGGTGATTGACTGCGGTTGGTCAGTAAGTGATATCCGGTTCATCCACTGATCTGTGTGATAGTGAATTACCCGGATAGTCGGCTCGTGGACCGGGAACCCATGTGGTGGCAGTTACCGAAGTGTAGTGGGGAGTGTTAGCCGGAGGGTAATACCCCGGTCACGTGAGGTCTCTGTGTGTGCGCAGACTCCGTCACAGACCACTACGTCACAGCTGTGGGATCCGGAGCGATCGGATCCATAGTTTGTGACAGTCATCACTTTTTTGCTATATATATGTACAATGTTTTATGTGACATACATGTTTGAAAAAGGCTGTTTGACCAAAAAGCATCACACATCTGCCAGTATTCTGCTTATGGCAATAAAGTGAAGATTGCCTTGCATCCAAAGAAAGTGCTGATCCCCTTTTACTTGGATGTATGGGTCTGGAACCCAGGATATGAGCACCACCTCCTTCTAGAGTACTGACTAGTTATCGCTACAAACTGCTACAGCACTGATGTCCCCACACTGTGTCTGGTAATGCATCTTGGCTGGCATCAAGTGAATGAGCCTCAGCTAAAACACCATACACAGCCCCAGGACAAGAGTGGAAGTGTTTTTTGGAAGAAACCAGCCATAGTTTTCTAAAGTGATAAAGGACCCTACATGCATGTCCAGCTATCCGGCTCAGTTCCCTTCTGGTAGGAAGCAGGAAATGCCGGAGGGGAACTGTGCCAGAACTGATCGCATTGTTTTCTATGGGATCGTGCACATGAGTTGAGATGTACACAATCCCATAGAAACAGCATGCAGCATATGTGGGACTGGCCTAAACTGTCAAAAGCTGGCCTGTACATATTTCCAAACTTTTCCAAGTTCTCTGCCTTCCATGTTAGAAATGGGTTTCTTAGGTGGACACTTAGTGTATGATAGATAATACCATAGCTGCCAATATAGGTCCTGTCCCCCATGACCATCCCAAAACACCCAGACTGTAAATTTCCACAAACTCCCTTTGCATCAGTCCTGACATCACATAACACACACTTCACATATGGACAGTACCTGCAGTGGCTGAGTTTCGGGGACAGGGTTAGTTTTGGCAAGTGCCAACATTTCCTTTATCTGATAAAAGGCATAAGCAAGGTTGACCCAAGGAGACGAGCTTATCCCCCAGGCTGGTCTGTTGACATCCTCTTGTTCCTCCTGGTGCCTCGTCTTTTTTGCGGGAAGTTTGACTTGAACACTCGGCATAATGTTCTCAGCGTGCTGTGGTACAAGGTTGATAGTTGCTATGGGAACTGGGCTGGAGGGAACAGGAATCCTTTCCGCCAGCATAGATGAATCTGCAGTAAAATCATGGTGTTAGGGACATTAAGGAAGACATCTGGAATATCAGAGAAGGAAACCACATTAAACCAATCACATTCATTCTGGTTGGCAGCAAAAGACAAATAGCCAGGAACTGGGTGGATCACTAACGCAGAGATAACAGTGGTGGTGCCTACTTCTCTGGGCAAGGAGCTACTTTCTATTAGCACTGTAACTCTGACCGAACATACATTTCTGACACTAGAAGAGGGAATTAAAAGAATTCTGTCATTAGGTTTGACCCCTGAAAATGACTTACTGCCTTAAATAGGTAGGGTGGAAAACTGATAAATGGATATTCTAGTAACCTCAAGTTATACCCCACCAATCCCGAAAACGGGGTCCCTCCCCATCCTGATGTGGTATGTCGAGAAGGTGTCCTGCCATTCCATTCCTTCTCCATGTTACTGCCAGAGATTACCAAGAGCAGGCGGAGGAGATGAGGAGCATTCAGTGCAGAGAGCCCAGGACACGGACGTGATGTGGTGAAAGGAAACCCCCTTTCCTTGGTCATACAGCTAGTATGACCAGGGCCGGCGTCATAACCAGGCATCCCCGGGCAAGTGCCGGGGCCCAATGCTCCTGGGGGGGCCCACTGAGCTGCTATGAGCACTTCCATCAATACAGATAGGAGCTCTCACTGCTGTCACTTCACTTACGCAGTACCCCTTTGGTGGGGCCCTCTGAGCTGCAGAGACTCAGACACGCCCCCTCTACACAGGACACACCCCCTCTACACAGGACACGCTGCCTGAGGAGAGAGACCCAGGGCTGGAGCTGGAGCAGAGAAGTGTGAAGACAGTCTGTGAGTGAGTCTGCACTGTGACTGTCTCTTGTCTGTGGGACAGAAGGGGGGGGGGGGGGGGGAATCTTCGATCGGCTGCTGCTTCATTCTATTTAGTTGTGTTACTGTTTTATTAAGCAGTTTGTCTCCATGACACCTGCCCCCCCCCCCCCCCCCACATATCCTGTCCTATCTCATCCTCATGGGGCCCCTGCTGTCTCCTTTCCTCCCTCATGTATCCAGGGCTCCTGTTTCACCCTCCTATCTCCTACTGCTGCCCTGCACAGACCTCCTGCCCCTACTTCTTGTATGAATCCCCCTCAGAGCCCCTTCCCCCTACTTGCTGTGTCCACCCTTCCTGTCCATCCAGGGCCCCTGTCTCACTCCTCTGCCTCTCATTATGGTGGCATCTGAACAGCATTCACTATAAGGACCTTCTAACGTCACAGGGTCATGTGACTGTGCCCCCCACCCCGTACTGGGCCCCTTTATACCCTGCATTGTGCCCTCTTACCACACCCTGTGCAGTGCCCATAGTCATTCCCTGTACTGTGCCCTCTTATACCCTTTTATCCGGTCACTGTATGGTGGTTTTATCATTGTATGGCGGTGTTATCACTATATGGCGGTGGTATCCAATAACTGCATGGCCATAACTGTATCCCCTTCCCTGCCCACACCACTTTTTTTAGACCTGGCATGAGCGGGAAAAGATACAGATTGCAGTGCTAAGGACCTTTGCGCCACAATCTGTGTCAGAAATACGCCTCATATAGACGTATTTCTATATAATAAATGACCCCCTAATTGTATTATTATTTGGGGGTAGCGCTAATATCTTTATATTATATAGATTCTAGTGTATTATACTGTGTCCTGTATTTCCCAGTAGAAAATGATCCTTGGGAAGCCGTGTCCTCACCCCTGACCACCAGGACCAGGTAGCGCTCTGTCAGTACATGGCGGCCTCCCCTCTCCGCCACGCTGCTCCGCTGTGTACTGGTGCTTATTCTGACATTAGGGCTGGGTTCACATCCCATTAGTGCCATCCATTTAATGTATACCAAAAATGTATGCGTTAACAGATGCCTCAGACTGATGCCGTACAGCGGCGTCCGTTCACCATACAATCTTCAGACTGATGCCGTACAGTGGCGTCCGTTCACCATACAGTTCCATTGTAAAAAAACATATACGTTAACGTATGCATTTTTTACTTGACTCTGCAGGATACAAAAACGTGGAGTGCTGCACATTTGTATACATCAAACCGTAGGAAAAACGTGATGTGAACACACATTGGGGGGGAGGGGGGCGTACTAAAATTGGCTGTGGGGCCCAGTCAGTTCTAGCTACATCACTGCACATCTCCTTCTCTCTTCCAGGCCTGGCTCACTGCTGCAGCAGGAGCCAGGCCATGAGGAGAGGAGCGCAGGGAGCTGCGGTTAGTGAATGACAGGACCACCAGCTCCCCTGCAATGATCGGCATGTGAGGGGGCCACTGGGGGGTCATTCATCACACTGTGAGGGCCCCTTACACAGTATAATGACTCCCAGTGCCCCCCATTTAGTATAATGATCCCCATTGACACTCCATTTAGCATAATGACCACCAGAGCCCCCATTAAATATAATAACCCCTCGTGCCCCCTCCATACAGTATAACCCCCAGTGTGGGGGCGACTGGGGGTCATTATTCTGAATGGAGGGTCACTGTGGTGTCATTATACTGTGAGGGCCCTTTACATAGTATAATGACCCCCAGTGTCCCCCATTTAGTATAATGATCACCAATGACCCTCCATTCAGTATAATGACCCCCCAGAGCCCCCTCCATACAGAATTCCCCAAGTGTGGGGGCTACTGGGGGTCATTATTCTGAATGGGGGCGACTGGGGGTTATTATTCTGAATGCAGGGCCACAGGTGGTCATTATACAGTGGGGGGGGGGGGGAATTGGGGGTTCATTATACTGTGTGAAGGGCCACTAGTAGTCATTATACTGTATAGGGGCCACTGGGGGTCATTATACCATGTGGGAGCCACAGGGGGACATGTCAATGTAAAAAAATGCCTCATGGGGGCCCACCGGGATTTATCGCCCAAGGGCCCACATGAACCTGGAGCCGGCCCTGAGTATGACCATTCACCTAGTCATGTCCAAACTGCTCTACACCTCACTAATCGACCACTGTAAGCCGTTTTCAGTGGTGTCCCATTACCGTAATAACAAGACAAAGACATGGCTACATCACATGCACAGTAAATTGAAAGCTTATTAGCAATCGGTCATCAATAAAAGATAGAAATTTGAGCTTTAGACACACCATTACCATGTAAATTTTTGATGCATTGCTCATATATGACCATGCATTCTCACTGCAACATGGCTCCATTCAAGTAAATAAAGCTACACAGCAGTTTCATGCACAAGAGGTGGCTGCGAGCACCACTGTACAGGGGCACAAAGTGATCATATACCAATAACATATCCTAGTCATGTGCCATCCATGTAACAGTCGGAAACCAGACACTCTCTAATCCAGTCTCAACAAATCTGCATTCTCTTGGCTTTCCTAAGGTGGAATTTGCAAAAGCTTTAGCCATCGTTTTTTTACAGAGTAAAGGCTCATGCACATTTTTTTGTCCGCATCCAATCTGCATTTTTTGCAGCTCAGGTGTGCTAGGGCTGCACGATATGGGAATTTTGTGCGATTGCGACTAGGGCCCTAAAAATTGCGATAACGGTATGCGATGCAATATTTTAAGGGAATTGTGCTAGAGGTCTATTTGCTTGGATTTTCAAGGCAAAAGCACACACAAATTACTGATAATGCTGAAATGTAGTTATGCTCAACTCAAGAACTGAAATAAAACATATTTTAATAAATTAAATAGCATTTGCATTACTGCAAAAGCACAAAATACAAAACTTGCCATTTTCTTAATAGCACTGCACAGAACAGATAAATAAAATAGAATAGATATAAGAACATAAGATTTTACGAACACTGAACAAACAGGAACTTTTTAAAGAACACCATAGTCAGCAGCAGCAATATAAGGTAATATACCATATTTTTTGCACTATAAGACGCACCTGCCCATAAGACACACCTAGGTTTTTGAGGAGGAAAATAAGAAAAAGAAATGTTTTGAACCAAAAGGTGTGCTTTTGGTGGGTTTTGAACTTATGGTGGTCTGTGGATGACACTGTTGAGGGGGGGGGGGGGGAGATAGGTGGATGGCACTGTTATGGGGGCATCTGTGGATGACACTTTTATGGGGCCATCCACAGATCCCCCCCATAACAATGTCCCTGCAGTATGAATGACCCCCAATACAGGGGCTGGGGGCCGGCATCTTGATTAGGAATGACAGCGGGGACCGGTGCAGTCCCTGTATTGTAATGCACCAGACCCGCTCACTGTTGTATAATCTTATCTAACCTGTAGGCATTGTTAAAATATAATAATCATGTGTAATCCAGCTGTATTACTTACAACTAAGTTGAATAGCAGAAAGGAGGGAGGAGGCAGGCCGGGAGGACAGGCGGGCGACGCGTCACTTAACGTTACGCGCCCGGGCCGCCTGCTTAATTTGTAAAGTAGGCGACGCAGGTGCATGACGTAGTGAGTAGCGCGCCACCCGCCCGCCCTCCCTCCTCTCTGCTACAGAACTTAGTAACCGGTGCATTAGAATACAGGGACTGCACCGGTCCCCGCTGTCATTCCTAATCCAGATGCCGACCCCCAGCCCCTCCTCCCTCTGTTGATACACCCGCCGACCGCACTGTGCGGCATCGCGGCGGCCATGTATCATTGTAGGTAATAGCAGCATTTTTGTTTCGGCCAAATCGCCATATCGCAATCGCTGATTATCGCGATACGATTGCTTTGGCGATATATATCGTGCAGGCCTGATGTGGACCTATTCACTTCAATGGGACTGCAAAAAACGTGGACAGCACACTGTGTGCTGTCGGCATCCGTATGTCTATTCTGTTGCAAAAATATAGAACATGTCCTATTCTTGCCTACATTACGGACAAGGTTAGAACTGTTCTATTATATGTCCTGACTTTCCGTTCTGCAAAATGTGGATTGGACACGCCTGGTATTTGTGTTTCGCGGATCCACAATTTGCAGACCACAAAGATTGTTAGTCGTGTGCATGCTTCTGGGTCTGTGTGGCTGTGCTGTAAAATATAGGACATGCCCAATCTTTGACTGCAACATGCGGATTGTGGACCTATTGAAGTTAGTGGGTCTGCACTGTGGTGCGGAATGCACACAGCCCATGTCCGCTGTCCGTAAAAGACACGGCCGTGTGAATGCTGCGTACTGCACAGCTGATCGTGATTAACACTTAAAATTTGTTAATACAGAAATACAGGGAAGGAACAGTTTGCAGCATACCTTCTTCTTTCTGAGGAACTGCTACCCACTGAATCAGTGCAAAGAGAAGGAGAATGACCAAAGAAGCCATACCGATCCCCCTGAATGTTTCTGCAGCACCTGGAATGGCAAAAACACACATGGCAGATAGATCTAGAAGTATCAACACCCAAACCTGTTACCATGAAAAGGCAGCATGTAATAGAGACCAATAGAGATCCAGCGTGAGTTATAAAAGCATAACCCTTTACTATATAACATCTGTTATTAATACATCGTCTGCATGTAAACTGCTTACGCGTTATGACTGACTGTAGCTCATTCCATATATAGGTGCATAATGACTGGTTCAGCTATGCGATTATTAGCATGTGTGTCAAACTACTACTAAAGCTGGATAACAAGGATTTAAAGGAGTATTTCAGTTATGGAATGTCAAGTCGACTACCTGCTCCAGTAGAAATGAATAGAGTAGCATGGCGCTTTTCCAACCAGCCACTCACTCCATTTCAGGGGGCTCCACAGGGTACCCAGCCCCTGTTCTTGTGATTGGTAGGGGTTCCCAGCATTAGGACCCCCAGTGATCTGATAGTTATCCCAAGGACTTTCTATAGCCAGAATACCTCTTTAAATGCACCCACAGAAGGAGCTGAGCACAATTAAGTATAGCTAACAATGTACATACAAAAACAGCCAATATATAGCATTTAAATATCTCTGATCCACGAAGTTATAAATATACATACATTAATAATGAAACATAAGATCATTCAAACATGTAGGAACATGTACAGTCGTGGCCAAAAGTTTTGAGAATGACACAAATATTAGTTTTCACAAAGTTTGCTGCTAAACTGCTTTTAGATCTTTGTTTCAGTTGTTTCTGTGATGTAACGAAATATAATTACACGCACTTCATACGTTTCAAAGGCTTTTATCGACAATGATATGACATTTATGCAAAGAGTCAGTATTTGCA
Organism: Bufo gargarizans; assembly: GCF_014858855.1. Classification (NCBI taxonomy): domain Eukaryota; kingdom Metazoa; phylum Chordata; class Amphibia; order Anura; family Bufonidae; genus Bufo; species Bufo gargarizans. The sequence goes on from NC_058087.1 coordinate 102,109,360, forward strand.
GTGTTGGCCCTTTTTCAGGACCTCTGCAATTCGACTGGGCATGCTCTCAATCAACTTCTGGGTCAATTCCTGACTGATAGCAACCCATTCTTTCATAATCACTTCTTGGAGTTTGTCAGAATTAGGCCTCATGCACACGACAGTTTATTTTCACGGTCCGCAAAAACGGGGTCCGTAGGTCCGTGACCGTTTTTTCGTCCGTGGGTCTTCCTTGATTTTTGGAGGATCCACGGACATGAAAAAAAAGTCGTTTTGGTGTCCGCCTGGCCGTGCGGAGCCAAACGGATCCGTCCTGAATTACAATGCAAGTCAATGGGGACGGATCCGTTTGACATTGACACAATATGGTGCAATTGCAAACGGATCCGTCCCCATTGACTTTCAATGTAAAGTCAGGAGTCCCTTTACTTTCACAATTGCATTCATATAATGCAGACGGTGGCTCCGTTCAGAGCGGATCCGTCTGCATTATATTGTTAAAACATTTCTAAGTGTGAAAGTAGCCTCAGACGGATCCGTCCAGACTTTACATTGAAAGTCAATGGGGGACGGATCCGTTTGAAAATTGAGCCACAGTGTGTCATCTTCAAACGGATCCGTCCCCATTGACTTACATTGTAAGTCTGGACGGATCCGCTTGCCTCCGCACGGCCAGGCGGACACCCGAACATAACTTGAAGCGTCCCCATCACCATGGGAACGCCTCTATGTTAGAATATACTGTCGGATATGAGCTACATCGTGAAACTCAGATCCGACAGTATATTCTAACACAGAGGCGTTCCCATGGTGATGGGGACGCTTCAGGTTAGAATATACTGAAAAACTGTGTACATGACTGCCCCCCCACCCTCCCTCCCTCTATTGTAATAAATCGTTGGTGGCACAGTGTGCGCCCCCCCCCCTCCCTCTATTGTAATAAATCGTTGGTGGCACAGTGTGCGCCCCCCATCGCTCCCCCCCTCCCTCTATTGTAATAAATCGTTGGTGGCACAGTGTGCGCCCCCCCATCGCCGCCCCCCTCCCTCCCTCTATTGTAATAAATCGTTGGTGGCACAGTGTGCGCCCTTCATCGGCCCCCCCTCCCTCTATAGCAGTAACAACATTGGTGGCAGTGTGCGGCCTCCCATCCCCCCCCCCCCAATCATTGGTGGCAGCGTAGTTCCGATCGGAGTCCCAGTTTAATCTCTGGGGCTCCGATCGGTAACCATGGCAACCAGGAAGCTACTGCAGCCCTGGTTGCCATGGTTACTTAGCAATAGTACAATAGTAGAAGATTCATACTTACCTGCTTGCTGCTGCGATGTCTGTGACCGTCCAGGAGCTCCTCCTACTGGTAAGTGACAGTTCTTTAGCAATGCGCCGCACAGACCTGTCACTTACCAGTAGGTGGAGCTCCCGGCCGGACACGAACATCGCAGCAGCAAGCAGGTAACTATGAATCTTCTACTATTGTACTATTGCTAAGTAACCATGGCAACCAGGACAGCAGTAGCGTCCTGGTTGCCATGGTTACCGATCGGAGCCCCAGCGATTAAACTGGGACTCCGATCGGAACTCCGCTGCCACCAATGATCGGGGGGGGGGGGTGAGTTGGGAGGCCGCACACTGGCCACCAATGTTGCTACTGCTATAGAGGGAGGGGGGGCCGATGGGGGGGGGCGCACACTGTGCCACCAACGATTTATTACAATAGAGGGAGGAAGGGGGGGCCCGATGGGGGGCGCACACTGGCCACCAAGCTATTATTACAATAGAGGGAGGGAGGGAGGGGGGGGGCCACACTGGCCACCAATGATATTCAAACTGGGGAGGGGGGGGGGTCTGCCCCCTGCTGCCTGGCAGCCCTGAGCTCTTACAGGGGGATATGATAGTACAATTAACCCCTTCAGGTGCCGCACCTGAGGAGTTAATTGTGCTGATCACGGCCCCCTGTAAGAGATCGGGTGCTGCCAGGCAGCAGGGGGCAGTCATGTACACAGTTTTTCAGTATATTCTAACTAGAAGCGTCCCCATCACCATGGGAACGCTTCTGTGTTAGAATATACTGTCGGATATGAGTTTTCACGAAGTGAAAACTTAGATCTAAAAAAGCTTTTATGCAGACGGATCCGAAGATCCGTCTGTATGAAAGCAACCTATGGCCACGGATCACGGACACGGATGCCAATCTTGTGTGCATCCGTGTTCTTTCACGGACCCATTGACTTGAATGGGTCCGTGAGCCGTTGTCCGTCAAAAAAATAGGACAGGTCATATTTTTTTGACAGACAGGATTCACGGATCACAGCCTCGGCTGCAAAACGGTGCATTTTCCGATTTTTCCACGGACCCATTGAAAGTCAATGGGTCCGTGAAAAAAAAACGGAAAACGGCACAACAGCCACGGATGCACACAACGGTCGTGTGCATGAGGCCTTAGTGGGTTTTTGTTTGTCCACCCGCCTCTTGAGGATTGACCACAAGTTCTCAATGGAATTAGGATTTGGTGAGTTTCCAGGCCATGGACCCAAAATGTCAACGTTTTGGTCCCGAGCCACTTAGTTATCACTTTTGCCTTATGGCACGGTGCTCCATCGTGCTGGAAAATGCATTGTTCTTCACCAAACTGTTGTTGGATGGTTGGAAGAAGTTGCTGTTGGAGGGTGTTTTGGTACCATTTATTCATGGCTGTGTTTTTGGGCAAAATTGTGAGTGATCCCACTCCCTTGGATGAGAAGCAACCCCACACATGAATGGTCTCAAGATGCTTTACTGTTGGCATGACACAGGACTGATGGTAGCGCTCACCTTTTCTTCTCCCTTGTGCTCGTCAACATTCTCACCGAGTTAACAAGACGATTACTGAAATGATCTCAGCAGGTCCTTTAATGACAGCAATGAAATGCAGTGGAAAGGGGATTAAGTTAATTTTCATGGCAAAGAAGGACTATGCAATCCATCTGATCACTCTTCATAACATTCTGGAGTATATGCAAATTGCTATCATAAAAACTTAAGCAACAACTTTTCCAATTTCCAATATTTATGTAATTCTCAAAACTTTTGTCCACGACTGTATATTAACAGTTAAGATCCAGAAAGATTCTCGGTCTAGCAGATGTTGTTTGATGTCCCCACCCCTAGATGGAATTCTCACCCATATGATTCCACATACCCTGAAAGAGGCAACCTTGCCTCCATGACATTCTCTAAAGTTTTTTTGCTGCTACAGAAATGCTGTGATTGTTATTTTTTGCTACATCATGTGAAAAAATGCTCTAAAATGTGTGTTGTGCACCAACTGGATGTACTGCCTACATACTGTTTACTGCAAAAGTGCAGTAACTACTGACTCCATGTTAAAATTAATGTCTAACATGAGTACACACTCTGCAACATCTAAAAGATCCCATGCAATGCAAACAGGTTGTGTGTGAATTAGGTGAAGGAAGACAACTAGGAGAAACCTATCGCCCTATAGAGGGTGCATTTCTATATACAATTTACAACCATTATGTAAAAGTTGTTCTAATTCATCATCTTCAAATAATAGAGGCAAATATCACAATGCCAGATTCTAGGACAAATAGGAAAGTCAATGGTGCTTTTGTTCGGTGATTAGAATGTTCTTGGTGAGACATTTTGGTGGATTTATTAGTGTCTTGCTTCTGCAAGCATATGAAAATATTCTGAATTCTTTATAATTGTTTCACCCAGGAAAATGGCTCTCAGTGTGTGTGTTGGATGATTTGTATGGGCATGTAATGTAGTGCTTCCAGAGATCTCCTTTCTATAGGTAGAAGTTACTGTATTCTTGTGTGTTCCACTCTCTCAGAAGATTCAAATCTAAGAAAGTAATCTATGTTGAAGATTATATGTTAAATTGCAGATTGTAACTGTTCTTATTTAAAGAAAATTTGGGTCAGGTGCAGCACAACCAGGAAGGTCCAGGCTTGAAGGCAAGTTTATTGCTTTTATTAATTTATAGTTTCCACAGATTCTGCGTTTCTGGGCGGGAACTGTTCCTCCCTCAGATCAGGAAACAAATTATTTTTGGGGTTCGTCAGGAGTCATGGATATTGTCAGAGTGCTGTGTTTTCAATTCTAAACAGAAGCCAGAGTACAGATGTGAAAAAAGCCTTAGGTGGTTGGTGTTCCCTGTACTGTATTTGTATACAGACTAGAACATTATGGAGGTATCATAAAGGGACAGCATACAGAGTCCATGAACACTAACCTTCAGGGCATAAATAAAAACGCAATATGGTAAGGATGTACATTCTAGAAATTGGTATCACTAAGAAATATGCTTGTTTTATCTGCTTTTGTATCTAAAGTACATAGTAATAGTTTGTAAGGCTAACAAAAATTATGTCCATTAGTTCAGATTATTATTCTACATAATTCTGGGGAAAAAAAACATAAGGTAGAAGCCAAATGTTCCTAATTTTAGGGCAAAAAAATACTTCCAGACTCAAATCAGAATAATTAGAAAATATAAGGTACAACTCCTGTTCAGATATTTTACCCTCTAGCGCTGCAAAATCCAGGACACAAGTGAGTAGAAATAGTCCACGAAGCATCATGGCGAAACCCGGGTCCGGCACTGTGTACTTGTTTTAACTTGCTCCAAAACTTGCCTTCTTTACCTTGAAGAGTGTGGAGTTTGGTGATATCCTGCCAAAGTGGTGCTCATTTTGGGATCCTGCTTGTGCAAGATTTAACATAAGCAGTAAAGCACCCTGTCCGTCTGTGTGGTCTAGTGAACGACATCCAAGGTGTGCAGTTCCTGGGTGGATGACAGCGCTGAGCCTGCTTTTTACGCCTAATACCATCTGAGTCTTGTGAGTATAACCTGTTATCAGGTGACACTCCTTTTGAGAAGTTACTACACCATAGTGCAGTTTTTATTTTATTTCAGATTTCCACACCACAGCTGTGTTTGAGGTGCATGGATGAACCTATTTGACTGAAGATTTCCATAGACAATAGAACACATATATCATTTTTGGACTTTTAAACATACTCTCCTGCAGCGCAATCTTTTTTTCCTATTTCAAATCAGAATAACTCCCTGGATCAACAACCCTTATCCAGAAATGTAATGACTATAGCCTGTAATATTATTAAACTCCAGAAATACAAGCCCGTCTTGAACTCTTTTCGTGAATTCACCATCACCACCTCCTCGGGCAGGGAGTTCCAGAGAAGTACTATTCACCCTAAATATAGTTAAACATTACGAATGTTCACATGACTATTACTACATAAATGATTCTATCACGTTAATATTCACATTAGAAAGTCCCATATCTCATGTTTATAGTGCATAGACATCACAAAAGTTTAAAAAGGATTTCCAAGATCATAAAAAAATTTGGACAAGCCCTACAAACGGCTTAGGGTGGGTTCACATCACGTTTTTCCTGTCCGTTTAATGTATACAAAAGATGTATACGTTTAACGGATGCCTCCGACTGATGCCATACAGTTCCATTGTAAAGAATTTTTTTATTTTTTTTTACCAGACAGAACATGGTGTGCTGCGTTTTTGGATCCGTTTTTTCCCAACGTGTCAAACGGAGGCATAAAACGTGATGTGAACCCAGCCTTAAAACATGTTATATTAACCCCATTCTGCAGCACTGGACTGATTCTCCTACTACTGTCCTGTGCTGAGAAAGGGCAGCCAAACACTACCCTCAGCGGTCTATCACTGAGAACAGTAAGATTTCTAAATAACTCTGAGATCCCCTTTGATTGTTGCCACATCTTGATCTACCCTCAAAGACAATTCCAGCTCAGATTCTGACCCCAATTGGGTTTGCATGGGTCAAAAATCAGCAAAATACATATTATACAGATTAGACTGGTTAATTTAATTAATTACACATATATACTAGGTTAGATTGTTGCGCGAGTTCACTTTTCAGGGAGGATGTTCCATGGTGTATCTAGAGGCAAGTGATCTTTTTAGTCTACTCTCCCTCTCTTCATTTGTAAGTTCACTGCAATGGCATCAGATTAAAAATTGTAATTCTGAGAATTAGAAGGTTATGTTTTAATGGTAGCCTACTGTAATACATTATCTTAAGTTGATCTCCTAATGTTTGAGAGCATCTGCTGGGACTATATTTCTTAGGCCCTTTGGTTCGCTCATAAAGAGGTCCTTCCCTTCACCATAACAAATTATCCACCATTCTGCTTGTCCATTTAATATTAGACAGGTAAAACAAATGAGCCAGTAAGGGGCCCAGGGGGGTGTCATTCTTGCAGGAAGGAGCCCAGGCATGCCCCCTGCCACAATGTGTCCACCCACCCCTCCTCCATAACATTCAAGCCATAACTCTGCCCCCCTTTTCCCTGCTCCCAGCATGAGGGTGGGCTTGGGCACTAGCAGAAGGCGTGCCTGGGCTCCTTCCTGCAAGAGTGACGCCCCTCTTGACACCTTACTGACTCATTTGCATACCAAATAAACTAGATTTTGAGAAGATAGAAAAAATCTAATGCTGAAACAACGGCACATCTGGAAATAAGGTACTAAGTGCTATTAGGCCATGGCTTTACTTCAATAGTGATTATGCTGGTGAAATATTTCCTTTAATGGAGGCGCATGTAATGTAACTCCATCCATCAGCAACTTCTATAAAATGCAATGAGCCTAAACCATTTTCTTTTGGGAAGCAACTCTTGAAAGACCAGGAAACTACGGAAGGCTAATTGCATTTCAATAGGAGGAGCTAATGGATGGGGTAGCCTCACATGACCCTCTATCTCTTGCCAATTTCTTAACAGGAGTGGTGTACTGTCACAGGAGAAGATTTTGCTAACTAAGCAAAGCAAAGAAAGGCAAACATTTTTTAAGATGATAAGACACACTTTTTTTTAGCAAGAAAAAAAAATATCTTGCTAAAAAGTGCCTGCGTCTTAAAGTCCACAGTCAGGGTGGTCCAGCAGTGCCAGGCCCCCTGACTGCTTCTGTAACGACTTGCAGTGCTCCCTCTGCCATGCTCACATATGCCAGAACTGATGTCTGCATCAATGCGCCTCTGGTATCCAATAGTCTAAGCAGGCTTCCGGGTACAGTCCTCAGAAGACGCTTAGAACAAGATCACTGAGCTGCCTGGTGACGTCAGCCATAGCTCAATCAGCCTCACTTCAGAAGTTTGCGACTAGCTGGACCAACATTGTAATCTCATTCTACACAGGTAATCTACAAAGGTTTCACTATGGGTGAGTCTTGCACAATTTTAACTCCAGAGGATGCTGGGCGCTCAGTTGGCTGCAAACGGGGTGCTGACATGAAACATGGAGGAACCCAAGAGAAGAAGCCTCCGGCCCTGGGAATTCTTCTCAGCATGGATGAATGGTGTGTGCATTGTTAGGTTTGACCTTGAGCTTGGCAAGGCTATTAAGGTAATGTTGTGTATTATGACAGTGGGACAGAATATCTTCTACCTATTGCAAGGGCAGGAATAAAGACTAGCAGGCTTATCATTCTAGGGGCATCAGAATAGAAGAGAAAGGTGGCAATGGAGGACTGTTTTAACAGATGGCAGTGCTCCAGACTAAAAAATAAACTAAGCTGAAAAAACATTAGGAGCCAGATTCAATTTTTAGGCGCCAAATTGAAAATCGATAATTATAATAAATTAATTAAAAGAAGACTTGGAGAAGAGGAGACTCAGGTGGTCACAGTAACGAGACCAGCACTACATATAGGAGAATACAGCACCACATACCTCTTACATCCAGTGACATCTCCTGTGAAGTAGACCTTCTCTTTCCTCTTCTCCATTTGACCCAGACCTTCATGACAAAGTCTTTCAGCCGCATCTCGTCTCTACAGAGTTTGTTACAGAAAAGTTAAAAAAAATTATTTTTCCATCAACCTCCCCATCCTGGTGTCGCAACAATGTCATCCTGCTGCCATTCCCAATACTGTGCCCGTGGTGCTCCCCAATGCCCCAGGTACTATATTGCTGAAAAAATAGTGACCCCACTAGAAATAATGTCCCTATAGTGTCTACAGCAATTATAAATGCCAGAGTGCCAGCCCAGTTATAATAATAAAACCTTAAATAATTCCCCACACACACACACTGCCCGCACATAGTAATTTCCACCCTTAATGCCCCCATATAGTAATTTCCCCACACATAGTAATTACTCCCCCACTGCACCCACAGTAGAAATATGCTCCACAGTAGTAATTTCCTCTAGTGCCCCCCTTACGGCCAGCAATGTCCCCACAGTGGCCCCCTTACGGCCAGCAATGTCCCCACAGTGTCCCCCTTACGGCCAGCAATGTCCCCACAGTGTCCCCCTTACGGCCAGCAATGTCCCCACAGTGGCCCCCTTACGGCCAGCAATGTCCCCACAGTGGCCCCCTTACGGTCAGCAATGTCCCCACAGTGACCCCTTTAAGGCCAGCAATGTCCCTACAGTGGCCCCATTACGGCCAGCAATGTCCCCACAGTGGCCCCCTTACAGCCAGCAATGTTGGCACTTAAAAAAATATAGAAAAAGAAAGAAAAAAAGCTAAAATCTAATACTCACCTGTGTCCTTTCGCTGGCGCTCACTAGCTGCTGGTACTGCCCAGGATGATGTGACGCACAGCCTGCACTGGGATTTCACTACCAAATAGACCAGGTCTATTTGGTAGTGATATCCCAGCACAGCAATTAGGTGTGTAGCCTGTAGCATAGGTGATCGGCTGCAGGGCAAGTAATTATTGGCTCCCATGCACCGCCGCAATGGTCAGCTACAGCGCGGCAGCCCTGTCGCAAATGAAGACAAGGCTAAAAAGTCTTGTCGCCATCTGCAAATTTTAAGGTGCATTGGTGACAGAAAAATTGTGATACATTGTCCTAGAGTGGGAGAGTGGGACAAAAAAATAAAGTGAAAAAAAGTAAAAAATAAAAATAAAAAAAATGTCCTTTTCCCAAAATAAAGTAGAAACAAATTGTAAAAAAATAGGGAAAAAATAAAAGACATTAGATAGCGCTGCATCCGTATCGACCAGCTCTATAAAAATATCATATGACCTCACCCCTCAGGTGAACACCGTAAAAAAAACACCTTTTTTTTTCCACCTTACATCACTAAAAGTGCAAGGTTTATATTAGTAAGCAACTATCAGGTGCTGAAATCCAGAAAATTATGACAAATTTTCAATACACTGAATGGCACCTGCTTAGTGACCTGAAGGGGAAATTGGGTAACTTGAAAGTAACTCAGCCATCCTAAAAGGGAATCTTTAGCAATTTTCAGATATTGAGCAGTGTTATCTGGGACAAGTGCACATCCAGAGGGGGGGAGGGGGGGGGATGGGCAAGGCTATTGGTTTTGGACAGGGACTACTGTTATGTGAAGCAGAATATGTTACTGTATTCTTCTGTACAAGATTGATTCAAAAACATGTAAATATTTTGATTCTTCTTTTCTTTTGTACTTCAGTGCAGTGAAAATCATGCTATGCTTTAAGATGCATCTCTCAGAAAATAAATTGTTATTTAAAAAAAAAAAAAAGTGCAACACCAAGCAATCAAACAGGCGTATCATACCCCAAAATAGTACCAATCTAACAGTCCCCTCATCCCGCAAAAAATAAGCCCCTACCTAAGACAATTGCAGAAGAAAAAAAAAAACATGGCTCTGAGACTATGAAGACACTAAAACATGATTAGTTTTTTTGTTTAAAAAATGATATTATTGTGTAAACCTTAGATAAATTATACAAGTATACATATTATTTCCACATCTGTAACGACCTGATCTATAAAAATATCCCCTCAACTGAAAACAGTAAAAAAAATAGAAATTGTGTCAAAAGCCATTTTTTAATTTGTAATACCAAGCAATCAAAAAGTCATGCGCACCCCAAAATAGTACCAAACAGTCATCTCATACGGAAAAAAATGAGACCCTACATAAGACAGTCGCCCAAAAAATAAAATAAAACTATGGCTTTCAGAATATAAAGACACTAAAAAAATCTTTTTTTTCAAAAATGCTTTATTATGTAAAACAAACAAAAAAAAAAGTATTCATATTTGGTATTGTCACTTCTGTAACAACCTGCTCTATAAAAATACCACATGACCTAACCTGTCATTGTTACCTTGCCTCACAAAAAGTGTAATACAGAGCAACCGAAAATCATATGTACCCTAAAATAGTAACAACAAAATTGCCACCTTATCCCGTAGTTTCAAAAATGGGGTCTTTTTTGGGAGTTTCTACTCTAGGGGGGCATCAGGGGGGCTTTAAATGTGACATGGCATCTTAAAATTATCCTAGTGAAATCTGCCTTTCAAAAACCATATGGCGTTCCTTTCCTTCTGCACTCTGCCGTATGCCTGTACAGCAGTTTACGACCACATTTGGGGCATTTCTGTAAACTACAGAATCAGGGCAATAAATGTTGAGTTTTGTTTGGCTGTTTACTTTGTTACTGGAAAAAATGGATTAAAATTGAAATTCTGAACATTCATCTACATTTTCCTTTTCTAAAGGGTTAAGTAAGTTTGTAAAATCAGTTTTGAATACTTTGAGGGATGTAGTTTCTAAAATGGGGCCATTTATGGGTGGTTTCTGTAATGTAACCCCACAAAGTGACTTCAGACCTGAACTGGTCCTTATGAAAAATTTTAAAAATTTACTTCTAAACTTCTAAGCCTTCTAACATCCCGAAAAAAGAAAATGTAATTTACAAAATTATCCAAACATGAAGTAGACATATGGGTAATGTAAAGTAAGAACAATTTTAGGAGGTATCATCCGTTTTAAAAGCATAGAAATTGACATTTTTAAACATTTTATATTTTTCCAAATCTTTGGTAAATTTGGTATTTTTTAAATAAAAAATAAAATATTTTGACTTAAATTTACCAGTGTCATGAAGAACAAAATGTGATGAGAAAACAGTCTCAGAATGACTTGGATAAGTAAAAGCGTTTTAAAATTCTCACCACAAAGTGACATGTCAGATTTGCAAAAAATGACCTGGTCCTGAAGGTAAAAAATGGCAGGGTCCTGAAGGGGTTAACGGGGCCACAAAATATGCCGATAGCATACCATGTGCTGTCTGCATCAATAGTTCCGTTCTATGGCCCCGCAAAAAAGATATAACATGTCCTATTCTTACCCGCAATTGCAGACAAGAATAGGCATTTCTATCACAGGGCTGGCCTTGTGCGTATCAGTGTTTTGCGGATCTGCAATCTGTGGACCGAATGGACCCTTATATCTACAGAAAGGGCACATTCCTCACTGTTTAGTGGCTTGTTGGCTGGATCTTTACATGTCCCAACTATGGTGTTCTTTACTATATGTGGTGTGCTGGTAGATGTTCAGGATAGTCTAAACAAGACTGAATATATAATATATTATTGTATGTTACCTATATTCCATATGCAAAGAGGCATTTCCCAAGAAAGACAACTATCTCACCAATGTCACCAGTTGAAAGTAGCTCCCTATCAGTCAAGATCCAACTTTAACAACCCTTGGGATTTTGACAATGTTCGGGTACTTTCACACTAGCGCTATTCTTTTCCGATATTGAATTAGGGCAAAGGGTCTCAATACTGGAAAAAAACGCATCAGTTTTGTCCTAATGCATTATGAATGGAAAGCAATCCTTTCAGGATGTCTTCCGTTCCGTCCCTTGTAAGGTATTTGACCAGACAAAATACTGCAGCTTGCTGCTGTATTTTTTCCAGCCAAAATCCTGGAACAATACCACACTTGACGGATCCAGCATTGATTTCCATAGAGATGTATTAATGCCAGTACCAAGTGTTTCAGAAATTGCTGCGTCGCCGGATCCAGTCTTCCGGTCTGCGCATGCGCCTGGGCTTTTGAACTTTGAAAAAATGTAAATACCGGATCAGTTATTTCAGATGATACTGGATGAGACTGATACGGTATTTCACCAGATCCATGTAACTGATCCGGGGAAAAAAGCTATCCGTTTGTACACAGCTTGCCGGAACTGCCTGCCGGATTCTAACACCACTAGTGTGAAAGTACCCTTATATTCTTCACTTTACAAATCACCAGACAGACCACACATTGAGTACGGAGTACTGTGTACAGTTCTGGGCTCCTGTGAACAAGACAGACATAGCAGAGCTGGACAAGGTTCAGATAAGGGCAACTGGAATGAGAGAATTACAGTACCCAGAAAGATCAAAATGAAGGTTACTGTATAGTTTAGAAAAAAAAGACAACTGAGAGGTGATTTATTACTATGTATAAATATATCAGGGGTCAGTACAGAGATCTATCCCATCTATTTATCCCCAGGACTGTGACTGTGATGAGGGGACATACTCTGCGTCTGGAGGAAAGAAGGTTTGTACACAAACATAGAAGAGGATTCTTTACGGTAAGAGCAGTGAGACTATGGAACTCTCTGCCTGAGGAGGTGGTGATGGTGAGTACAATAAAGGAATTCAAGAGGGGTCTGGATGTATTTCTGGAGCGTAATAATATTACAGGCTATAGCTACTAAAGAGGGGTTGTTGATCCAGGGAGTTATTCTGATTGCCGTCAGGAAGGAATCCCCCCCCCCCCCCCCTTAAAATGAGGAAAATTGGCTTCTACCTCACAGGATTTTTTGCTTTCCTCTGGATCAACTTGCAGGATAACCGGTTGAACTGAATGGATGTTTTTTTTTTTTTTTTAGCCTTACAAACTATGTTACTATGTATGTTAAATCCCAAGGCTTGTTGGATTTTGACTCTTGGGGAGCCACTTCCTATAGTGGCATTGGCGAGATGGTTCCCTTTCTTGGGAGATACCTCTTTACATAATGAAGCAATGCCAATAAGTCTCCATATCATGGAGTACTCCCAGTAGGTCTCCATACATAACTATATATAGACTGTATATAAAGCAGACAAACATAAGATGAACAGAAAATAAAACAATTTAATTTGATAAATAACTGCTTTCTAATGAAAACACAATGTCTTAGTGATAATCTGTGATACACTACGGTAATATTCTTCTGTTTCAGAGAAGTGAAGGGACTACCCAGTCTGGTAGTTATCTTTCAGGCCACTACTCAAACTACTGAAGTGTCGATACCCACACATAATTTAACAAATTCAGCCACCTCAATAGTGAATGCTCAATGAAATTGAAAAGTCTTAACTGAGAATGTTAAATCTTACCAAAGAAATTGACCAATACACCTCCAATCATTGCACCACATCCTCTACCAAGTCCAAGATGCAGACCCTGAAGGATGCCTTGAGCAGACGTCCGTAATGCTGGTGGAACTGCGGCACTCAGATATGAAATGCAAGCTGCCCATATGGCTGCATGGGTCACACCTGTGAAGACCAATAACAGCTTAATCATTAGATAATAACCATTTCATGCAATCTAGTTTATTCATGGATGTGAGTTGAAAGGAAACGGCCGATAACAGCTTCTAACAGAGTCTCTTAAAAATAAATAAAGAGATCCAACTGTTTGGCAAGATAAATCCACTGTTATTTTTCATGATGGAGACCCAGAATGTTTCCACAAATGAGCATCACAATGCTAACAGATACATGTAATTATTTACATAAATCCTACAAGAGGTTTATCGTTACTATGCTGAATTAACACACTAAAGGGGTCCTGCTATCCTAGGTGCTGTTCACGTCTCCTTTTTGTTGTACATCAGGCTTAGACATACAGTAAAAAAAAAAAAAAAAGTTATCTATCTTTTTTAAACATACGTTTGACGGATGTGCATACATTTTAATATATTTATGATGAAATTTTTTTTTAAATAAAGATTTGGAGACTGAAAACTGATACGTTTAATGTATTGAAAGCTATTTTATTACGTTTCCATCCATCTCCCATTCAATACAATTAACAAAAACTGCATACGTTTCTATAGGTTTTTTTGCAGGGTAAAAAAGTATAGTATATTACATTATTCTGCCCTGCAAAAAAAAAATTATACAAACTAAAAAGAATGGTGTGGTATTAAACAGGCGGGGGCAGGAAGTGCTCAAACCCACATGCAGTTGTGAATATATATATAGGGGAGCAAATCCTGCACTTGTGGCCAGTTGCTAATGACGATCCCCAGCAAAAATGCATACAGTGGAGGATGCCCGCAGCGAACCACAATAGACATCCTACACAAGATAGCAATTATGTGGATGTAATAATCAATATAACAATATAATAAAATAATAGCAAAAACAGGTGCACTCTGCAGTCTTACTAAACCCTCAAACTGATTTTTAAATTGAGAGATTAGTCAACACTGATTTAAAGTTGAAGTAAAAGTTACTGCTGGTTAAGGACCGGCCGCTCCTGCCCTGCACAGCAATGAATCGGCCAATTATTCAATAACTGGATTCGTTGACAACGAATCCCATTATCGAATATTATCGATAACTTTGATTAATCGTTGCAGCACTAGTAGGAACCAGTTATATACAGTGTTACCCATAATTATTCATTCCCCTGGCAAATTTTGACTTAAAGTTACTTTTATTCAACCAGCAAGTAATTTTTTGACAGGAAATGACATAGGTGTCTCCCAAAAGATAAGACGATGTACAAGAGGCATTATTGTGGGGGGAAAAAAAAACATTTCTCAGCTTTTATTTACATTTGAGCAAAAAAATACAAGATGTTCTGCACTGTGGAAAATATCAGAGCACGTGGTCGGAAGCCAAAAGTGACACCTGTACTGGCCAGGAGGATAGTTAGAGAGGTTAAAAAAAATCCAAGGATCACCACCAAGGCCATCCTGGCGAATCTGGGCTCTGCGGGTGGTAATGTCTCAAGGCAGACAATCCAACGGACACCACACACAGCTGGGTTCCACTTCTCCAGATAAGGCACACAAAAGCGGACAAAGACGACGACTTCTGGTCTTCTGTGTTCTGGTCAGATGAAACATTTGGTGTAAAAAAGGAGAATCCTTCAACCCAAAGAACACCATCCCCACTGTCAAACATGGTGGTAGGAACCTAATGCTTTGGGGGGGCGGGGGTTCAGCCAATGGACCAGGGAACCTAATCACAGTAAACGGCACCATGAAAAAAGAGCAATACATGAGGATTCTCAATGACAACATCAGCGAGTCTGCAGAGAAACTTGGCCTTGGGCACCAGTGGACATTTCAGCATGACAATGACCCAAAACACAAAGCAAAAGTGGTGAAGAAATGGTTAGCAGACAACAACATTAATGTTTTGGAGTGGCCCAGCCAGAGTCCAGACTTGAATCCAATTTAGAATCTGTGGAGGGAGCTAAAGATCAGGGTGATGGCAAGAAGACCCTCCAACCTGAAAGATTTGGAGCTCATTGGTAAAGATGATTGGGCAAAAATACCTGTGGAGACATGCAAAAAGATTGTCTGCAATTATAGGAAGCATTTGATTGCTCTAATAGCCAATAAAGGCTTTTCTATTGATAATTGAAGGATATGAATAATTTGGTACTAGACACTTTTTGGTTAAATGTAATTAAAAGCTGAGAAATGTTTTTTTCCCCCACAATAATGTCTCTTGTACATCTCTTGTACATTGTCTTATTATCTTTTGGGAGACACCCATGTAATTTCCAGTCAAAAAATTACTTGCTGGTTGAATAAAAGTAAGTCAAAATGTGCCAGGGGTATGAATAATTATGGGCAGCACTATATATAATCTAAAAGGAGGCAGCTACCCTCCAAGGATAGGTCATCAGTAAAAAAAAATAAAAAAATAAAAAAATTGGGTAAACCCCTACACTGTCATTTTTTTAAAATAAAAACTAGTTGTCCGATATCTAAAATATCCCCCCCCCCCCCCCCCAATGCCCGGACCCCTTGTATGGATTATACTCACCTGCTCCCTGGCACCCATGTCGCTCTGGATCCCTGCACGACTACCATTGCTTTTCCCCATCGCTACGATCAAAACATCCGATGCTGGGGGGTGCAGCCAACATCGGGCAGCAACGATGACCAGCCTCAAGGGGGCGATGCAGTGATATGGAGCGACATGGGTACCGGGGAGCAGGTATAATCCATAGAAGGGCCCTGGGCATTGGGGGGGGGGGGGTAGATATTAGATAACCCCTTTAAATAGACCCTGAAGGTGCGCCCACACATCACACATGCGATTCATACAACAACATATCTGCTTTTCTGCTGTGTTTTCATCCAGCAAGGGAAAACACACAGCAGAGTTTAATTACATTAATGTAACTCAATTTTGTAATTAATGTAACTCTGTTTTGCTGTGTGTGGAGAGATGACAAATATAAAATGGCCATCACAGAAAGCAAAGAACCACATTTGGATAAAGTTGTATTCGATTATTCATTTAATTTTTAGGACAGTCCACAGATCCCGGACACCATCATATCTAGCAAAATGCTCTGGCAGGAGAGTTGTACATAAATGCCAAGATTTCTCCAGAATGATGTGACAAAGTTTGTTGTTAATAATAATAATATTATTATTATTATTATTATTATGGGGGCAGCTTGCCTAAGCTGTTCTAAACAGCATTTAGAAAGAATTAAGAAAATTGCTTTATGGCAGCTCCATGGCCCATATACAAAATGGGGGAGAGTTCTCTAGGCTTGCTCTGTGCAGAGGTCATTGTACAAGGAATGAATAGATACGCTGTGACAATTGCCTCCTGTTCTATCTATACACTGAAGTGATATCATTACAGGCAGAATTACAATGACCGATAAGGCTACTTTCACACTAGCGTTCGATCGGATCCGTTCTGAACGGATCCGATCATATTAATGCAGACGGAGGCTCCGTTCAGTACGGATCCGTCTGCATTAAATAACTTCTAAGTGTGAAAGTAGCCTGAGCGGATCCTTTCAGACTTTCAATGTAAAGTCAATGGGGGGCGGATCCGCTTGAAGATTGAGCCATATGGTGACATCTTCAAGCGGATCCGTTCCCATTGACTTACATTGTAAGTCTGAACGGATCCGCTCGCCTCCGCACGGCCAGGCGGACAGCTGAACGCTGCAAGTAGCGTTCAGCTGTCCGCCTGTCCGTGCGGAGGCGAGCGGAGCGGAGGCTGAACGCCGCTAGACTGATGCAGTCTGAGCGGATCCGCTCCATTCAGACTGCATCAGGGCTGGACGGAGGCGTTTGGGTCCGCTCGTGAGCTCCTTCAAACGGAGATCACGAACGGACCTATGAACGCTAGTGTGAAAGTAGCCTTAGTAGGTAACTGCAGTAAAGTGATCTGTACAGACATAGTGGCGCCTATTATTAGCCTTAGTGGCAAGCGTGAAAAGTACAGGATTTTATATTTTTTGTTTAAATATAGATATTTACATGGGAAATTAAAACTATCAAAATATCAAAAATTGGAAAAAAATATGTTAAACATAAAAACATGATTTACAAAATAGGATTGGCATGTTTAACATCTTTGCAATCTTCTTATAGCCATTGCCCTTCTTGTGAAGAGAAATCACCTCTTCTCTTGTCTTCCTGGACCATTCTCTTGACATGGTGATGTTTGTAAACACACCAGTAAATGTCTAGAAGGAGCTGAGTATCACAGTCCTTTTAAATCTGCCTAATTGGTGCTTATTATGCTTGATTGCTGCTCCTTGACATCCACAGGTGTTTTCAATACCTGATCGAAAATACTTGAATGAACCTCTGTTCTTAGGAGTGGTAGTCTTTAAGGGGTTGAATAATTGTGTCAATGAAGAAATCACAAAAAAAAAACATTTAATACTGTATTACAAAAACAATTGATGTCATTTTAGTTGCATTTGGTTCTTTAAAAAAAAGTCCTTGTAAGATTTCATTCTGAACACAATTACAAATGTACACAAATTCAGTAAAACCCTTTACAGCATTGGGGGTTGAATCATTTTGAACACAACTGTATATATATATATCTCCAAACACACACACACACACACATACTATTAGCCCCCATAGGAGCCTCGTACATGGGATCTTTTGATCCCCTCTTCTATTCACCCTAATAGAAATCTATTAGGGTGAATAGGATTTTACAGGCTATGCCTCGTGCAAAACCGGGGGCTCCGATAGGAAGGCAGAGGGATGCAGTGTGTATGGAGTAGGGTCCCTGCAGAGGCCCTACTCCATACACACTGAAGCGGGCCCATAACGCCATATATATATGGCGTTAAGGGGTTAATGGATAAATTCAATTATGAAGTAATTTTGAGGGGCATATATAAAACTACACCCCTTCAGTTATTCAAATCTGATTTTACAAACTTAGTTAATCCTTTAGGTCAGGGGTGGGGAACTTCAGGCCCGCGGGATCATCTCATGTGGCCAGAACATGAGACCTCAGATCTAATGTCTGATCTGAGGTCCGATGCTGGGGTGGGGTGGGGGGGTTTCTGATAAGAGGCTGAGGAGGGGGCGGTTCTGATCAGAGGCTGGGGAGGGGGCGGTTCTGATCAGAGGCTGGGGAGGGGGCGGTTCTGATCAGAGGCTGGGGAGGGGGCAGTTCTGATCAGAGGCTGGGGAGGGGGCGGGTCTGATCAGAGGCTGGGGAGGGGGTCTGATCAGAGGCTGGGGAGGGGGTCTGATCAGAGGCTCTGGGGGGTGGGGTCTGATGCAAGCCTGATGAATGCTGGGAGGTCCAATAGGTGGTTGATGTTGGTGGGGGTTCAGATCTGAGGCTGTGAAAGGGACAGTTGCGAAAGCTGGGTGAATCCCTCTCTTGACTTCCTGGGTTTAGCTTGGCTTCCATTAATGCTAAATAAAGAATACATAACATTCTGAAATTAGACTGCTATGCGTGGTCAAAATGGCACCTGTAATATATAACGCAAGCTCCATTTTGTGCTGAAAAAATACAGCAATTTATGTAACCGCAATTTACTAAGTCAATTCTATGTTAGACCAAATAAAGCAGTCAAATTTTTAAGTTGAGAATTTTGTATGGCCCGCGAATGTCACAAACATCCTAATGGCCCTTGGAAGCAAAACGTTTCCTGCTTTAGGTGTTACACAAGAATTAAAAAGGACTATAGGAGGAGGAATAGCTAATTATTTTTTTTTTGCAGATTTCAAATTTTAATCCATTCATTTTCATGAGGGGTAAGAGGAGAAAATGCACCACAAAATTTGTTTTTATTTCTCCTGAATACTTATGTGATCATAAACTGCTGTATGGGACACGACAGGGCTCAGAAGGGAAGGGGCACAATATGGCTTTTGGAGAGTAGATTTTACTTGAACACATTTTAGGCGTCATGTTGCATTTGTAGAGACTAGAGTTTTCCCTATTTCTGAAACTACATCCACACAAGGAATTTTTATAGGGGTGCAGTGAGTACCTGGGCCCAAAAGGAAGTTCACAGAATTTACTAAATCTTGGCTGTGAAAATTAAAAACCTCTATTTGTGACTTTCCCCCGCTCATGCCAGCTCTAAAATTGTGGGTGTGGCGTGGGCGGGAAAGGGCCAGCAGGCCCGTCTCATTCATTATTTTCTACGCCTGTTTTTGGTCTTACATTTAAAACCTTCACTGTCAGCTATGGGCCTTTATTAAGATAGGAGTCTGAAACGCTGGTCTTAATAATGTGCCCCTAAGTTCCTTTAGGCCCAAGTTTTTCATTTTTACAAGGAATAACAGGAGAAAACCACCCCAAAATCTGTTACTCATTTTCTCCTGAATATGGCAACACCCCATAAATGTGGTCGTGTTGGTTTGGCGATTTATACAGCACTTATCTGAGGATAAATGAAACCCCCAAGAAGTGACCGCATTTTAGAAACCACACTCCTCACCGAATTTACCAATGGGTGTAGTGAGCAGGTAATATGAAGTAGTATGTAGTGAGCAGGTAAAATATGAATTCACAGTAGATGGTGCAAAGTAAAAATTAAAATTTTTACACAGATGTACCATTTCAGTGCCCAAAATTTACAATACATGTGGCCCTATTCTTTTGCCTAGACATACAAAACTCAGGAGTAAAAGAGCACCAATACGCATTTGAGACATAATGTGGTGATTTATACATCTTGTACTGACAACTGTAGAGGCTCTAGGGTGGGAAAATAAATTGAACCCATGAGAAGTGACCCTTTATCAGAAACTACACCCCCTAAGGTATTTATTAGGTAATAGAGTGAGCATTTTGACACCACAGATGTTTTGCATAAAAGTTGATGAGCAGTGAACTGTGCAAAATTAAAATTGCAAGTTTTCCACATTTCAGTGAACAATATATTGTGCCCCAACTTGTGCCATATAAGACACACCACGCCCTAAATTGTTAGGGGGGGTTCTACTGGGTACTGAAATGCAATAAATGTGGACGTAATCTGCTGTATTGGGTATGCTGAAGATTTCAGAAGAGAAAGTCCACCATTTGGCTTTTGCAGATGAGATTTTGATGGATTGGTTTACAGGCACTATATTGCTTTTGACCAGAAACCCATTTATTAAAAACTATACATTTGTTTTTCTCTCGATTGAGCTGTTTAGGGACTTATTTTTTAGCAGAATGAGATTTCATTATCATCGATTCTATTTTGGGGTACATACAACTTTTTGAATGCTTTTTATTTCACTTTTTGGGAAGCAGGATAAACACAGAAATTCTGTCATAGTTTTTTTTTAGAGCAGGTCATTATGGACCAGGTGATGCCTAATATGTATTTTTTTGCATAATAAAAGCATTTTCAGAAAAAAAAAATATCAGGTTGGTGTCACCATTTTCTAAAAGCCATTTTTTTCTGGTGATGGTCTTGTGGAGAGGAGTTGACGTTATTATTGGTAACATTTAAGTGTACAAAGTAGTTTTTGATCGTTCGATGAGGCAAGGGGACCAAAAAATGGCTGTTTTGGCACTATTCATACACTAATATTTTCATAGAGTCCGTCATTACGGATGCGGCAATACCCAATATGTCAGTTTGCGGGTACTTACTTCTAGCTGTAGAATCCTAAGAGGAACATCCATGATACACTAAAATAAACAAATAGCTGGATAACACAGAGCACGAAGCCCTAGTATTGTGTAACCACATAAAGAATACAGTCAGAGATGCAGAATACTTTATGACTGGAAATCCAGTCACATGCTCCTGCTATCTTCATACAGATAATGAAATGTCACTAACACAAGACTATTCAGCCTTATCAATGTGGAGTCAGGAGGGCAATCAGACTTCTAGTTATCATCCTGTAATGATGAGCCAGAGAAGGGAAAACTCCTCGAGAGGCAACAAACCATTCATCTTCAATAACCCATCTCTATCGTGTTTCTCTGAAAAAAAAATATATTTTTTTCTATGAGAAAAGGGTTAAGGCTTATTATTGGGGTAGGGCTTATTTTGGCTCCATGAACATATTTTATATAGACACATGCCAATTACAGAACAGTCCCTGGACAGTGTTTATATTAAATATGATTATAACCCCCCCTCATCCATAGGAATGCACCCATATACTGCAGAACATGGGTGCATTCCTATGGATGAGGATGGGGGGGGGGGGGGGGGGGGGTTATAGTAATATTTCCCACACATTTTTCATTCTGGTACCGTATATTGCCTCTGACCAGTCCTTACCCAAGGGACCTAGGCAGCAATCTACGGTACCAGGGAAAGCAGATACAGCACGGGAGAGATGTAGGGAGCTCCTCCAGGCAGCAGAGAGGAGTAGGAGATCCTCCTGCTGCCTCCTTCATGCAAGTAAGAACGTGCGGGCTGGTGGCAGTACAGGGCATACAGAGAAGCCGCCAGCCTGCACAACATGAAAGTAAAGGGAAACAAGGGCTGCCGGCATAATTTTGCATTTAGTGAAGCCTCCAGCCCGCCTGTCAGGTGCTGCTTAGTGCCACAATGTATGCGCGGCTTTACTAAAAGCTAATTTACTGAAGCCTGAAGGCTGCCCACAGTTTCATCGCAGCTCAGGAGCCATTAGTGAGATCTCCTGAGCTGCTGCAGCCCGCACATTTCCCCCACCTTCCTTTTATATGAAATATAATACGGCTTATTTTTGGAGTAGGGCTTATATTTTAAGCCTACTCCAAAAACCCTGCAAAATAGCACTAGGGCTTATTATCGGGGTAGGGCTTATTTTCGCAGAAACACGGTAGTAAACTAATAACCACATCTTGAAATATTAAATTTATCACACAAGCAATGTATCCAGGCTCCTCTTGAACTCTCTTAGGGTACTTTCACACTAGCGTTGTTAGAATCCGTATGCAAACAAATATCTTTTTTTTCCGGATCTGTTAGAGTTATTCATTGAAATAGCGGATCCAGCTTTCCAGTATCATCCGGAACAATGGATCCGGTATTTAATTTTTTTCAAAGCTAGAAAGAACTGCGCATGCGCAGACCGGCGATCAGTGGCGTACCGCCCATAGAGGCAGACCACGCCACTGCTATGGGGCCCGTGGCACTGGGGGGCCCGTAGTGCAGATAAGGCCCCGCCCACACTATTTGGCCCCGCCCACTCATGACCTGCAGCCGGCTATGCGGCTGCTTTTCTCCCCAGGGCCCAGCCCCAACATCAACTCATCTTCCGCAATCTCCGCGCCGCCCCCCCCCCCGCCTCCATGTTTAGCTGAATCGCCTCCCAGAGGCGCGGCTAAGTCCTCAACACCCGCCCCCCTCCTCAGCGCCGCGCTCTGCAAACACCCGATCCTCCTCTCGTCGGCGTCCCAAATCCCGCGCAGGCGCAGTGCCGGCGATTGCCTGCGCTCTGATAATACGGCTGAGGGCAACAGCTTCAACATCGTCACTGGGCATGCGCCGAGCCCAGTGACGATGTTGAAGCTGTTGCCCTCAGCCGTATTATCAGAGCGCAGGCAATCGCCGGCACTGCGCCTGCACGGGATTTGGGACGCCGACGAGAGGAGGATCGGGTGTTTGCAGAGCGCGGCGCTGAGGAGGGGGGCGGGTGTTGAGGACTTAGCCGCGCCTCTGGGAGGCGATTCAGCTAAACATGGAGGCGTTAGTAGTTTTCATATTCAGGCGGGCACCGCACTTCTGAGGGGCGTTCCTGGGCACCGTGGAGAAAGAAAAACGCCCCTCTGGGCTCCTTACAGCGTCATTTGCATATCCTAAGAATCGATTTTTAGAAGAAAGGACAAGACTGACATGGAAAAAAGGTACTTTATTAAACATGGATCCATGAAAAAAAAAAATTTCAACATTGCTAGTGACAGATTCCCTTTAAGTGAAGGCTAAATTTGAAAACTAATAACGCCTCCAAGTTCATCTAAATCGCCTCCCAAATCCGATCCTCCTCTCGCCGACATCCCAAATCCCGTGCAGGCGCAGTGCCGGCGATTGCCTGCGCTATGATAAGATGACTGACGGCACTGCACCTGCGCGGGATTTGGGATGCCGGCGAGAGGAGGATCGGGGTGTTTGCCTCAGAGTGCGGCGCTGAGGAGGGGGGTTGTTGAGCACTTAGCCGCGCCTCTGGGAGGCGATTTAGATGAACTTGGAGGTGTTATTAGTTTTCAAATTTAGCCGGGCACGGCACTTCAGAGGGGCGTTCCTGGGCACAGTGGAGAAAGAATAACGCCCCTCTGGGCTCCTTACAGCGTCATTTACATATCATAAGAATCGATTTTTTGAAGAAATGACAAGACTCACAATCAAAAGAACAAGACAGATGGAAAACAGGTACTCTGTTAAACATGGATTCATTGGGGGTAAATTGCTAGTGACAGATTCCCTTTAACATGGCACCCCAAATAAGGAGACCTGCAGGCTGCAGCAGATATCCCATGTGACAGGTCACCCCCAGGAAACCCCTAACAGTTTCTGTAGGTCATGTATAAATTTATTTAATGGGGGTGTGGCATGGGAGGAGCAAGGTCAGGAAGTGGGAGGGGCCATGGTGGGTAGTGGGCGGGGTTAAGGGGCCCAATTCAGATTTTTGCTATGGGGCCCAGTGATTCCTATGTACACCTCTGCCGGCGATGCAGCAGTTTCAGGAACACTTGGTACCGGATCCGGCATTAATATATTTCAGTGGAAATTAATGTCGGATCTGGCAAGTGCTGTAGTGTTCAGGAATTTTGGTCGGAAAAAAAATACCACAGAAAGCTGCTGCATTTTGTCCGGTCAAATACCGTACAAGGGACAGAACAGAAGACATTCTGATGTACACTGAACGAATTGCTTTCCATTCAGAATGCATTGGGACAAAACTGAAGTGTTTTTTTTTCCAGTATTGAGACCCTTTACCGGATTTCAATACCGGAAAAGAATAACGCTAGTGTGAAAGTACCCTTAATGAGTTCACATCACAACCTCCTCTGGCAGAGAGTTCCACAGTCTCACTGCTTTAAGTCTGTTTTTTTTTTTGTAGTATTTTAATGCCTTTTTTTCAAAATTGCTGAATGATCTGCTTTTTTCCCCCTATAGTGAAAGATGTACAAAAAAATATGCCAGTAGCAGAAATAACTCAAACCACTTTTGTGTCCTACGTGTCATATTTCACATAGAACTTCAACTAACTTTTACTGCTGGTATGTTTACCAAATAAACCGCAAAAAAAAAAATATATACGCAAAAAGTGCAGAAAAAAAGCCACTAAAAAGTATGTGAAAAATCTTATGTAGATGAAGAAACCTCATTTCCTCTAACTACAGAGGATGTTATATATCCCTTATTAAGATCCTAGGTATAAATAGATCATGGGAGAGCACATGGGAGAGTACGGTGCAAACTTTAGGCAGATATGATAACAATGCTGCAAAGCAAGAATGCTTTCAACAATAGAAGAGTTATAGGTTTATATTTTATCAAGTGAATGAACAAATGAGAAATTTAAATCTAATCAATATTTGGTGTGACCACCCTTGCATCAATTTTTCTAGGTACAATTGCACACAGTTTTTGAAGGAAGTCAGCACTGTGGTTGTTCCGAAATTCTTGAAAAACCAACCACTGAATATTTGGGGATATAGGCTTGCTCATATCCTTCTGTCTCTTTATTTAATCCCAGATAGACTTGATGATTTAGAGATAAGGACTCTGTGGACGCCAAGTCATCAAGTTCTTCAAAATGTTCGGAACAACCCCCTTGCCAAATGCCTTTAAAAATTGTGTGTAAGAATTGATACTGTTTTGTGAATAATCTTTTTTTATTAAGTTTTACAATAAATAAATCAGACAAAATATACTCAGGGAGTGTCCCCCAACAATAACATTAAGGCAGTGACAGAGGTCTTTCTGAGGGGGAAATTGTTCTTCCAGTTTGCATTCCCTCAGAAAGTAAATACAGTATGTTAAACATTTTATTAAAAAAAAGGGAAAATAAACATGGTGCAAGGAACATTTCTCTCCAGCAATGTGGCACTGTCTTGAAACATCATAAAAAGCATAGGTCACTCTTCACGGGGTATAAAGTGGATGAGTTAGCGAAGGAGCCCAGGTCTCGTCTCTCTTTCATGGATCAATAATGGAAGGCGGAAGGTGTCTTTCATATCTACAGGTGGCGTTCAGAGTAAGTATTACTTCTTGTATAGTTGGAGGGGTCGCTGACTTCCAATGGTGAGTGAGGACTAATTTAGCGCTCTGTAAAATATGGCCTACCAGGTTTGTATGAGCTCGGTGGAATTGGTGGATACTAGTGATGATCGATACACCGGGATGCTCGGGTGCTCTACCGAGCAACCGAGCCCTATAGAAGTCAAGGGGGGGACCCGAGCATTAAACCAGGCACCCCCTGATCTGAAGAGGGATGGGTGCCTGGTTCATAGGAAAAGGTTAGAAATTGATGAAAACACCACCGAAATTGGTCGGGGACAGCATGGGGAGGATGTCTGGATGCATCTTTGACTACAATGTCGCTGATGGCAACTATGTTGCCCGAGTTGTACGCCACTTTTACAGACTGACCATAAAACTCACAAAACCGAAGATAAAAGCGATTTTAGATGAAAAATTGTCAGGAAACATTCTTTTCCTGTATATTTACTTTTATATTAAGAGCAAGTTCAGACAAAATTTGTGATTTTCAGAACTGGGGCCATGACTAAGAGGGACGGCCGGTGGTTTCGATTGTGTTGACCGTACTCTTGGACGATCAAACTGAACTCATTGGAAGAGGAATGGCCGGTGGCATCCATATTGTACCTGTAGAGGTAAAATTCTAGTACCGGCGCAAGCCAAACCACAGCCGAAACCTTTGTTGCCACAAACGTTTTCATTAATCAACAACTTAAGTTGAAGGTTCGAAGACTAACTTGGAAGAGGAACGGATGTTGAGCTGACTGTGTAAAAAAATTGTAGGTGAGGGCCTGCTGCCGCTTTGTTAATTATAGATAAATTCTAAGCTAATCACACGTCCCCGTGACGTTGACAATCTATTCGGATGTCTGTTCTATCAACTTTCGATGTTCTTTTTTGCGCCTACCATGGTGAACACGGGAAATGGGGAATCAGAGTTCGCTTCCGGAGAGGGAGCCTGAGGGATGGCCACGGCTACCACTTCCAAGAAAGGCAGGCGGGGATGCGCAGACTTCCCAGTACCGACTGAGGGAGGTAGTGACGATAAATAACAATACAGGACTCTTAAGAGAGCCTGTCATTAGAACGAGTACAAAAAAAATACAGGGAATGTCATAGGTATTTAGGATGAGGAAACGTTATACAGGAGAGGTAAAGTATGATTGATGGCCTGCTGGTGACCTACTAAAACATTAGGGGTGAGGGTCTTCAGCTGAGCTGACCATCTAAACATTATTGGCAAGGGCATGCTGGTGAGCTGACCATCTAAAAAAGGATGAGAAAAGGAATATTCAACCATATACCCTTTTTTGTGGCGGAAGGGGTGCATGGAAATACAGAGTATTCAGTACATTCTAAACAACACATTTAAAGTGCCTTTATGTTCAGTCGTGGCTTTCCTCTGGTGGAGTGGAGAAGTCAGGGGCAATCCAGGCCTTGTTCTTTTTTATAAGAGTCAACCTGTCAGCATTTTCAGTTAACAGCTGGATACGCTTATCTGTTATAATGGCACCAGCAGCACTAAATACCCGCTCGGACAAAATGCTGGCGGCAGGGCAGGCCAGCACCTCCAAGGCGTAGAGCGCCAGTTCGTGCCACATGTCCAGCTTGGTCCCTCCTTGTGACACCAGGACGTACATCATGTTGAGGGTGCTGGTGGGGTGTCAGAAAACTTTCCCAGGCTATGGAGAGTCTTGCCCTGCCTTTGCCTTGTCTCCCCACCTCGCTTGCCCAAGGAAGTATGGACTCTGCTGCCAGCGCTGTCAGATGGAAATTTTTGCAGCAATCTGTCAACAAGGAACTTCTGGTATAGCACCATTTTGCTCATACTCTCCACCGGAGGAATGAGAGATGAGAAGTTCTCTTTGTAGCGGTGGTCCAGAAGAGTGAACACCCAGTAATCCATGTTGTCTAAAATGCGTATAACACGGGGGTCACGGGAAAGGCAGCCTAACATGAAGTCAGCCATGTGTGCCAGAGTACCAGTGGGCAAGACTTCGCTGTCGTCATCAGAAGGATGACTGTCCATCTCCTCATCCTCTTCCTTCTCTTCTGTCTACCCACGCTGAACAGATGGCATTAAAGTTCCATGGCTACTACCCTGTGTAGCGAAGGCAACCATCCCCTGCTGCTGCTCCTCCAATACGTGCTGAGAAGACAAACTGAGGGTGTTCTGGTTATCACCCAGGGTCATGTCTTCTTCCCCCATTTCCAACTCTTTCCCACGAACATTGTGAGCAGCGAGTGTTTGAGTAGACACAGAAGTGGGATGGTTACACTGACAATAGCGTTATCGACGCTCACCATCTGTGTCGATTCCTCAAAGTTTCTTAACACCTCACAGAGGTCAGACATCCATGCCCACTCCTCGCTTGTGAAGAGCGTAAGCTGACTGGAAAGGTGACGACCATGCTGCAGCTGGTATTCCATTACTGCCCTTTGCTGCTCACAAAGCCTGGCCAACATGTGTAACGTGGAGTTCCAACGTGTGCTCACGTAGCACAACAGCTGGTGAGCTGGCAATTTCAAGCGTTGCTGCAGCGTCAACAGAACGGTTAAAGCTGTTGATGACTTGCGGGAATGTGCACACATGTGCCGCACCTTCGCCAGTAGCTCGGGCAAATTGGGGTAGGTTTTCAGAAACCGCTGAACCACAAAGTTAAAGATGTGAACTAGGCATGGGATGTGTGTGAGCTTGCCGAGCTCCAAAGCCGCCACCAAGTTACGTCCATTATCACACACAACCATGCAGGGTTGCAGGTTGAGTGGCGAGAGCCACAGCTCAGTCTGGTCTCTTATCCACTGCCACAGCTCTGCGGCGGTGTGCTGTTTATCCCCTAAGCATATCATCTTAAGCACGGCCTGTTGACACATCCCCACAGCAGTGCTACACTGCTTCCAGCTACCAGCTGATGGCTGACTTGTGCTGCACGCGGAAAATTCGGAGGTGGAAGTAGAGGAGGAGGAGCCACTTACATAGGTGCTGGCAGTAACCCTGATGGAAGTAGGGCCCGCAATCCTGGGCGTCAGTAGCACCTGTGCCATTCTAGGGTACAAGTCATTCCCAGCCTCCACTACGTTCACCGTGTGCAGTCAGGGAAATGTAGCGTCCCTGGCCACAAGCACTTGTCCATGTGTCAGGTGGACTTTAGCAGCAACTGCGTTGGTCAGGGCACGGGTGATGTTAGCAGACACATGCTGGTGTAAGGCGAGGACGGCACACCGGGAAAAAATTGTGGCGGCTGGGGACTGAGTACCGAGGGACGGCCGCCAACATCAGGCCACGAAAGGCCTCGGTGTCCACAAGCCTAAATGGCAACATTTCAACCGCCAGTAACTTAGAAAGTTGGGCGGTAGTGCCATGGCCTATGGGTGGGTGGGTGGCTGGGTATTTGCGCTTGTGTTCAAATGCATGGGGTAAAGACATTTGGACACTGCGCTGGGATAGGGAAGTGGATGTGGTCGCTGATGGTGCTTGCGACGGTACAGGTGCAGCGCGGGAGGCATCCAGGCCTGCGCCTTCACCCAACATAGGGGAAGAGGAGGCAGTGGTGTGACCCACGGACACAGATTGTAGATCCAGGCGTTTCTCCCACTTATTGCGGTGCTTGGCTGCCATGTGGCGGATCATGCTGGTGGTGGCGAGGTTGCTACTGTTCACACCTTAGCTCATTTTGGTGTGGCACAGGTTGCAAACTACTATTCTTTTATTGTCTGCACTTTACGCAAAGAAGCGCCATACCGCGGAACACCTACCCCTTTGCAAGGGGGATTTCCGCAAGGGGGTGCCCCGTGGAACACTTGCAGGCCTGTTTGGCGTGGCCCGCCTTCTCCCTGTTGCCACCCCACTGCCTCTTCCGGCCTGTTTCAGTGCTGCAGATCGCTCCCCCTCAGAACTGCTGTCCTCAATCGCGTTTCCGCCTTCCCATGTTGGGTCAGTGACCTCATCGTCCACCAAGTCCTCTTCAACTTCCCCACTCCGATCATCCTCATTTGCTGACCCCAACACAACTTCAGTGATTGACAATGGTATATCATCCTCCTCATCAACCTCTGCAGACAGTAATTGTGGTTGACATGATGGCAACTGTGTCTCGTCACCATCCACCTCCTTAAACACATCATCTTGTGAGCGTGAAGGTTCTAGAGGTTGAGAATCAGGGCACAAGATCTCATGTCCCTCTTCAAGAGTGCTTGGGGAGAGGGCCAAATTAAGTGATGGGGGGAGAAAATAGCTCCTCAGAACATCTGAGTACCAGATCACTTGTGTGGCCAGACTCTACATGGTGGGAGGAAGGATGATCAGAGTGAGGATTGTGTTGTTGACCAGACTGTTGGCTACTGAGACTGGACTTGGTGGAAGACAGGGTGGTGCTCAACCCAGTGGAAGCATTATCTGCTGCAATCCAACCGACCACCTGGTCGCACTGGTCTGACTTCAAGAGTGTTGTCTTGCGACGCCCTGCAAACTGGGACATGAAGTTAGGTATCGTGGATGACTGTTTTCCTTGTGCTCTGGCAGCAGGCACAGTTGCAACGCGCCCTGAGCCACAGCCTCTGCGTGAACCATCAGAATCACGTCCACTTCCCCGTCCCTTAATACTTGCATTCTTCATATTGACATTGGATGTCACTGATATTTGGATTAAATATAGGCCTCACACACGGTCTAGAAATAAGTGTATATTTGCTCCTCACTGGTCACAGCAAGCAGAGCTTGAACAATACAGAAACTGACTGTTATTTGGATTAAATATAGGTGTCGTACACGGCCTAGATATCAGTGCTCATTTTCTTCACACTGGTCACAGCAAGCAGAGTTTGAACAATGCAGAAAATGAATGTCACTAACTGTCGCCCTGACACAAAAAAAAAAAAAATTCCCCCAAAATAAATTTTGCTGCCACCTCTAGCAATAGTCCTTAAAAGGACTTTTGGGTCTCTGAAAGGTTTGAGATCAAATTCGCTCTACACTCGCTCTGTCCTTTCCTAACAGCAGCTCTCCCTGACTCGCAATGAGCCAAACCTGCGTGACCGGGTGCTATATTCCGGATGACTTGTTCCGGCCAATCACTGAAATGCCAGTAGAAAACATGTCTGATGGCAATACTTACCAGCATGTTTATTGGCTCCTTAGAAGCCTCCAAACGTCCGAGGAGGAGACTCTAGCATGGCGCTCGGGCACATTTGGTACTCGGCAGAGCGCTCGGATCTGCCGAGCATAGCGATGCTCGAGCCGAACCGGTACTCGGCCGAGCATGCTTGATCATCACTAGTGGATACCCATAAATAAGAGAGCCAATGCTGGAGAAGGTAATGTTGTGGTTAAGGTGATTTGGGAAACCAAAGTAAAGACTTGTTGCCAATAGCCATCGAGTTTAGGGCATAACCACAGAATATGATACAAAGTACCAGTGCAGCCACAATCCCTCCAACAACAAGCCAACACCCCTGGATACATTCGACTCAGCCTATCAGGTGTAAAATACCATCTCATGAGGGTCTTCGCTCCTGCTTCATGGTGTGACACATTTGAAATTGGAAGAGAGAAAACATATGGCCCGAGACCACTCCTCCTCTGCCTATATTCGTCCCAGATCCGATTCCCACACTGAAATGAGCTTCGATTCAACAAACGTCGCTTTGTCTCTGATTAAATCATATATGTACCTTGTGGATTGTTTTTTTTTATGTAGCATATCGGGGTTAACTTATGGAGGGGTTTTTAAGCAAGTATCATGATAGTGTCTCACTCTTAAGTAGTTATAGAATTCTGTATGAGGAATGTGGAAGAGGACTTGTATTGACTCAAAAGGAATCAGTGAATTTCCTTGGACAAAATGATCCAAGGCATTAACTCCTGCTGCATGCGAAACAGAGAGGTCAAAACCCTCAATGCTTCTTTCTGGGATGTAAGTTGAGACCAATTTATAAGGGAATTTGCCCTGTTCTCCATGAGAGCGGTGGAAGCGTTGCCATGGGGTCCCAGCATATGCTACTGTGAGTAGTGTAGTTTTAGGAGGTATGGGATTCCATAATAGTTGTACAAGATAGAGTCTATAAATAATTATTTGCATGACTAATTCAAATTGAGTCCACTGTCAGATGAGTCACTCCACCACTCCCTCAGGAACGATAATCCTATAGCGCAGTGATAATCTATTATAGAGGGAAGGCCCAGTCCTCCCGCTCCCCTTCTCCTAGTCATCAGATTATAAGCTATTTGGGGTCGATCCGATTTCCAGGAGTGCCTGTGCTTTTTAAAAAAAGGATTCTAGTACAGGAATGGGGAGGGCTCTGAATATATATACAAGTTTATGTAGAGTTATCATTTGAAATCAGGCTATCCTACCCTCCCAGGATATTTCCTTCATAGCAAAGCTATTAAGATCTTGAGCTAGGGTGGAGAGGAGGGGTTCATAATTCTGTTTATATAAGAGAGAGCTAGGGATAGTAAGCCTAATTCCTAACTCTGATGTTTGCCAGTCTAGGGGATAAAGAGCTTTCAGTTGTCTAATCTCAGAGAGGGGGATGTTGATATTAAGTGCTTGTGATTCTGACATGTTAATCTTATATCAGGACACTGAATCAAAGTGGGAGATAACTTGCAGTGCTTCCCCAAGGGACTTGGATGGATTTGACAGGGTAAGTATAAGGTCATCTGCATATAGTGAAATGGTGAGGGTAGAAGAGCCCATAACAAAACCATTTATCCCATCTGTGCTCCTTATATGTTTTACTAGGGGTTCCAAGGCTAAAATAAAAAGGAGAGGAGAGAGTTGGCAGCCCTGACGGGATCAGTTAGTAATTGGGAAGCTCGTGGATAACACCCCATTTACAAAAAACTTCACAGTCGGGTTAGAGCAAAGGCTACATATGGCACTAAAAATAGGGCCCTTAAAACCCATCCTATCCAGAACAGAGAAGGCAAATGGCCAGTGCAAACTGTTGAACGCCTTCTCGGCGTCCATAGTCACCGCCAGGAGAGGGGATCTGTGTGATTCGGCATAGTTAAAAAGATCTAGTACTCTACGGATGTTATCTGAAGCTAATCGTCCCTTAATAAAGCCAGTTTGGGCCGCTTTGATTAACAAGGGAAGGATGGGGGATAGTCTAAAGACAAGTAATTTCGCGAATATCTTGATATTCGAGTTTAGCCGGGAAATAGGTCTAAAGTTTTGTGCAGTGTGGCTTGGTTTGCCCGGTTTAGGGAGTGTTATGATCAGAGCCTGTAACATGTCTAGAGAAAGGGGTACCCATCATACAATGTTTAAATATAGATAATAAGTGGGGGGCTAGTAAGGAGTGGAACTGCTTGTAATATTTGTAATAATCCTTTAATAGACTGTCAGGTTCGGGGGGTTTTCCCTGTGGAAGAGCTGAAATTAATTTTTGATTTTCCAATTCAGAGAGGGGGGAGTTTAAAGTTTCCAATTGGGCTTTCGCTAAGTAGTCTGAAACTAAAGTAGCATGGTTATTGAGATTGTAGTGATGGTGTCTAAGATTGTAGAGATTCATATTAAAAAGTCTGAATTGTTCAGCAATATCTCTGGGGTCTATCAGTTTTGCCCGGGTATGGGGGTCAGTTATATGTGGGATCCTAGATTTGATTTGTTGGGATTTAAGTTGTCCAACAGTCTACCGGGTTTATTGCTTTGTGCATAATATTTAGATTTCAACCTAAGTAATCCTTTTTCATAGTCCTGTAGCAGCACTGGTCTCAGTTTATTTCTCTCTATCCTTAACTCTTCTGAGATTGGAGAAGATTGTTTTTGCTTATTTATTTTGTCTAGTTTGGAGATTTTTTATAATAGCGTCTTAACGGTCAGTTCTTTTCTTTATGGTTGTATGGTTTGTATTAATAAGCAAACCACGAACAAAGGCCTTGTGGGCTTGCCAAATTATAAAAGGGTCTGATACAGATCCCATCATTGAAAAGGAAGTACTCCTGCAGGGACTGTGTGATCTCCGCGTGATAAGTAGGGAAACTAAATAAAAACATGAATTCTCCATACTGGGGCCGGT
Source organism: Bufo gargarizans (assembly GCF_014858855.1). Classification (NCBI taxonomy): domain Eukaryota; kingdom Metazoa; phylum Chordata; class Amphibia; order Anura; family Bufonidae; genus Bufo; species Bufo gargarizans. The sequence continues at coordinate 102,142,850 of NC_058087.1, forward strand.
TGGTGCTGGTATTGGTCTTCTAAAGTAATCGTAATGGGGGCATGGTCTGACCCACTGATGAGACCAATTTCTGAGGATGTGGTATGAAAAAGAGTGGTATGGTCCACCAAAAATAGGTCTATACGGGAATATGACCCATGAAAGAGGGAGGAAAAGGAGTAGTCTCTCTCGTGACTATGTTGTGCACGCCATAGGTCAATGAGGCCCTCAGAGTGGATAAAGGAGGATAGACCACTTGTACAGCGTCTAGAAGGATTGGTAGAGTCCAAGGAGGGATCTATTACGCAATTGAAGTCCTCACACAAAATTAGCTTACCCTTTTTAAGTTTATGGACATGTCTCATTACTTTGTGTAGAAAAGATAGCTGATGCTCATTAGGAGTGTAGATGTTGACTAAGGTGTAAACAATATTGTAGATAGAAGAAACCAGAATAATGTATCTCCCACTCTGATCTACTTTTTCAGAGAGGAGTGCAAAGGAGACTGAGTTCTTATTGGCTATGAAAACTCCCCTGTTTTTTTGGGAGAAGTGTGAGTGGGTTATGTTAGGGAACAGATGGTGTTTGATTTGATGAGCATCATTATTTAGGAGATGGGACTCCTGAATGCATAATACATCAGCCTCCAAGGTCAATGCCTCACTCCACACAAATGCCCTTTTTTGAGGGCAGTTCAATCCTTTGACATTTAACATAATTTTGATCCCATAATGTAGAGAGGCACCTCTTGATGGGGTACTGCTTGAGAGAATCAATATAATGTGTCTTAAAACATTTTAAGGTCAACAAAAAGAAACACAACCAGTGTAAAAACAGAAATAAAGACATGGTGATAAAAATAGTGTTACCCGTTTGGGGCTAGGTAGGGCAAAAGTTCTTGAAGCCGAGAGTATAAAAGCTTTAAGATGGTCCAGTTCCCATAAAGGAGAGTGAAGAGGCAGCAACTGTAGAAAAAGCACAGCAGGGAAAGAAAACCTCCAAATCATCAGAATATAAGGCCCACCAGGAGCCATGTTCCTCCTCAAGAGGCGCTTGGAAGGCAACAAAACCATCTCCACATGCAAAACTCTGTCCTCCATCTCCTGCATTCTAGCAGATACTGGGTAAATCACAGACAATATCTTGCTGTATGGATGCTTTTAGTGCCATTAACATCTGTTTTAGAATCGCCTCTGTGGGTGGCTTATCTGAGGTAGGAAAGCTAAGGAACGAGTTAGCTTGAGCATTGGAGTTTGTATAACTCCCTGAGAAGGAACTGACCTATGAAATATCTGGGTTATCCAGCCTTGGCTTCTGCTTCTTGGGACTGCTAGATTAAGATGCTGCAGTCTGCTACTGCTGGGCGCCATGCTGAATGTCCATCCCTGACAATGGCCGAGGCCTGCTGTCTTCAGGCGTTGGAGGAAGTAATGGTAAGGAGGGCTCCAGGAAAGAGGGGGAGTCTGGTCTCTCTGTCTGGGATAGCACAGGGGACATGCTGCGTATGGAGGCAGGAGACGGCGCCATCTTTTCTTTTCCCCTTCTCGAAGAAAGAATCCAAGTTTGCGTTGTTGAACCTTGGTAGGGCACGTTTGTTCTTCCCCAAGATGTCAGAGAGAGATTTAGGCTGTGAGGCTCTTAGATAAGAGCGTCTAGGTGGAGGTTTTTCTGTGAAGTTGCTGTGGTGCAGGAGCTGCTCACTCATGCGGCCATTACCCTCGGCAGCCAAGCCACGCCCCATTGATACTGTTTTGAAGGTAAAGGTTGGTCATACCAAATATCGATTTGGATTTCTCATTTTGTTAACTGATAAAAACTTCTATTTTTACACACCAGCATACAACTTTTGCACAGCACTGCATTTACATATAGTTATTAAGTCACCGTTCAGCTGTCTTATTTCTAAACCAAATACCCCAAATTTTTATAATCTTTCTGGATACTACCACCAATTCCATTTATTACTTGAGTTGCTTGACTTTGAAAATGCTCATTTTATGTTATGTCCAGCTTGTGCATCAAAACTGTACACAGTACTCTGTGTGGTATGACTGGTGATTTATAGAGCATTAGAACTATGTTCTCAGTATAGTGCAGAACTAAGATTTCATCATGTGCATCCCATGACCTTATTAGTCTTAGTAGCAAATGCATGTTACCACAGTTAAAAGGTTTTTTTGAGATTCAAATACTGATGACCTATCCTCTGGACAGGTCATTGGTATCTGATCACTGAGGTTCCGACAACCCAGGACCCACACCGATCAGCTGTTTGATAATGCATTGGCACTCCTGTGAGCACCACAGCCTTCTCCGTGCTCACCAAGTACAGCTTGGAATCACAGCTCGGCTCCATTCATTGCTAGGGGGCTGAGCTGCACCTAGGCCATGTAACCGATAAATGTTTTGTCACTCGGCCTAGGGAAAGCTGCGAGAAGGCTATTGTCTTCTAGAACAGCTGATAGGCAGGGGTCCGAGTGTTAGACCCACACCAATCAGATACTGATGACCTATAAAAACAATAGGTCATTATTTAAGTCTCAGAAAACCCCTTTAAGTTTACTGTCAAATAAAATTCTCAAAGTCTTTTACTATGTCATTGTGACCTAGCTCGTTCACATTTAATATGTATTGGTGTCAAGAATTTCCAGTTCCTATATAAATTACTTTATACTTTATCACTTTTTTTATAAAAATAAAAAAACACCTGGATTTAACTAAGCAAATATATATGAGCCTCCTATTGGATAATTACTGCATAAGCGATTATCTTTCAGCTTGCAACAAGTTATTTAACCCCCAACTAGTGCAATGAGTTGCTTCTCATTTCTTAAACAACTATATCAAAAGACACATCTTGTGGTCGTGGAAAAGATGTTAGTCTGTTTGAGAAGGGTCAAATCATTGGCATGCAACAAGCAGAGAAAACATCTAAGGAGATTTCAGAAACTACAAAAATTGGGTTAAGAACTGTCTAATGCATTATTAAAAAACTGCAATGATAGGAAAAAAACCTGAATTATTGTGATCGGCGATCACTTAAACATTTGGTGAAATCAAATCGAAGAAAAATAAAAGTAGAACTCAGGGCTATGTTTAATAGTGAAAGTAAGAGCATTTCCACACTTACAATGCAAAGGGAACCCAAGGGATTGGGACTGAACAGCTGTGTAGCCGTAAGAAAACCACTAATCAGTGAGGCAAACCAGAAAAAAAGGCCTCAATTTGCTAGAGAGCATAAAGATTGGACTCTGGGCAATGTAAGAAGGTCATGTGGTCTGTTGAGTCCAGATTTACCCTGTTCCAGAGTGATGAGCGCATCAGGGTAAGAAGAGAGGCAGATGAAGTGATGCACCCATCATGGCTATTGCCTACTATACATGCCTGTGGGGACAGTGCTATGATCTGGGGTGGCTGCAGTTGGTCAGGTCTAGGTTCAGCAACAGTATGTGCGCCAAGAATGAGGTCAGCTGACTACCTGAACATACTGAATGACCATGTTATTCCATCAATGGATTTATTTTTCCCTGATGGCATGGGCATATTCCAAAATGACAATGCCAGGATTCATTGGGCTCAAATTGTGAAAGAGTGGTTCAGGGAGAATCAAACATCATTTGCACCCATGGATTGGCAACCACAGAGTCAAGACCTTAACCCCATTGAGAATCTTATTTTTTCTCTTTTGGTGGAGACTTTTTTGGGGGGACAGGCAGTGTATATACAGTATGCAAAACCTACACTTTTTAATCTTATTTGCCACTTCTCTGCTCACGTCTCCATATTAACAAAGTCCATCCGTAACAGTAAACCACTTTTTTGTCTTAATTACTTTACATAGTTTAGTATTCATTCAAAAAATAAATAAATATACCGGTATATATATTTTACTGTGCAATCCCGTTATAAGATAACCCACTAGTAGCAGTGACCGAATCAGTGTGTACCGTTAATAACCATTATGCGTTTTCTATCTATCTGTTAAGTACCCAAATAGTTACAGATGTAGCAGGGTTAGCACTCCAGCTCTTAACTAATCGTGTTATCTTGAGACAAAAGCCATTGAAAAGTAATTGAAGGTGTTTGCTTAGATTAGATAACACAACTCAGAAATCTCAGAACACAGGAGTGCTAACTCTACTCCTTCCGTACCTAAAGGGGTTGTCTGGGTTCAGAGCTGAACCTGGACATAATCCCTGTTTTCACCCAGGCAGCCCCCTGATAGGAGCATCGGAGCATTTTATGCTCACGCTTGCCCTGCACTGTATTGTGCAGGGCAAGGCCTATATTGTTTATATTTTTTGCTGCTAAGCGGTGACATCACCGATACTGATGGGTGGGCTTTAGCCATTTTACAGGCCCATTTGTGCTGGTGACATCACGTGACTCAGTGGAGGGCAAAGCAGAGCATCAAAGCATGACATGCTCCTATACTCATATCGGGGGCTGCCTGGGTGAAAATAGGGGTAAGTCCAGGTTCAGCTGTGAACCCGGACAACCCTTTTAAGTGTTAATTTTTCTCTCTTATTTACCCATACATAGTATTGTTCAAAAACATCAGTACATCATCATTAACCCCTTCTACCCCGGGCCAGTTTTCGCCCTCCTGCCCAGATTATGTTTGGCAAATCTGACATGTGTCACTGTATGTGGTATTAAGTTTGGAACACTTATCCAAGCCATTCTGAGATGCTTTTCTCGTGACACATTGTACTTCATGAGTTTGAGTCAATTTATTTAACTTCTATTTATGAAAAAATTCAAAATTTGCTAATACTTTGTAAAAATTCGCAATTTTCAAAATTTCTATTTCTCCGCTCTTAAAACAGAAATTGATACCTAATAAAATATTTATTACTTCACATTCCCCATATGTCTACTTTATGTTGGCATCAATTTGTAAATATAATATATTTTTTTTTTCTTTAGGAATTTTTTTTTTTAGGGCTTAAAAAAAATTGCTTTTAAAATTCTAATTAAGAAAATTTCCAAAACCCACTTTTTAAGGACCAGTTCAGTTCTGAAGTCACTTTGGGGGCTTATATAGTAGAAACCAACCATAAATGACCCCCTTTTAGAAACTACACCCCTCAAGTTATTCAAAACTTTTTCAATTTTAATCAACTTTTTTCTGTAACGCATGAAGAGTTAACAGCCAAACAAAACTCAATATCTATTACCCTGGTTCTGCAGTTTACAGAAAACTCATAATTTGGTGGTAAACTGCTGTATGGGCACACAGCAGGACGCAGAAGAAAAGAAGCGCTGTATGGCTTTTGGAAAGCAGATTTTGCTGGACCATGTCCCATTTGAAGCCCCCCAATGCACCCCAACAGTAGAAACTCACAAAAAGTGAAACCATTTTGGAAACTGATATTTTGGATAAGGTGCCAGGTTTTGATCTCTCTATATTAAGTTTTTTGTGAAGCAAGGGAATAAAATTAAAAAATGGCTGTTCCGGCACAGTTTTCATTTTTTGTTCTTTACAATGTTCATCTGACAAGTTAGATCATGTGCTATTTTTATAGAGCAGGATGTTACGGACGCGTTAATATTCAATATGTCTACTTTGTTTCAGTTTTACATAATAAAGGATTTTTGAAAAAAATATGTTGTCTCCATTTTCTGAATGCCACATTTTTATTGGTACCATTTTTTGGTTACATGTTGGTAAGGCTGATTAGTCAGCCTGCATTTGTGGGAGGGGCGGAGGCTCTTCATATACGAGCCACACCCTCACTCACAGGTGTGTGTTTTCAGGTGCACAGCTGCTGCTGGGTGTCATTAGCACACTAGCTTCTCTGGTGGTAGGAGTCTTTCTTTGCAGCATGGAGCCAGAATAGAGCTTGTTATTTTGCTCTCTGCTACCATAGCATGCACGCGCCATACTACGTAAGTAGGTTGGGCCGGGGCCGTCTCTCCAGGCCGGTCGGATCCGACTTTGCTGGCGAACGGGAGGCTTCGCCTCAGAATCCGCTACCTCAGGTTTGCTCGTTTGGGCCTAAATACTTCCATTTGCTTTTCATTTTTGGTTGTTGGTAATAAGAGTTGGTTCCTATAAATCTTACAAGTTTCACTTTGCTTCGTTCGTCTCGTATGAAAAGTTTCTTTACAGCAATCCGTCTGAAGTAAGAGTTACCCGGCTGCACCTGACGTCATGTTTGGAGATCGGACGCAGCGTTTATTGTATAGGCCTTTTGCTGTAGCTGTTCCTTGCCACGTGTCTCCCCCCCCTACCACCATCTTTAAACTTCATGTATTTCACTTTCGTAAGCCGTGTACCGGGGTGGGCTCCCCAGGATACAGCAGAGTCACAGACATGGAAGCAACACTGACACCAGCTTTATATGCAAGAATATAAACTTTACTTTGGAAACAGTATTAACACAAGTACAAACAGTATAAGTAATACCCCAGGCCCACAATCACCGTCCCTGTCCGAGGCGTACACAGCAGAGCCTACAAGTCGTACTGTGCCGCTATAGAGGACACACCTAACCGTTGGCAGACGCAGCAGAGCCTGCAAGTCAATTACTGCGCTGCAGTCCAGTACAGTAAGGCCTAACAAAGCTATAACCCTATCTAACTAGCTAATACAAGGCCTAGGCTAGTGTCTCGTTACTTTAGGCGCCAAACAGTGAAGTACAATTGGTAATCAGGTGTACTGACCTGCATCCGTTCTGGGCCCTAGGATGCCGCTTACCCAGGATGGCCACCAAGCTCTCAGCAACCGTGCGGCCTTGCTTGATGCTAAGGTTTTCTGTCAATACACTGGAACTGGTCTTCCTGGGACAACCTCTCTTTCAAAGTGCTGTATCCAGACTGGGGACAGTAGATACTCTCCTTCCTTTGAGTGTCCGTTCACTGCCGGACATCTGCAAGCCAGGATGGAATCGGATTCAGCCCCTCACAGCACAATCCTTCCACCATGTCAGATCATCACTTCCTGGTTCACCCAGAAGCATGCTGACTGTGCTGCAAAACAGCGGCCTCTAGTGCCCAAAATGCCAAATGACAGCTCCAGTACAATTTAAACATACATATACAGGCAGAGCTTATCCACAATCTCATACTTTCATGCTCCGCTGTTATCCTGAGCGACATTTACACTCTCTGCTTTTATTTAATGTCTTATGCTGCATCCGCACGTCTTCACTGTACTGCACTTTTCTACTCTTGGTTCGTATTCACTCAGATTGGTCTCACATTCAAGCTGCGATCACCTGTTGGCTGTTACATCTCATTCCGTCCCCAGCCGACAGCCGGATCCGTATTACATGCCTGTTATTACATGTTGTATACTCTGCTTACAGCCATAGCTGCTACTGTTACTCCGTTTTCATGCTCTGGACGCACCACCCTGGTGTTCCCACCTTGCTCCACTCACAACCAGAGCTGCGGTTATACCAATTTTCATGCTCTGCTTATAACCAAAGTTGTGTTCACACTTCTACTGCTACACCAGGTCGTATACCCCACTCACCAAAGCCGCTTTCCATGTCTGCGGTCACATCAAGTTAATATTCCGTTCACATCCAAAGCTGCGTCCGACTGTCTGCTTTTCACATCTTGTCCTATACTCCTTTCACTACTAGAGCTGCGTCCACGTGTCTGCTTTCGCATCACGTCAATACTCTGCTCGCTTTCAGGTTGTATTTACACGTCTGCTTTATACTATGTGCTACCCATACTCAGAGCTGCGCCTATACCATGTTTTTAGGTACCACTCACATCCAAAGCTGCATTCACCCATTTGTTGTTACATCATGTGTTGTACTCTGCTCCCACTCAAAGCTGCATTCTCCTGTTTATTGCTACATCATGGTTTTGCTCAATCTCACCGGGGCAGTCTGCACCCACCGCTCTGGTACCTCTCTCCTGACAAACATAACTGCGTTCTTTTCAGGCTTACGTTCCTTTCCTCGGTGGTCTGTCACATTCCATAGGCCTACTTTCTGTTTAATCCTGGTTCGTATTCACTCAGACTGGTCTCCTTTTACTTCTGGTTCGTATTAACTCAGATTGGTCTCCTGCCCCAGTTCACCAAACAGCTCCTCAGCGGAGGTCAGTGGGCCGATAGGAGTACGTTTCCGGCTATGTTTTCACAAGCTGTTCATTTGTTTGTCACGATATGAGACTTCTCTTAGCGAACTTGCAATGCCTCAGGTATTTCATGTTTACGTTTATGGTTCGCGGTGGTTAGTGTTTTATGTACGCACGTGCTTCGGATTACTAATGTCTATATTTTTAACACCTGTCGGCAGTGATGTTCCTTAGGCCACCTTCTAGCCAATCCAATCATTCAAGTCGCTTCATATGCCATCAGGTCCGGCTTACGTTTAAATTACTTAATTTAATTGCTTTAGCCCCATGGCTTCAGGGGTCTGACCAATGGTTGTCTGTCCACCTGTGCAGCTATGCTTTTGAATGACTCATATCTTTACCTGCTTGCCAGCTTATGTTATTAATTTTAGTTAATGTCCGTTATTATCTCCATTTTCTGTCACGCTTCCCTTCGTCTTTTTAGGTCATGCAGTTGAACTATTGGGGTCACCTTCCACGTCGGTCAGGTCTCGTTCCTAACGATATTTCGCCTTGCATGTTATTCAGGCCACGTAGTTTATCTTGGGTATCGCCTGCCACATCGGTCAGGCTCATGGTTTAATTTACGTGCACCTTATTCATGTCACTTTTCATAGTTATAATTCTTAAAAAAAAAAAAAAAACTCGGCCCCATGGCTTCGGGGGCCCGACGACTGCTTCAGCCCCATGGCTTCGGGGGCCCGACGACTGCTTCGGCCCCATGGCTTCGGGGGGGGGCAGACGTCTGCTTCAACCCCTTGGCTTCGGGGGGGCCCGACGACTGTTTTCAGTCCTGCTGGGCTGATTGCCTGGTTGGTTGTCCATCTGTGCATCTAGGCTGTTTTGGCCCCTATGTATCGCATACATACCTGCTTCCCTAATTTCCTAATAATCCATGTTGATCCATGGCTTCGGGGGCCCGACGACTGCTTTGGCCCCATGGCTTCGGGGGCCCGACGACTGCTTCGGCCCCATGGCTTCGGGGGCCCCACGACTGCTTTGGCCCCATGGCTTCTAGGCTGATTTGGCCCCTATGTATCGCTTACATACCTGCTTCCCTAATTTCCTAATAATCCATGTTGATCGCTCATTTTATGTTTTTACCGCAAACTGGTCCTGTTCGCCCTACAGCATTATTGTCATGTCTTACACAGATATTTCGTCTTTCTTTAATTGTTCATGCTTTCGTTCAGGTCCTGCCAGAGGAAGAACAAGTAGGGCAATTCGCTCTAGCATTTTAGTCTCTGATTGTAGTCGATCATATCTTGTCAACCAGGTCCCCACGCAAAGTCTTTGCCTTTTTACCACGACCAGGAATTCATTTTCGCCAGGAGCTTCATTGCATTGCATTCCCTCACTCATGGGAGCGCATAGACAGAATCTTGTATATTATGGCTTCATAGCTTCTTGCCGCACTAACCTCCGACTCCCTACAACCACGTTGAATCGGATTTTGGACAAGGTCCAGCATTTTCTCACGGTAGAAGATTCAGATAGTAGGTCGGTCTTCACGTCTCAAGCGTAAAAATAATTCTCAGGGGCGTACAGTAGAACAAAGCGCGGATAGCTGTTGTCTGGGTAACTATTCAAGGATTCTCTTCCTATCTACATGGTTCTTTTTGGCCCTCATTCCTGCATAGTCTAGGCTGTTAGGTTTTGGTCCCATGATCTCCTGACGCTAGGGCATTGCCAGTACTCGCACTAAAACCAAACTTTACAAGTTTCAGTTGGTTTTTATGATCCATTTCACAACGTATTCTCGGTCCTCCATCCCGCTTTGGTGCAGTATCCGCAATATTGAGCATCATGTCTCTGGCCTTGTCATCCACAAGATGGGTTGTAGGTTTCCTACTGGTCTTGCCTCACATACCCCGAATTTTCGCTCTAGATCCCGGATGCCTTGCAGTTGGCTTGGGGATTAGTTTGTACATGCCATTCAAATTCCTTTTCTACCCTACTTGGCTTGGTTTTTGCCCACTTATAGGCCTACCCACGATCATGGCTTAGGGCACACAACAAGCCATTTAGTCAGGTCAGCTAAGACACGCCTAGCTGGGTTAGGTTGTTCCTGTTTTCTCCCTAGGGTTCTTCGGATACCTCTTGGCCGTAGCCATGACCACAAGTTGGTAAGGCTGATTAGTCAGCCTGCATTTGTGGGAGGGGTGGAGGCTCTTCATATACGAGCCACACCCTCACTCACAGGTGTGTGTTTTCAGGTGCCCCACCCTCCCTCCCTTATCTTCTCATTTCCACAGGGTATGCCCACTTATAGGCCTACCCACGATCATGGCTTAGGGCACACAAGAAGCCATTTAGTCAGGTCAGCTAAGACACGCCTAGCTGGGTTAGGTTGTTCCTGTTTTCTCCCTAGGGTTCTTCGGATACCTCTTGGCCGTAGCCATGACCACAAATGATTTTTTGATCATTCAATATTACACTTTATGGGGTAAGATGACCAAAAAATGTGTTGTTTTTGCACAGTTTTTATTTAATTTTTATTACAGCGTTCACTTGTGGGGGTAGGTCATGTGATATTTTTGTAGAGCAGGTCGTTACGGACATGGCAATACCTAATATGTATACTTTCTTATTTATGCAAGTGTCACACACACCAATTTTTTTAACAAAAAAAAATATTTTAGTGTCAGTTTTGTATACGTTTTTTGCCTGGCTGTCTTCGGAAGGGTAAATTTTTTTGGGAGGGATGAGGTGATGGCTTGATTGGTACTATTTTGGGGGGCATACGCCTTTTTGATCGCTTGGTGTTGCACTTTGTGATATAAGGTGACAAAAAAAATAGATTTTTTGGCATGGTATTATTATTTTTCTTTTACTGTGTTCCCCTGAGGGGTTAGGTGATGTGATATTTTTGTAGAGCTGGTTGTTACGAACGTGGCGATACCTTTTATTTCTATATGTACTATTACGTCATATGTCATGAAGGTGTTAACCTGATAAATCACAGTTTTTCGTAGAAGCTACGGTATATTTCTACCTAGCAAATAATTTACTTTTAAGTGTAGTAGAGTAATAGAAAAAAAAGCAGACCAAACTTGCAGCTCTGAATAATTAAATCATTAATTAAAAAGGGGCATACTCAAAATAACAGCACTGAGCACTAATAGTACAGGGTTTGCAGGACATGACTTAAGTCCCAGCGCCGTACAGGTATGGCGCTCTGATCGGGCAGGAGTTGCGCTTTCCGACCACCTATTGACTATAAACGTCCTTGGGCATTTGGGTTTATCTCTGAATGGACGTTCTGGAACGTCCTTTCGGAGATGGCAGCTGCACACTAATCGTGCAGCTGCCGAGAGGGGAGGCTACTGTCACAGGGCACCCCAGAGAGAAAAAGGAACAAGAACAAAATTGTTAGGTCCAGCAGGCTTAGGGATTTAACTCGCTGAGTATAACCTGTTCAAACCCACTGTGGAGCGCCAGATCACTGGTTCCTAGTAAAAGATCACGGTAAAGGGACTACTAATGTAAATTAGTCCTCAACATAAACCCAAATAGATACCAGTAAATGTGCAAATTAATAAATGGAAAAAAATATATAAATATATAAAAATGCCACCTCGTAGGTGTCTTAAATACAGGTCAAAGAACAGAAAAAAGTGGAAGTTAATTCAGACCCGTAGGGATCACAATGTATCCCAAAGGAATGAAAGATTTGGGCGCCGACAGGGGTGGTATTGGAATAGCAGAAAGGAGAGGCGAGGCAGCTCAAAAAGTGTTTGTGACTACAGACACTTAACAGGATAGTAAATAGGTGTATAGGGTGATAATCTAAGTGTTGAGGAGTCAATAACTTGTAGTTTAGACCCCCAAGGCAAAAATAAAGGAAAAAGAGCGCCAGACCCCGTATCAAGTACAGTTAGAAATAGGAGTAGAGACTACCGCTAAACAGTGATGAATACTATATCGCACAGAAATGTGTCGTGGAGCGATAGTGTGTCAAGATGGTGGGTGCTCCGGGTGGAAGACCCTAAGTATACACTGCTCTGCAAAAGAGACCATCTAGAACCCAACAGTCAAATGATGATGTGGTTGACAAAGATAGAAATTGATAAAATGATATAAATTATACAATATAAATGGTAAGTAGTAAAAGTGTGAGATGCCCAACACAGGACAATATCACACGATTAAAAAACACTCACTTCACTGGGATGTAGTCACCAGGATAAGCATAAAACACCTGTGACTTGAACCCCCCCGGCCAGGATCGCATGTAGAGTCGTAGTGATGGAAGGCAGCAAAAAGTCCAGTGCTTCTGATCAATCACCTTTATTGTGTATACGTGGCTCGACGTGTTTCGGGGACAGTAGATCCCCTTCTTCAGGAGCATTACATAATCAAGTGGCAGTAAAACAAACAATTTATACCTTAATAGCCCTGAAAAAGGCGCGTTTTTCAAAGAACCGGAAGTGGTATGACCGTACTTCCGGTATTTGGAACGCATATGCGTTCCACAATGTGGTTATAAACGAATAGATAAATTAATTTAAAAAAAAAAAAAAAATATATATATATATATATATATATATATATATAAATATAAATATATCATCTTAAATGGTGACAGTAAGTAATGCAGACTAGATACATGCATATAGCAGGAGAGCCGGATCGGACATATCAGACCGGAAGTGACCTCACTTCCGCTCCGTGGAACGCACAATGATGCGTCTCACCACGGGCGGGAGTCAGGGTGGTCTGGTGGGTAGTGATAACTTTCAAAAACCTAAACGATCGTCCGACTGGCTCCTTGAGGTGCTGCTGGTAATTGCACCATCCTGCGACGTCCTGGGCCGGAAGTATGACCGACTTCCGCTCAGTGGAACGCACCTCATGCGTTCCAACAGAGACAGGAGCCGGGGTTTCCGGTCCACGACATCGAGGCCCTGGTGGAACGCACAGTGCGGGTCAGCAGGAGCCCGTGATGGTCTGCAAATGCAAATTGGAAACCCAGTGTTGCGGACACAAAACTGGTTATTATAAAAATGTAATGTGCTAAAGGTGAACATAAAAATGTATATATAAAAAAAAGCGAATGAGGACCTAATAAAAGCACAAATATATACATGTGTGCACACAAAAACATTGATGCACACATATATACATATATATGAATAAAATGCATAAATATAAAACGGAAGCAGTAGGAATACTGCTGATAATGAGTAAATACATTATAATTCATATTCCTATAGAAAATTATTAATAATGGATGGATAATAAATGATAAAAATAGTAAATGGATACATAAATACGATGGGTGATACAATAGGTTAGGTAATGAAGAGGACTGTATATAAAAATATGAGGACTGCATATAAAAATTGACGAATGGCACTCTGCCTCGGGCATTTGTCCCCTACCGGAGGTGGTAAGTCTAGGTAACGGACATAGTGTATTGATGGAGTATACTAAATACATAATTCAAAGGAGTTATATTCCTGATTACGATGTTGATAATTTGGGTTTTGAATATTTAGGTTTTGAATATCAATGGAGAATTAGATTATCCGAATGGCCAGAAATCTTAATGGTTGGACTTTAGTAATTGGAATGTTCTAGAGTTTCGTTCAGCCCGAACGGGGTCAGAGTATTTAATTTAAAAATCCAAAAGATCTCCTTACGGCAGAGAGTTTGGTAGGAGTGAGGTACCCACTCCAAAGGCGTGACGCGAAGTGAACTCGGGTCCCCGTCATGATGGATTGAAAAATGCCGGGAAACGCTGTGGGTCACCACTTTGCGGTGGATATTTGAACGATGTTCGTTCATCCGTTCGCGTAGAGATTGTGTGGTGCAACCTACGTAGTAAATATGGCAAGAGCAATACAGTAAATAAATAACAAATGATGTGCCACAATTCATCTCTTGTCGCAAGAGGATCGTACCTTCCAACTTAATAAGGGATAGCACTTGGGTGTTATGGGAAATCATGGCGCAACATTTGCACCGGGCCTTCCCACATCTAAAGGACCCTACCCTGGTAGGGTGGGCTGTGTTTCCTAAGAATTTCTCAATGGTGGTTGGTTTTACTGTCTCACCAATTTTAGGGCATGAGGGGGGCCAGAATTCCTTTCAATGTTTTGGCTCTCTGAAATGTTAATACAGGGGCCTGAGGGATATTTTGGCCAATGATCGGGTCTTTCAACAAAATCGGCCAATGTTTAATAAAGGTGTTTTTGATGGCGAGATGTTGTGAATTATATTGAGTGATGTAGTTTAAAGGGAATTGTTTGGATTTCTTTCCACCATCTACATTTATTGTGGGGACGGACTATTTTTTAGTTTCAATGGTCCTTCTTTTAGAGTCTGCAATAAGTCCTTTAGGGTAGCCTTTTTCCAGAAATCTCTTTCCTATCGTCTCTAGTTGTCCCTGTAGTATTTTCTGGTCAGAGCAATTCCTCTGTAACCTACGCATTTGACCGTATGGGATATTGTTTTTCCAACGGTAGTGATGACAGCTCTTATAGTCAAGATAGCTGTTAGTATCCACCTGCTTAAAATGGGTTCTGGTAATGATGCAGTTATCCTTTATGCTTAAATGAAGATCCAAGAAAGTTATTTCTCTCTGGCTGTATTCAGACGAGAATGAGAGATTCCAACTATTTTTATTTAGTGTTTCCACAAAAGTGCATAGATCTCCTATATCGCCATCCCAGATGAAAATAATGTCATCTATGTATCGTTTGTATAATACATACAGGTCCTTCTAAAAAAATTTAGCATATTGTGATAAAGTTCATTATTTTCTGTAATGTACTGATAAACATTAGACTTTCATATATTTTAGATTCATTACACACCAACTGAAGTAGTTCAAGCCTTTTATTGTTTTAATATTGATGATTTTGGCATACAGCTCATGAAAACCCCAAATTCCTATCTAAAAAAAATAGCATATCATGAAAAGGTTCTCTAAACGAGCTATTAACCTAATCATCTGAATCAACTAATTAACTCTAAACACCTGCAAAAGATTCCTGAGGCTTTTAAAAACTCCCATCCTGGTTCATTACTCAAAACCGCAATCATGGGTAAGACTGGCGACCTGACTGCTGTCCATCATTGACACCCTCAAGCAAGATGGTAAGACACAGAAAGAAATTTCTGAACGAATAGGCTGTTCCCAGAGTGCTGTATCAAGGCACCTCAGTGGGAAGTCTGTGGGAAGGAAAAAGTGTGGCAGAAAACGCTGCACAACGAGAAGAGGTGACCGGACCCTGAGGAAGATTGTGGAGAAGGACCGATTCCAGACCTTGGGGGACCTGCGGAAGCAGTGGACTGAGTCTGGAGTAGAAACATCCAGAGCCACCGTGTGCAGGAAATGGGCTACAGGTGCCGCATTCCCCAGGTCAAGCCACTTTTGACCCAGAAACAGCGGCAGAAGCGCCTGACCTGGGCTACAGAGAAGCAGCACTGGACTGTTGCTCAGTGGTCCAAAGTACGTTTTTCGGATGAAAGCAAATTTTGCATGTCATTCGGAAATCAAGGTGCCAGAGTCTGGAGGAAGACTGGGGAGAGGGAAATGCCAAAATGCCTGAAGTCCAGTGTCAAGAACCCACAGTCAGTGATGGTCTGGGGTGCCATGTCAGCTGCTGGTGTTGGTCCACTGTGTTTTATCAAGGGCAGGGTCAATGCAGCTGGCTATCAGGAGATTTTGGAGCACTTCATGCTTCCATCTGCTGAAAAGCTTTATGGAGATGAAGATTTCATTTTTTAGCACGACCTGGCACCTGCTCACAGTGCCAAAACCACTGGTAAATGGTTTACTGACCATGGTATTACTGTGCTCAATTGGCCTGCCAACTCTCCTGACCTGAACCCCATAGAGAATCTGTGGGATATTGGGAAGAGAAAGTTGAGAGACGCAAGACCCAACCCTCTGGATGAGCTTAAGGCCGCTATCGAAGCATCCTGGGCCTCCATAACACCTCAGCAGTGCCACAGGCTGATTGCCTCCATGCCACGCCGCATTGAAGCAGTCATTTCTGCAAAAGGATTCCCGACCAAGTATTGAGTGCATAACTGAAAATAATTATTTGAAGGTTGACATTTTTTGTATTAAAAACACTTTTCTTTTATTGGTCGGATGAAATATGCTAATTTTTTTAGATAGGAAATTTGGGTTTTCATGAGCTGTATGCCAAAATCATCAATATTAAAACAATAAAAGGCTTGAACTACTTCAGTTGGTGTGTAATGAATCTAAAATATATGAAAGTCTAATGTTTATCAGTACATTACAGAAAATAATGAACTTCATCACAATATGCTAATTTTTTTAGAAGGACCTGTACATACATATATTATACAAACGATACATAGATGACATTTTTTTTATCCAGTGGGATATGGTAGTTTTTGAGGCCCCCTGACCCTAATTCTGCCCTGCGTATTGCACTAGAAGATGATCAGACTTCCTCAGATTTTTAGTGGCCTCCAGATAAGCCAGGACACATCTTTGGACATCCAAGGGTAAAATTATATTTTTTGTTGGCAGTGAAATTTTGAGAATACCTTTGGTAAGAAAGAGGGCTCATGTTTTAGTACTATTCTATCATCCAGAATATTAAGGTAAGGAGGTCTACAGGACAATGCTTGTATTTCTCCTATTCTTCTAGCCGAGGTGATGGCTATTAGAAAGTACCTTTTTATGGATAACAGCCTGAGAGTGAATTCATCAAGTGGTTCAAAAGGGAGGATCCATAAGAGCTGAGGGGACTAAGTTGAGATCCCTAGGAGGGACCGTAGACCTGATAGTAGGATGCAATCTACAAGCCCCTTTAAAAAAAACTTTATTAAAATCAAACTCAGCTAACCTGTAGATGCTTTTGTGGTATAGTGACCATTTTGGCTGCAATGGCCGACCTGACCTCCTCCTTAATAAGGGATTTCAGACTATTCACCAGAGAAGGGGCCTGACATGATTTTTTCTGTGCACTTCTGACAGTTTTTTACTGTAACCCGCTGTCTCTTGAATAAAGCACACTTTAATGCAGGTTCCTCACTTTTCCCGGCATCTCTGTCTTGAAATTGTACAAAGTAACCCCTCATTAAGAAGTAAAATTTGAGTGGGGAACCTCCACCAGTGAGAAAGGCAACACATCCATAAAATAGATCTCCCAAGCGTAGGCTTACTGGGCTGAGGGCCTTAGGGGTGTCGGAAGATTTTTCTGCGGGGAGCAACATGCTTCCTGCTTGATCCAGAATGCGAATGGCTCTGCACGCTGTCCAGATCTACATGCCAGCATTTTCAGTATGAGACTTCCGAGTCACGTGGTATACGGCCACACGCCGCTCCAGCACACGTTCCTGAAACCACGCCCACGTGACCAGATCTCGCGGAACTCCGGCCCTAAAGGAGAATCGCGTCGCCAGCATGTCTCCGATCCCCTTCTGCTCCGATGGGAGTCAATTTGCCCGGGGCTGCCCACAGCGCAGGACTTATGCCAAAGCTAGCAGAGAGAGTGGTATCTCGTCCCGGACCCCGCTGCTCTGCTTCAGCCCTCCTGACTTCTTACCCCTTCAAACGGAGCTCACAAGCGGACACCCGAACGCTAGTGTGAAAGTAGCCTAAGACTGGAACCCAACACCAAGTTCACCTGTTATGTGCCATGACAGCGACCATGAAGTTCAGGAGGTGTAGGTTCCACATGCATGCTGGGCCCATTTTGGTTTACCTCTCTGTGGTGCCAAAATGGCCTCCATTGAATCCAGGGACTACAAGTACCAACATGCATGCAGAGCAAATTATATACTCATGCTAATTAAAATCAGCCTGTGAGGCAAAACAGGCTACAGGAGTGCACGACAGCCACGTCTCCCATATAAAGTACAAAGGAAATAGGTGATTACACTAACCGGTAATCTTTTTTCCTTGAGCCTATGACAGCAGCCTTGGATAGTGTCCGCCCCCTCCTCAGGACAGGAAAAAGGAACCACAACTACTTTAAAAGGAGGGATCAACCCCCTACACGCCAGTACTATTCCAATAACTAAGGAAACAAACGTCTCATAACATAACAATAACAACTTTTCTATACTTATAATTTTAATATATATATATATATATATATATATATATATATATATATATATATATATATTTTATTCATTTATAGGGAAGGGAATTAAGCTGGTGCTGTCATAGGCTCAAGGAAAAAAGATTACCGGTAAGTGTAATCACATATTTCCCCCCTCGCCTATGACAGCACCCTTGGATCTATAAGCGAGATCAAATTAGGGAAGGACAACTGCCTGAAGGACCTTACGTCCAAATACTAGACCCTCATTAGAGGGTAACTGAAGTCTGTAATGCCCAAAAAAAAAAAAAGAAGTGTGAGGAGAACTCCATGTGGCAGCTCTACAAATTTTTTCTATGGAGGCAGAGGCCCTTTCTGCCCAGGACGTGGAGACCGCTCTGGTAAAGTGGGAGCCCAAATCCCATAGGCAGAGGAACTCACTTGGAGGAATACGCTAAATGAATAGCCTGCCTTATCCACCAGGCTATAGTCTGGGAGGAAGCGGCCAAACATTTTCTTTTGCCCTGAAAGGAAATGACAAGCTTAGAGGAAGTTCTCCAAGGTTGAGTGATCTCTAGGTACTGCAAGAGACACCTCCTAACATCTAGACCAGGAGTAGGCAACCTCCGGCACTCCAGCTGTTGTGAAACTACAAATCCCAGCATGCATACTTACTCTGCTCTTCTAAGAACTCGCATAGAAATGAATGGAGCACCCTGGGAATTGTAGTTTCACAACCGAAGGTTGCTGATCCCGGATTTAGACAGTGGAATTCTGACTCTTTCCTATTTTTTGGAGAGGAACAGAATGAAGGTAAGATGATGTCCTGAGAACAATGATAGGAAGAAGACAACTTCAGTAAAAATTAAGGATCTGGGGAAATTATCACCCGATCCTCCAAAATATTTAAATATGGCTTTTCAACAGAAAAGGCCGAAATCTCGCTCACTCTCCTAGCTGATGTAATAGCTAGTAAAAAGGCCAATTTTAATGTTAAAACCTTTATGGAGATCTCCTGAATGGGTTCAAAGGGATCTGACGTAAGGGCAGAAAGTACCAGGTTTAAATCCCATGGAGGAACATTAAAGCTATGGACTGGAGCTAACCTTGAGACTGCCGTTGTAAATCTTTTTATCCAAGGGTGCTCAGCCAGCTTGAACTCAAAAAGAGCACTTAAGGCAGAAATTTGTACCTTTAAGTACTAGGCCTAAGCTTCCTCCTCCAACCTTCCTGTAAAAAATCTAACACTAGAGGTAAATCGGGGGCTTCAAGTACATTTACTGTTCTATTTGCGAATATACAAAAGGCCCTCCAAACACTTAAAGGGCTTCTGTCACCCCATTAAACCGTTTTTTTTTTTTCTCTTTACTAATAATCCCTACACTGCGATCTCATCATACATAAGCTAATTAATGATTTTGGTTCAGTAGAATTTCTTAAAAATCGATTTTTATAATATGTAAATTACCTTGCTACCAGCAAGTAGGGCGGCTACTTGCTGGTAGCAGCCGAATCCTCCGATGGTAATGACGCCCCCTTTGCTTGTTGATTGACAGGGCCAGGGAACGGGATAGTTCTCTGCTGGCCCTGCCTGTTTTGATTCAATATCTTGCGCCTGCGCCGCACCTCTCTTCAATCTGCGCAGGCGCACTGAGAGGCGGCCACTCACTCGGCCGCTCGCTCCTCAATGCGCCTGCGCCGGGTGTAGATGTGACGTCATCGGCGCAGGCGCATTGAGGATGGAGCGGCCGAGTGAGTGGCCGCCTCTCAGTGCGCCTGCGCAGATTGAAGAGAGGTACGGCAGCGGCGCAAGATATTGAATCAAAACAGGCAGGGCCAGCAGAGAAAGATCCCGTCCGCTGGCCCTGTCAATCAACAAGCAGAGGGGGCGTCATTACCATCGGAGGATTCGGCTGCTACCAGCAAGTATCTGCCCTACTTGCTGGTAGCAAGGTAATTTACATATTATAAAAATCGATTTTTAAGAAATTCTACTGAACCAAAATCATTAATTAGCTTATGTATGATGAGATCGCAGTGTAGGGATTATTAGTAAAGAAAAAAAAAAAAACGGTTTAATGGGGTGACAGAAGCCCTTTAAGTAGATCTTGCGACTAGCCAATAGAGTGTTGACTACCTCCTCTGATAACCCCTTCTTCCTGAAAATCATTCTTTTAAAAGCCAGGCAAATGAAGATTCTCTACCGCTGGGTGAAGGATGGGACCCTGAGCTAGAAGTCCCGGGAAGACTGAAAGAACCCAAGGCGGGGCAACTGACATTCTGCGGAGCCAGGAAAACCAAACCCTCCTCGGCCAGAAGGGAGTTATCATGATGACTAGAGCACTCTCCTCCCTCATCTTTTTTAGGACTCTTGGCAATAATTTTAATGGGGGAAATGCATAAAGAAGTCCCTCTCGCCATGATTGGATGCTCTTCTGGAAAAAGAAAGAAGAACATCTTTACCTTCCTGTTGATTCTGGTGGCAAAGAGGTCTGTCACTGGAAGACCCCATAAGGCAACTATCTTGCTGAATATCTGCTGGTCCAAAGACCATTCTCCTTGATGAAGATGATGGCGACTTAAAGTGAACCTTTCACCTGCATTTCACTTTATAAACTATCAAAAGTACCTTATAGATCATCCTCATTGTGTTATTATACAGTCTTGTCCTGCTTTTCTGCCAGGTATATGCATGAAAAAATCACCTTATAAAGTACTCTTCTCCAGCTCCACAAGTCACGATGGAAGTCAAGGGGGTAGCCCTTCCCTCACTCCAGGCTGTAACTCCCCTGCTCTAACCCCGCCTCTATGCAGTCTGGCATGAGCCCGGTGTCAATTAGAGTGCATAGAGGCGGGGTTAGGGCAGGGGAGTTACAGCATGGAGTGAGGGAAGGGCTACCCCCTTGACTTCTATTGTGACTTGTGGAGCTGGAGAAGAGTACTTTATAAGGTGATTTATTCATGCATATACATGGCAGAAAAGCGGGACAAGACTATATGATAACACAATGAGGATGATCTATAAGGTACTTTTGATAGTTCATTAAGTATAATGCAGGTGAAAGGTTCGCTTTAGGAAGTCTGCTGTCACGTCGTCCCTTCCTCTTAGATGTACTGCAGAAATTGACAAAAGAGAATCCTCTGCCAGACAAAAGATCTTTTGACTGAGGGACATTAGACTCGGGGTACCTCCCTGTCTGTTGATGTATGCCACCGCAGCCATGTTGTCTAAATACATTTTTACATTCCTGCCTCTTATTACTTGGAGACTCTCCTTAAAGGCTATCCAGATGGCGTACAGCTCCCTGAAATTGTGAGATTGGGACTGAATCTCTAGATCCCTGAAGGAGGGAGACTATATATGGGCCCCCCAACCATAAGGACTCGCATCTGTGGTCAGGAGTAAGACATCTTGTCTCTGCCACGGAACTCCCCCCTGGAGATTAGATAGATTCATCCACCACTCCAGCGAGGAGAGCTTCTGGTGCAATAAATGCACCTCTGAGTCCAGAGACAAAGGACTCCTGTCCCAGACTTCCAGAATCTGCAGTTGGAGTGGTCTCGAGTGGAACTGAGCCCACTCCACCCCCAGAATGGCAGCTGTCATAACCCCTAAAACTGACATGGCTTGTCTTTGGGAAACGGACTGATGGAAAAAACAGGTACTGAACTCTGGATCTGATCAGACAGGCTTTGTGAAGGGGAAGCAGGCACATCTGTAACGTGGAATCTAGTGTCATCCTAAAAAAGGTGGACACCTCAGGGCTCCAGATGGTGACCAAAATGGTTGCCAATGCGACTTAGAATTTACAAATGGCGACAAGACTTTAGTCTTGTTGCCATTTGCGACTAGACCCGCCGCTGCAGCTCTGCAGTTGAATACAGAGGCGGGGCACAGATGATAGTTCTCTGCCCCGCCGCCGATGTTCTTCTCAGCAGCGCAGAGGAGTCTCTCCCTCCCCCCTGTGCTGCTGCCGCCATGATGACCTGTTAATACAAATACAGGAGGCCGGCACCCGACCTCTATGACAGGGAGCTGCGATCCGCTGCAGTTAACCCCTCAGGTACCACACCTGAGGGGTTAACTGCAGCGGATAGCAGCTCCCTGTCATGGAGGACGGGTGCCGGCTATTTCATTCCGGCACCCGCCTCCTGTATTTTGTATTAACACATCCCAAAATCCCAGTATAATAAACATTGGTGGTGCAGTGCGCCCCCCCGACACCCCAGTATAATAAACATTGGTGGCGCAGTGGGCAGTGCCAATGAGGGTTAAAAAATAAAATAATTAACTCACCTCCTCCAATTGATCGCGTAGCTGCCGGTCTCCTGTTCTTTCTTCAGGACCTGTGGTGATGTCACTAAGCTCATCACATGGTCCATTACCATGGCGATGATCATGTGATGAGCAGTGTCATGTCACCACAGGTCCTTTGACAGGTCCTGAAGAAAGAACAGGAGACCGGCTGCTACGCGATCAATTGGAGGAGGCGAGTTAATTTTTATTTATTTTTTTAACCCTCATTGGCACTGCCCCACCAATGTTTATTATATTGGGGTGTTGGGGGGGGTGCGCACTGCGCCACCAATGTTTATTATACTGGGGTGTTGGGGGGGGCGCACTGCGCCACCAATGTTTATTATACTGGGATGTATATGATGTTTATTATATTGACCT